>NC_084740.1:20046401-20216401 GCF_033978785.1 Entelurus aequoreus
AACCGCACATCTGAAGAGAAGTCCAAATGGAGGGAAACAGATGCCAAATAAAAACAATCAGATGGTGCTACTGTACTGTGCAGCACTACTGTGGCTTACACACTCAGACTAAACAGCCATGTGTTTCTCCTCTCGCTTCTCCAGCAGAAAGAGAGAACAGAATAAAGACAAAAGCCTATATAAGTCCAAATATTAAGTCTTCACATTCCCAGCCAAAGCAGTAGTGTAACTGATGGGTGGTTTAGGGGTTCCTGCCACTGTAAACAAAGTGGGATACATGTAATTCTGCCTGGGCTCCTATGGGAACCTAATAAATCTCTTCACATGGCTTTGATTCATCTCTAGTTTTTTAGCCGCAAAACATCTGGCCCACAGTTGACTGGTTCCAGCAGCCCTCCCTCTCTATTATTTCTACGTCTTTCTCTCACTCCAATTCTCTCTCTTGTCACTTCCTTGTACTCACATTTCTTTTTTTCTTTCCATCAATCTTTGTCACATGCTTCTCTCTCATACATACTGGATGGACAGGACCGACAGGACCTGTAGACACATACATACTCACCCACAAACTGCTATTATATCTCATTCTCACATCATGTCGTCTCATGTACTTTGCCCTCATGTGCCATGTGACTTGATGAGAGTGATCGGGAACCTCAACTACAGGGACACTAATGGGAGATTACAGATACCATCACTAATACCGCTCACACGCCACAATCAAACCTGTTCCAATGGCGTGTATTACATAAATATGTATATGCCTTAGGGCAGGGGTCACCAACCTTTTTGAAACCAAGAGCTACTTCTTGGTACTGATTAATGCGAAGGGCTACCAGTTTGATACACACTTAAATAAATTGCCAGAAATAGCCAATTGGCTCAATTTACCTTTAACTATGTTATTATTAATAATTAATTATATTTATCTTTGTGGAAACACTGATCATCTTAATGATTTCTCACATTAAATATATATAGAAACAGATAAATATCAATATGCAACACTTTATTTTTATATTTTCTCTAAGTGCACATTTTTCAAATTGAACATTTTCAAATGATCACTTCGAAGACAGTCTTGTGAAATCACAATATCCCATTTTAACTAGCTAGCCACTAACATTTTTTAACAAATCATGAATTACTTTGCACCATGTTTGTACAAATAATAACTCATGTAAAATAAAAAAAATAAAAAATAAAAATGTATGGAACATTATTAGTAATTTTTCCTGATTAAGACTAATTTAAGAATTTTGATGACATGTTTTAAATAGGTTAAAATCCAATCTGCACTTTGTTAGAACATATAACAAACTGGATCAAGCTATATTTCTAACAAAGACAAATCATTATTTCTTCTAGATTTTCCAGAACAATAATTTTAAAAGAAATTCAAAAGACTTTGAAATAAGATTTAAATTTGATTCTACAGATTTTCTAGATTTGCCAGAATATTTTTTTTGAATTTTAATCATAATAAGTTTGAAGAAATATTTCACAAATATTCTTCGTCGAAAAAACAGAAGCTAAGATGAAGAATTAAATTAAAACTTATTTATTATTCTTTACAATAAAAAATAAAAAAGTACTTGAACATTGATTTAAATTGTCAGGAAAGAAGAGGAAGGAATTTAAAAGGTAAAAAGGTATATGTGTTTAAAAATCCTAAAATCATTTTTAAGGTTGTATTTTTTCTCTAAAATTGTCTTTCTGAAAGTTATAAGAAGCAAAGTAAAAAAATAAATGAATTTAGTTAAACAAGTGAAGACCAAGTCTTTAAAATATTTTCTTGGATTTTCAAATTCTATTTGAGTTTTGTCTCTCTTAGAATTAAAAATGTCGAGCAAAGCGAGACCAGCTTGCTAGTTGTGGGGAGGCGGGGCCGGCGGACCGACGGCGCCCGCTTCAAGATGGCGGCGAGGAGGCGTGGACAAGCGAGCGGCAAGGTGGGGCGCGCAGGGAGCGACGCCGCAATCAGCATAAGGTGCGTGGAGCGCGCAGCTGTGGACAGTGCAATCACCCTCTCGGACTGTATAAAAGGGCGAGAGACGGGAACATCAAGGGAGGAGACGGAGAAAGACGGCGGACGGGAGGAAACCATCCTCTGCTGCCACGCAAACGACGGCGACGTGCTGCTGAAAAGCAGACGGCGGACGGGAGGAAACCATTCATGTGCTCACGTGAGAAAAAAGGCAGCTGCTGAAAAGCACGCAAAAGACTGTGATTCAAATAATAAAGAAGTCTAAACTGTCTCACGACAATGTCTTCCCTGGATGGTCCTGAGAACCCGCACGACAGTTAGGACTGTCACACTAGTAAATAAATAAAATTTAAAAAATAGGGGCAGCTCACTGGTAAGTGCTGCTATTTGAGCTATTTTTAGAACAGGCCAGCGGGCGACTCAACTGGTCCTTACGGGCGACCTGGTGCCCGCGGGCACCGCATTGGTGACTCCTGGCTCCTGCACAATCTATAACAGTGGTATGCCGCGTCTTCAAAGACAATAATGACTTGTCAGAGTGGTGTAAATGCAATAGGAAGTTTGTTTTTGTGGTCACGGATTAGTGTGAGAGGTATGAGAAACACTATTACAGGAACACCTCATTGCCAAAGTGTCAATCAAAACTGGCTTTAATAGGGATCTTGCATTCACAACAGAAACACTGTCGACGAATGCCCCTTGAGTTGCATTAGTCGGAAATGGACCACAATTTGAGGTAAAAAATAGAAATGTACAGTAAATGATCTAATTATAGCCTGGGTGTTTAATTAACTTAATCACAAAGAGGTCAGAGTGTTAATCGAAATCAGGTACTTCCGAAATGTGAAAACTCATATATAACAAGTTCATTTTTTTATTTTAATAATGATTTTTCAGAGCCTGAAAGGTGGAAAGGAAAATATTATATTTTGCGCAACACAGTAGCAACAGAACCATTGTTGTGACAGCAGTAAGGAGCAGGCTGAACTGCTCAGTCAACATTAATAGTACTGATAGATACAGTACAAGCCAACAGTTTGGACACACCTTCTCCTCATTCAATGCCTTTTCTTTATTTTCATGACTATTTACATTGTAGATTGTCACATCAAAACTATGAACTTAACAAAAAAAGGTGAAATAACTGAAAACATGTTTTATACTCTAGTTCAGTGGTTCTTAACCTTATTGGAGGTACCGAAACCCACCAGTTTCATATGCACATTCACCGAACCCTTCTTCAGTGAAAAATATATATATATACACTACCGGTCAAAAGTTTGGGGTCACCCAAACAATTTTGTGGAATAGCCTTCATTTCTAAGAACAAGAATAGACTGTCGAGTTTCAGATGAAAGTTCTCTTTTTCTGGCCATTTTGAGCGTTTAATTGACCCCACAAATGTGATGCTCCAGAAACTCAATCTGCTCAAAGGAAGGTCAATTTTGTAGCTTCTGTAACGAGCTAAACTGTTTTCAGATGTGTGAACATGATTGCACAAGGGTTTTCTAATAATCAATTAGCCTTCTGAGCCAATGAGCAAACACATTGTACCATTAGAACACTGGAGTGATAGTTGCTGGAAATGGGCCTCTATACACCTATGTAGATATTGCACCAAAAACCAGACATTTGCAGCTAGAATAGTCATTTACCACATTAGCAATGTATAGAGTGTATTTCTTTAAAGTTAAGACTAGTTTAAAGTTATCTTCATTGAAAAGTACAGTGCTTTTCCTTCAAAAACAAGGACATTTCAATGTGACCCCAAACTTTTGAACGGTAGTGTATATTTTTTTCAAATTCAAGACAGAGTTATATGTTTTTTTACTGGTGCACAAAAATGAACCGTGCATGAACATCACTTTGTTCAAAGAACGAAACCAACACAGTAACTCACAACAAATTACACGCCTGCAAATCAGTGTGACATCTGCTCTTGCCGTATCCATAATACGCCGATAGGGAGAAGTTTTTATTTACACGATGAGTCAGGTGTGTCTTGACCTCCGCGGCGCAGGCTCCACCGAACCCCTGAGGCCGACTCACCGAACCCCTAGGGTTCGATCGAACACAGGTTAAGAACCACTGCTCTAGTTTCTTCAAAATAGCCACCCTTTGCTCTGATTACTGCTTGCACACTCTTGGCATTCTCTCCATGAGCTTCAAGCACACCTGTGAAATGAAAACCTTATGAAGCTCATGGAGAGAATGCCAAGAGTGTGCAAAGCAGTAATGAGAGCAAAGGGTGGCTATTTTGAAGAAACTAGAATATAAAACATGTTTTCAGTTATTTCAACTTTTTTTGTTAAGTACATAACTCCACATGTGTTCAATCATAGTTCTGATGTGACAATCTACAATGTAAATAGTCCTGAAAATAAAGAAAACACATTGAATGAGGAGAAGGTGTGTCAAAATTTTTGGCCTGTACTGTACATTGCAAAAAAACAGTATGGAAAGTAACAGGCATACGTTTAAAGAGTGCAACCAACATTCTAAAAGTTCTGCAGGGGTAGACAACGCTGCTGGATGCTGACCAATCATAATGTTTCAAATGCAAATATTGTTATGAGTGGATAATAAAAGGACTACATCGGAGGTTGTCTACAGCCACCCTGAGCTTTTGCTTATTAAAGGCCTACTGAAATGAATTTTTTTTATTTAAACGGGAATAGCAGATCCATTCTATGTGTCATACTTGATCATTTCGCGATATTGCCATATTTTTGCTGAAAGGATTTAGTAGAGAAAATCGACGATAAAGTTCGCAACTTTTGCTCGCTGATAAAAAAAAAACCTTGCCCCTACCGGAAGTAGCGTGACGTCACAAGCGGTAGTACTGCTCCCAATTCCCCGTTGTTTACAATGGAGCGAGAGATATTAGGAGCAAGAAAGTGACGATTACCCCATTAATTTGAGCGAGGATGAAAGATTTGTGGATGAGGAACGTTAGAGTGACGGACTAGAATGCAGTTCAAGAGATATCTTTTTTCGCTCTGACCGTAACTTACGTACAAGCTGGCTCATTGGAATCCACACTCTCTCCTTTTTCTATTGTGGATCACGGATTTGTATTTTAAACCACCTCGGATACTATATCCTCTGGAAAATGAGAGTCGAGAAGGCGAAATGGACATTAACAGTGACTTTTATCTCCACGACAATACATCGACGAAGCTCTTTAGCATGAGCTAACGTGATAGCATCTGTCTCAAATGCAGATAGAAACAAAATAAATAAATCCCTGACTGGAAGGATAGACAGAAGATCAACAATACTACTATCAGGAGACACCGAACCAAACACTGGACATGTAAATACACGCTTAATGCTGTGCCGCCTGTCGAAGCCTGGCAATGCTGTTGCTAACGACGCTAACCTAGCAACGGGACCTCGTCAGAGCTATGATAAAAACATTAGCGCTCCACTTACGCCAGCCAGCCCTCATCTGCTCAACACCCGTGCTCACCTGCGTTCCAGCGATCGACGATGCGGTCGGCGGCCCGGAGACGTAGGAAGTCAATGTGAGGTCGCCGGCGCTAGCATCTGCTATACAACAAAGTCCTCCTTGTTGTGTTGCTACAGCCAGCCGCTAATACACCGATCCCACATACAACGTTCTTCTTTGCAGCCTCCATTGTTCATTAAACAAATTGCAAAAGATTCACCAACACAGATGTCCAGAATACTGTGGAATTTTGTCGAAGAAAACAGAGTGTCCAATAGGGTCCAAACACTTCCGTGGACCTCGCGACGTCACGCGCATGCGTCATCCTCCAAAGGCGTTTTGAACCGGAAGTTCCCCGGGAAATTTAAAATTGCACTTTATAAGTTAACCCGGCCGTATTGGCATGTGTTGCAATGTTAAGATTTCATCATTGATATATAAACTATCAGACTGCGTGGTCGGTAGTAGTGGGTTTCAGTAGACCTTTAAGACGAAGTACTTGTCGACTAGAGATTTACCAAAGGCATTGATTGGAGCAATGAACGTTTACATTAAAGTATAATATTTTCAAACCGTGTGCTTATCACTGAAGTTAAGGAAAGATGTGTTGTTTTTCCTTAGTGAACTTCTTTTTACACTTCAGTGACAACAGTGTTGAACATTAAACTGTGCAAGGGACATTTGTCACACAAATAACAGGCATATAACCCCTTTGTCAATTAAGATTCACGTCATTTGCGTTCATTCGTATTAACGGTGATCCACTCATTTTTACACTTGTGTGACAGCGAAGAATATCAAAATTTCACTTTAAGGGTTCATAGTATGGTTTGGAATCTATTTTTAAAAACACTTCTTTGTGGTCTACATAAATGTTGGGGTGTTTTAGTAACAATTATGCATACATTTTACTTTATAGACCCAATCAGATGTTTTGGGGGCAGTCTTTTTGGCCAGGCAGTCCTGTATAAAGAGTACGGCCAACAAAAGGATTGGTCATAAGTAATCACGTGATTACAAGGCGCCATGACTGCTACCAACTGTGGCTGATGCTATGTGTCTGCTGCGCTTCCTCGTTAGTTTTTCGGCATGTAAAAAATGTCCTGTTGTGCAGCATGGGGCTGCTTCACCTGCAAGAAATGTGGGATCGCTTTCCCAACTATCTGGAAAGAAGACAAGTAAAGGAAGTAAAGTTTTGCCGTCAACAATGCGGCGCCAGCAACTACAGTGTCTTGTGCGAGGTAAACACACAACACAACGTCTGCGTTTTGTTCATGAGAGACTCCCAGAAGCTAATACAAATAATAACAAAAGAAATGAACAAATTAAATAAATGGTTTGACAAAAATAGACGATCATTGAATCTTAGTAAAACTAAAATACTGCTATTCGGTAACAATAGAAGAGAAAGCCAAACAAGCAGAAACCAAAATTTTGGGTGTTATGATAAATGATAGAGGATCAATAAAGTTTGTCTCAGTCACAGGTGTTAAACTCAAGGCCCGGGGGCCAGATCTGGCCCACAAAAGCCTGAAAATAATATGCGTCAAACAACCTTCTATTTTTTTTACATTTTGACAGAAAAAAAAAATGTATGTATTGCATGAAATTGCATACATTTTAAACTTTAATAGTATCAAATATTGCAACACATTTTTTGTCAAAATAAAAATAAATACTGAAATATCTGCTCGACTTCTGATTACGTTTGAGCTGACAGTTTTTGTTGTTGTTTCTAAGGTGAATTACCGCAAAAGGAAAAAAAAGACGGTAAAAATCTGGCAGCTCAGAGGGCAGAATTAAAAAAGTGTTACTGTTTTTCCATTTACCGTAATATGTTGTAAGAACACTGTATATTTTCACATTCTGGTGAATGAGTTGACATTTTTTCCTGTAAAATCTACAGATGTTTTGTTTTTTTTACAGTGTGCATAAAAAATATTTTCAATAATCAAATGCATAATTCATTTGCTGTTTCAAGCCGCCCTTTGATGGTAGCCATCGCTGCGCTATGGCCCTCAATGAAAACACCGCTGGTCTAAGTCTAAAAGCCTAGACATAGCACAGTGATGACAAACAATACATTGGAGGAAGCCAATATCTTTTTTTACATAAGCTGCAAAAAAAATATTACAATTTTACTTTAAAAACTGGCAGCTCAGTCACCAGAATGTTACAGTAAAAGCAGTGTTTTTTTTTTACAGCATATAAAAAAATGGAATAAATAGAATGGAATGGAGAAACAATACCAAAGTTTTTAGCGGTAAAAGTCAAGCAACAGAGCTGCCAGTTTGTTTGTTTTTTACCGTAAAATCTTGTTTTAATGTTTTTTGTTTGTTTGTGCTTTGATTTTTGTAGCATCTTACTGTATATGGAAAAAAACAGTACCAAAGTTGATTTTACGGTAAAAACTCAGTCGGTCGAATTTAACCGTAAAATCTATTGTCAATTTTACAGTCTACAATTTGATTAATAATCTGTTTTGAAATCATAAGATATTTAATACAGATATTTAAGTACAGTATTTATCTTTAGTTCAACAAAAAATAGTTTTGGTATACAAGATGATATAATATTTTGCTTTTGATAATACTGAATTTTAAAAGATATGCAATTGCATGCAGGACATGATTTTTAATGTCAAAAAGGGAAAGAAAAAAATATATTTAGTAAGAAAAGATTAAGCATTTTATTAACGCATATTATTTTCTGGCTTTCGAGGGCCACATAAAATACTGTGGCGGGCCAGATTTGTCCCCCGGGCCTCGAGTTTGACACCAGTGGTGTAGGTGATCACATTGACAGAAGGGCATGATAAGAAAGAAAAATTCATGCACGCTCACAAACTACAGTAAGACACATAGATTATCTTTCAGCGGCGATGAAGGAAGACAGCTGCCTGACTGTACAATGACTAGGCCAAGGTCAGTGGTACGGCAGCTTTATATAGCCCAACATGGGAGGCAGGAAATAGACGTTTAATGTAGGACACACCCTACAGTTAGAGGCAGGTTAACTGCAGGACCAGAGCCATTAGACGACCACCCAGGATTTGCAAACACAACCCTTGCGGTTCCCAACTGCAATGCGCTCCACCGGTCCCGATCACATCTGCTTTCACATCCTCCAGCTCCCCCCGCCACCACCACCACCACCACCACTCCCGCACACACGCACTCCAAACAAATGAAGTGACACAAACGATAGCTCACTAGTATCAGCAGAACTGCTAGCAATTGCAAAAAAGGGATTCCTGACACATCCCGTGCACACAAAACACATCCGCACATACGTCAGCGCCCTTGGACCACCATCACTCACCGCCGCCTCACCTCCCATATCTAACCCATACTGTGTGAAGGGCATCAAGCCCACCTGAGTGGTTGGTTGGTGTGCATGCGTACGTGCGTGCGTGTGGCCCCAGTGGAGTCTGATAAGGGGAGGCTATGGGAAGCACAGACAGAAGCCTTGGATAATGGAAAAGCTTATCTGATCGATGGACCAACAAGGAACACTAAGCATGCAACATACACACACACACACACACACGCACACTCACAAAACACCAATTTACCCAACTGAGGCTTTGTGGAAACAGTGCAGTTTATTGGTAATAATTATAACCTAAATGCATCCACTTTTCAATGGCAGCGAGCGCCAAGAAGTCACGAGAGATTCACTGGGGAAAGATTCCAGACGGTTGAGTAATTTGCTTAAGTTACACAGACCTGGCACTGTTTTGTCCTCGATCAAAGGTTTTTTGAGAAGGTAGGCAAATAAAGTCGGTCTAAAAATGGCGCGCTCTCGTGTCGTGGCACGCCAGCGAGCAGAATAGTCGACTGATTGATGGGCTCCTCTGCGACTGGCGCTGGTGTACAGTATTATCTCAATAATCACAAGATAATGCCTTCTCGGTTGGCTGACCACCCACTATGCGCCTGATTCTGTTCGGCTGTGCACACCGCCGCCGAGGTGTGTCGACATGAGAGCGGGGAAAACAGCTGACAAAACCCCAATTACATTGCTGCACTTTCTTTGCTCCAAATAGCGTGCGGATAATAAGCAGAACATGGTGGAGCCACTTTAAATTACAGCGCTTTTTGTTGTTGTTTTTTTTTCCACATAACCGCTGGCTGTGGTTGCCGCCCAAACACAAGAATATGGAAAGTAAGCCCGTGTTAAACTGTAATATTCCGTGGCCAGTAGCACAGAGGACCTGTCACTATCTATTGGCATGATTTGGCTTGTGTGTACAATGTGTGTGTGTGCTTGGAGAAGAGACTGTCCACCCACTCCAGCCCCAAATAATGCCCCAGTCCAAAACAGCCGCTTCCACTCTTACCCTCTCTACCATATGAGAGTGAACTAGAAATGCATGGCTGCCAGAGAGGAGGAGTCTGCATGGAAATAGGCCAAAATGATGGAGTGCGCTATAAGCACAGGAACACAATATGTGTTCTATATATATCACCTCTTATGGGTCAATGTACATACCGTAGATTTTTATAAATACATAAATGTGTCATTATGAACAGATTTACCTGATCGACAAACCAAAAACAGGAAAAAAAACAGACTCGGAGGATATAGCATTTGGTGGCTAAAGCCAAGGGTTTTGTGATGCAGTTTTTTTTTTCTTCCAGGATGCAATTTAAACACACCCTCAGGCAAGAGGACTTCATGAATAGGAGAGAAAAATCAAGTGAGGAGCAGAGTGGAGAGGAGGGGGGGGGTAGGAGGGTAAAATAAGATAGTGGCGAGAGAAAAACAGGAGAGCGGGGGAAGAAGAGGGAAGGGAAGACAAAAAGGAAGTCAAAGTGGCATTTATGAATGGCGCGTTGGGACTGCCTGTTTATCAGGGTCAAATAAAAGGGCACTCACCTCTCCTTGGAAGCTCTTGAGCAAAGGAGCAACTTGTTTACGGAAGTCCTGAAAAACAAAGAAAGCAGGAAGGATTCATAGTTTTTCTTTTATCAGTGAGAACTACAATGTCTACCAGAAAGCTGGAAATTGAATTATTTATTGCAATGTTGCACAATGCCTGCTCAGTACAAATAAGCTCGGTTAATAATAAACATGAACAAAAAGGTAACCACACATTAACTGGGCGGCTGCGTCCAAACCAGACAGTTTGCTCCTGAACTAATTATGTTATGAAAATTTGCCTCTCTTATGTCATTAGGTTGTCTACGTTTGTTTTTTTTAAATAGCTGTGTCTACTCCTGAACAGCTGCAAACCAAAGGGTGACACCCAACTGTGCTATTATTGGTCTGACACAAACACCTCATGATGTTAAACCTTTAATTTTCACCCAATAAGTTGGACTAACTTGAGAGTTCTCACACTGTAACTGTAATTAGGCTTGGCCCATTCAAAGTGAAATTCGATATACACCTTCATAATAAGCCCATGCCTGTAACATTTGATCAAGATTGTTTTTGCCAGAAAGCAAAACATCTTTGTAAGGACACTCAGCAACTAACTAGCCATAAGCCATAGAAAATGTGTCTAAAGATAATACAACTTTGAGGATGTATGTATTACTGTAGCATGTCTTTATAGGCATTTTTCCATTTTATCAATGCCAAAAGTGAATTTTTCTATTTTGGAAAACTTATTAAGAATGTTAAATCAAATCTTTGCCTTTACAGGTTGCAGTGTGAAGGGAAAAAAACGGCATTACATAACAGCGTAATAACGCCAGTACTTTTACTAGTAACAAGTAATGTAATTACTGTTACGTACGTTACAACGCCGTTAACAATGTGTATGATGTAACGAGACACGCTACTTTTGATGCGATTGCATGTCAGTCACAACAAGACAGCGTCTGAAGCACAGCAAGTATAATGCAAGAAGTAACCTTTCACTAATGTAAGCAACCACCAGCACCACACTAAAATGAATGTGATATCAAATGGAAAGAGGCAACATCACACAGTAAACAACACGTAATGTGTATTTACATGTTGTGTGTTTAGCTGCTTGTTAAAGTTAAAGTTAAAGTACTAATGATTGTCACACACACTAGGTGTGGCGAAATTATTCTCTGCATTTGACCCATCACCCTTGATCACCCCCTGGGAAGTGAGGGGAGCAGTGGGCAGCAGCGGTGGCCGCGCCCGGGAATCATTTTTGGTGATTTAACCCCCAATTCCAACCCTTGATGCTGAGTGCCAAGCAGGGAGGTAATGGGTCCAATTTTTATAGTCTTTGGTATGGCTCAGCCAGGGTTTGAACTCACAACCTACCCATCTCAGGGCGGATTGTGTGTGTGTGTGTGTGTGTGTGTGTGTGTGTGTGTGTGTGTGTGTGTGTGTGTGTGTGTGTGTGTGTGTGTGTGTGTGTGTGTGTGTGTGTGTGTGTGTGTGTGTGTGTGTGTGTGTGTGGGGGGATGATGTTTGATAAGGAATTATCGAGTTCAAGCCTATTATCGAATCCTCTTATCGAACCGATTCCTTATCGATTCTCTTATCAAGTCCAGATAGGTTGTTGTATATGGAAAAAAAAACACAATATTTGGTTTAACAAAAGCTCACTTTTATTATATAATAAAAAAATAAAATCTAATAAATAAATAAATATTGACTGTTACCCACCTAAAAAAATAAATAAATAAATAAATAAATATTGACTGTTGTTACCCAAAGTATATTAAGTGGGATTTTTCAGAGAAACAAATATATACAGTAACACAAAAACAACCTGTCTCTGTGATCACTATAGGTGTATAAATAATAATATAGTGTTAAATAAAATCAGTCCCTTGGGCACAAAACTGAAAATAATACAGCTCTCCAAAAAGTGCACTTCTGCTGCTATTTGACATAACTGTTTGTTATGATGCATTGACATTTTTGCACTTTATTTCTTTATTGAAAGAAAATTCTATGAAGAGAAAAGTTCTTTGCAAATGTGGTTACAATGCTAAAAAAATGAAAAGTTAAAGCTAAAAAAAGAAATACACTTTATTGAGTTAACATTATTTCTTTATAGGAGGAAAAATGTTATGAGTGAGAGAATATAACAACTACACTACCCAGCATGCAACGGGAGTTACGAGCATGCGCGGTAGCCCCGAAAAGTGTTGCATGTTGCCACGCTGTGAAAGTAAACGTCAAGAACTCAGCCAACACGCCTCGTCTGCATTATTTATAATTAGACAGACAACACATCTACAGTGTGATATTGTTTTGTTTACAAGGAAAGAAAAACAAAAGTTAAAAAAGGGAGATATGTTGTATATATGTATGTGCTACGGTTGTTTTAAGAACGTTGCGACAGCTGCCGTAAAGGAGGTGCGTTGCTAGCCTGGTTGCTATGTTTCCGGTTGGTCGTAAAAGTGTCCGTCATGTGTTTTACCCTGCTAAAATCTCTCAGTAAATTTATTCGATGGACGATAGCTTTTGTTTTGAACTTTATTACACCTTGGAGCGCTTTTTCCCGTCCATTGTTTTCCTGCTTTCGCTATCTGCGCCTAATGACTGAGCTACGTGACGTCAATTCTTGTGATGTCCCACGGAGCATTTCTGGTCGGGACGGGATTCGAATAAAGAATCAACTCTTTTCCTTTACTATAGTGGTCTCGATAACGGGTACCGGTTCTCAAAAAGGGATTCGAGTCCGAGGACTCGGTTCTTTTCTTATCAAACAACCGGGAAAACCGGTTTCGAGTATCATCCCTATGTGTGTGTGTGTGTGTCCCCTTCTACTACTACGAGGGAATAATGAACAACAAATCAAAGACGTGACAAGCTTGCAACCCTACAGTACCCCGTTTGTGGAAAAAGAGACGACAACCATCGAAGCAAATTCAATCTCTTACTCACTAGGGCTAACAAATACAGTGAAAAGATTTTAAAAAGCTGCCGGGAAACTTCCGCTGCTAAGCTAACAAACACAGCTGAGCTAAAAAGCTGCTCTGTCTGAGCGCGCTCTCGCTGACATCATGTCTCTTGGCAACAGGCACCGCCTTTTCAAGCGTTTTAAGTAACGCAATAGTCACTTTTCTTAGTAATTCATTACATTGGAAGAAGATTAATTCCGTTAGTCATTCAATTACTATTTTAGGAAAGTAACAAGTACTTCATCTGGCCAGGATCTTCAGCTCTCACTGGATCGGTTCGCAGCCAAGTGTGAAGCGACTCAAAGCCTGCACGTTGGACTTTAACCCAGTAGACGAGATGGTACCTTCCCTCCGCTTTTGGGTTGGGTGACGGGTCCTGACTGTTGTTGGTGTTTACGCACCAAACAGCAGCTCAGAGTACCCACTCTTTTTGGATTCCCTTGAGGGAGTACTGGAGAGTGCTCCCTCGGGTGATTCCCTTGTTCTGCTGGGGGTCTTCAACGCTCATGTTGGCAACGACAGTGAAACCTGGAGAGTCGTGATTGGGAAAAATGGCCACCGGGATCTGAACCCAAGTGGTGCTTTGTTATTGGACTTTTGTGCTCGTCACGGATTGTCCATAACAAACACAATGTTCAAACATAAGGGTGTCCATATGTGCACTTGGATGGGAATCAGCACCTCCAAGTCCGAGTCCATGGTTCTCGCCCGGGAGAGGGTGGAGTGTCATCTCCGGGTTGGGGAGGAGACCCTTCCCCAAGTGGAGGAGTTCAAGTACCTGTGAGTCTTGTTCACGAGTGAGGGAAGAGTGGATGGTGAGATCGACAGGCGGGATCGGTGCAGCGTCTTCAGTAATGCGGACGCTGTATCGATCCGTTGTGGTGAAGAAGGAGCTGAGCCGGAAGGCAAAGCTCTCAATTTACCAGTCGATCTACGTTCCCATCCTCACCTATGGTCATGAGCTTTGGGTTATGACCGAAAGGACAAGATCACGGGTACAAGCGGCCCAAATGAGTTTCCTCCGCAGGGTGGCGGGACTCTGCCTTAGAGATAGGGTGAGAAGCTCTACCACCCGGGAGGAGCTCAAAGTAAAGCCGCTGCTCCTCCACATGGAGAGGAGCCAGATGAGGTCAGGATGTCACCCGAACACCTCCCTAGGGAGGTGTTTCGGGCACGTCCGACCGGTAGGAGACCACAGGGAAGACCCAGGACACGTTGGGAAGACTATGTCTCCCGGCTGGCCTGGGAACGCCTCGGGATCCCTCAGGAAGAGCTGGACGAAGTGGCTGGGGAGAGGAAAGTCTGAGCTTCCCTGCTTAGGCTGCTGCCCCCGCGACCCGACCTCCGATAAGCAGTAGAAGATGGATGGATGGATGGATGGATGGATGGATGTAAAGTAGCAAGTAACTATAAGTAAAAGTAATTTGCAGAACATGGACAAACTGCAATGAAGTAATGCAATATTTTATTCTCATTTCCTGTGTTCCAGAAGGGATAGTGTTCAATGTTTAGCGGTTCCTGCTATGAAATTAGTCTAAAGACAAACACCCTCGTCACTGCCAGTAGGAAATGAGTCGTGCGTGTGCGAGTGATGAGCATGAGGCCAGGTTTGCACCCTGGGGTGCCCTGGTGGACTGGGCTTCTCATAAGAGCAGGTGCAGCACCACCTGGGCCACCCAGAGGCACCACTAGTGCGTGAGAGGCGCTAAAATGAGCCACAATCTCGGCCTACAGTTAATGCAAATTGTCTGTGCAAACTCTCTCCTTTTTTTTCCTTTTTTTTTTTTTAACAGTACAGCAAGCTCTTTTCATCCCGCAAGTCCCATTGCATGACTTCCCAGTGCGAGTCAGCGGTTTCAGATTAGATAGCCAGTCGAGTATGTATCAGGGGAACATGCAAATCACCATGCTGTTAGCTGAGCCTACATCCTGACAGACTGAATTGGAGCGTATGGTAAAAAGTGCAGTAGAATAGGACATTTTGTGCAGGAACATTTGATTTGTACAGTCGGCGAGTACACACAAAAAATAACTAAAAAGTGCCTAATGAAGATGTGAAGTGGGGCAACGGTAGATTTGCACCTCAGAGACTCTGCACCTTTTTAGAAATATCCGCCTAAAAGCCCTGCTGATTGCAGCGGAGCTAACGGCGTATCCCAAACTGACCCGGGGACCAGCGTCTGGTCAAATACCAGGTCAGTCCAGACAAGCCAAGGACTGGTCATGACCTCACCGACCCCTCTCCATTGTTAGCTCATCGGGGTCGCCGTGGCTGTTTGTCTGGACCAATTCAATATTCCCCTGCTGGGGATAATAGCCTTCAACCCGTCCCCCCTACCCCCTACCTTAGCTTTCTCTTTCAAACACACAGGATTTGTCCAAAAAACACACACCACAGGAGTGCTTGTTCTCTAATTTGCAATACATTATATCCTCATTTCCCATTTATGAGTCTTCTGTTCTTTCAGTTGGTTTTAAAGGGTTTACCTTTAAACATACCATATTGATGCAGAGACAATAAACCTAGAAATGTTTGTATAAAGCAACACAATCCGGTCTAGTACTGCTGGCGTAAAATACCAACTTTGTTCAAATAAACTTCTGCTGAACCCTTATTTCTCTGTCGCTTAAAGGGGAACTGCACTTTTTTGGGGGGGGGGGCCTATAATTCACAACTCTTATGAGAGACAAGAAAACATTTATTTTTTAATGCATTCTAACTTGTAATTAAAAGTAAAATTAAATGTCTTACAATTTAGCCAATGGGAGCCATTGTGTGTACTGCATTTATTCCGACCATAAACCCAATAAATAACCATCCAAAAAACACTAACGAAAATCCATTTACCGTATTTTCCGGACTATAAGGCGCACTTAAAAACCCTTTTTCCCCTCAAAACTCAACAGTGCGCCTAATGTACAGAATAATTCTGGTTTTGCTTACCGACCTCGAAGCTATTTTTTTTGGTACATGGTGTAATGATAAGTGTGACCAGTAGATGGCAGTCAAACATAAGAGATACGTGTAGATTGCAATATTAGACTTTAATGATCCACAAGGGAAATTGTTCCACACAGTAGCTCAGTTACAATGATGGAAAGTGTAAGGATGGAAAGGACAATGCAGGTATAAATAGACTAAATATAGCGATATAAAATATAACATATACGTAATATTTACATAATACGATGTCAATATGACTCACGTAAACAACACCAATGTTTTATATAATCCATTGAAAATATAGAACATTACACACAGCGCTCAAAAATCTATCAAAATGTTTTAGTACGAATTTGGTAAGCTATGAAGCCGCACCGCTTGATGGATTGTTGGCGCATTAAACATACGAGTATTATTATGGTGTGTGTATAAGGTAAGACATTATCTGGCGTTTTGTTTCGCAATATTATGCAAAAAAAAATTGCGCATGCCCGCCTTTGTAGTCCGTACCGGCGCCGTAGTCGACAAGCTTCTTCTTTTTTTCTATCTTCTTGTTATGGGACATTCATCCTCCACTGTTGCCATTTCTAATATAAAGTAGTGTAAAGTTCTTACTTATATCTGTCAGTAAACTCGCCATGAAAGCGCTAAAACATACCGGTGTAGTGAGTTTACATTATTCACCCAAGGAACTTTAGTTATTTAAGAGTTCCGGTCACACGGTTTTTCACAGGACACATTTCCGGTCTTCTTGTTGTTTCCGGATGATCATGCAAATCATGCATCTCACCTTGATAGTAAAAGTATGCGGACAAAAAACTAAGAAGTTTGTCAACTTTAACAGCCAATTTAGACCCAGAGATGGCGAGAAAGACACGGGAAAGACACCCACCCTTTTGTTTATCCCTTCGCGAGGATTGTGAGTCATTCGTCAACTAAACAGGAATATATCAACATCCTAAGAGTCGGCCTCCCGGTGACAGCAGACATTGTACAGTAAGTGATGTTTAATTATGTTTGTTGGCTCTAATGAAGTCTGCGTGAGCAGTAGGTTTGTCGTAGTTGAAGGAAAAAGTGAACGTTGTGATAAGTCTATGAAATTAATGCGCCGCCTTATGCCTAAAATGAGCAAAATACGTAAATATTACACGTTATGAATGTGCCTGTTACTACATTAAATACATAAAGCATGTGTATAAAACGTTGATGGAAATGTTTTCTTAAGCGCTTTATAGACAGATAAGAGCGACTCCCATTGACTTTTGCTTGCATTTATTTATTTGGTAGAAATATGTCTATGAATGTTCTCATTTATCCAGGTCATTAGAAACTGAATGGATACAAAAAAGAAAAGAGAAAAACATGTGTTCTTGTCATACATAGGGATTGTGAAGGATTAGCAAAATTCCAAAAAATGTGGTTCCCCTTCAACAGAATCATAATTGTTTAAACATTGTATTTCAATAGGAACTGATACACTATATTGCCAAAAGTATTTGGACACCCATCCAAATGATGAGAATCAGATGTCCTAATTACTTGGCCCGGTGTATAAAATCAAGCACTTAGGCATGGAGACTGTTTCTACAAACATTTGTGAAAGAATGGGCCGCTCTCAGTGATTTCCAGCGTGGAACTGTCATAGGATGCCACCTGTAGGGTTGGGTATCGTTTGAATTTGAACGATTCCGATTCCGATTTTTTGTTTCGATTCCGATTACTGACGATTCTCGATTCAGATTCTTTTAAGAGGTAGGGTCAAAAAAAAGTTTAGGATATTTTAAATGAGCTAGCTAACCTACAGTCTTTCTGAATGAAATAGTCTGACATTCTCCATCAATTTTAATTCTATTAACTTTTTATGAACTTTACTATAAATTCCTCACAGGGCTGTTTTCAACTAGAATATAAATATCAAATCTATGAACTTGAATATAAATATCAAATTATGAATACATTTTCCCAGGGGTACACTTTCCTCAAGAGAGCTTTATTTTTGAAAACCTCATGAAAACACATTTACACATAAGTGTATGATGCTGCAGGAAACCTCATGAAAACACATTTACACATAAGTGTATGATGCTGCAGGAAACCTCATGAAAACACCTTTACACATAAGTGTATGATGCTGCAGGAAACCTCATGAAAAATCCTTTACACATAAGTGTATGATGCTGCAGGAAACCTCATGAAAACACCTTTACACAAGTGTATGATGCTGCAGGAAACCTCATGAAAACACATTTACACACACAAGTGTATGATGCTGCAGGTACTTAAAATTGTTACCGTGCTCCCACTGATGGGCTAACCTGGTGCAGAAAAGCAAATAAACAATAAGAAACAACTTGCAAAACCCAGTCCAGATTAGCAGCAGGTACAGTATAAAATCAGAGACAGTTCTTGTTTAGGAAAATGACCATATCCGCCTTCTCAGGCAGGATGCGTGAGCGTTCTGGACAGATAGTGTCTCCTGCTGTGGAAAATACACGTTCGCTGGGTGTGGAAGAAGCTTGAACGCATAAATAGGAGAAAGCGAGATCTGACAGCAAAGGATAAGTCTTTTGTTGGTTCCACTACCATGCAGCAGGGTCGTCAGACATAAGTATCGGTGGAACATCCTGGTACATCTGCAGCTCTCTCTCCACTCGTTTCTTGATGGACATGGAGCTCTGTTATTTCGCGGTTATTTCATTTTTTTTTGTAAAGTAAAGCCACACTTTCGACCGCCGACGCCCGCTATCCATGCTTGAGCTTGACTGACTCGCTCGGCTATGCTAACACTTCTGGCGGTGGGCGCTTCTTTGTTGGTGTTCAGCGGCTTCTTCTTCCGGTTCGGCGGACATATTTTTTTCCGGTCGGCGGACTGGGTATAGAAAATAGGAATCGAAATTTAAACGATTCCGGGAGAATCGTAAAGTTAGTCCCGGTTCCAATCGATACTCGATACTCGATACCCAACCCTAGCCACCTGTGCAACAAATCCAGTCGTGAAATTTCCTGACTCCTAAATATTCCAAAGTCAACTTTATCATAAGAAAAGTGAAGAGTTTGGGAACAACAGCAAGTCAGCCACCAAGTGGTAGGCCACGTAAGCTGACAGAGAGGGGTCAGCGGATGCTGAAGCGCATAGTGCAAAGACTTCTGCACAGTCAGTTGCTACAGAGCTCCAAACTTAATGTGACCTTGTAGCCCACGTACAGTACGCAGAGAGTTCATGGAATGGGTTTCCATGGCCGAGCAGCTGCATCTAAGCCACACATCACCAAGTCCAATGCAAAGCGTGGGATGCAGTGGTGTGAAGCACGTTGCCACTGGACTCTAGAGCAGTGGAGACGCCTTCTCTGGAGTGATGAATCACACTTTTCCATCTGGCAATCTGATGGACCAGTCTGGGTTTGGAGGTTGCCAGGAGAACGCTACATTTCGGACTGCATTGTGCCGAACAATGTGAAATTTGGAGTTGGGCTTGGCCGCTTATTTCCAGTGAAAGGAACTTTGAATGCTCCAGGATACCAAAACATTTTGGACAATTCCATGGGATGGCACTTCAAGTTCATATGTGAGTAAAGGCAGGTGGCCAAATACTTTTGGCAATATAGTGTACTATTGTATTGTCGGCTTCTTCCTACTCCTTTTCAGGCATGTTAAATTCATTTTATTTTCCATTATTTAACCGGGTTAAATACTCACTGAGATTCAAATCTCTTTCACAAGAGTGCCTTGGCCAAGAGCGCAGCTAAAACAGGTTTCATAAATGGAAGAAAAATAAAAAACAAAAAACAGTCACACACTATTGTTGAAAGTACAAATTACTTACAACAAACATAAAAACACGCTGTAGGTAAATAATAAAATGTTTCAATAAAAACAATTTGAAAACAAGTACAGGGCCCAATAACGGGACGGTATAGCTCGGTTGGTAGAGCGGCCGTGCCAGCAACTTGAGGGTTGCAGGTTCGATCCCCGCTTCCGCCATCCTAGTCACTGCCGTTGTGTCCTTGGGCAAGACACTTTACCCACCTGCTCCCAGTGCCACCCACACTGGTTTAAATGTAACTTAGATATTGGGTTTCACAATGTAAAGCGCTTTGAGTCACTTGAGAAAAAGCGCTATATAAATGTAATTCACTTCACTTCACAATAAAAACAGATTCTCGATCCTTTAAAACGGCCTAAAATTCCCCTAAAGTGATCAGTTCAGGTAGCCTCAGATCCTTCTGTAATTCATTCCATGACCATGGAGCATCATGAGAAACTTGTGTTGGCTCTAGAAACCAACACGCCAAGGATGTCCTGTGATCTTAAAGTACCAGTAGAGTGGAAAAACAAGTTGCCTCTCTATTGAAGCTATTATCACATATAGCTGATGTATGACACCAAAATACTTCCAAAGTTTGCAAGTAAATAGATTAAAATAGTATCAATTTCATGAGCGATAATGAACTAGTAAGTCACATCATCGCGTGACGTAGAGGTAGGGGAAGCAGATCCCTTTATTACCAACAACAATGCAAATCATGCAGACTTTGTGAGAGCCAACGATTACTTTAAGAAAAAGTACTATCCATTAACTTATATTGTTTATCCTGAATATAAGGAGGATGATCTACAAGTTTTAGAAGCTCTGCTAAACAGATCCAGCTTTAGTGAAACACTTAGCATCATGTAGCAGTATTGCTAAGTGCTAAACAAGAAATACAAACTACAACCATGATTAAAAACATATCTTACTGTACGATGTCTGCTCTTACTTCGATGATGACTGATAGGCTGTTTATATCTTCCCGTTTAGATGAAGCATTAATCATGATGCACACGAAGGGTTATCAAGGAAAAGTTTCCCTGCAGACACTGTCTTCGTTTGTGTGTGTTTGTCTCCATCTCCGGGTGTAAATTGAATGTTATAGATGAACAACGTCTACATTTTTACCTAATCCTCCTAATATCCAGATGAGAGGCATGATTTATAATCTAGAATAATTTATAAATAAATAAATAAATAGCAGAGGACTACTGAGCTGTGTGTTATCAATCCGCTGCTAAGAAATAGTTTGTCTATGTTAGCGCTTATAATAAAAACATCGCTAATATTTGGTTAATAGGGTCACAATATGTATATAGAG
This sequence comes from Entelurus aequoreus, assembly GCF_033978785.1. NCBI lineage: Eukaryota > Metazoa > Chordata > Actinopteri > Syngnathiformes > Syngnathidae > Entelurus > Entelurus aequoreus. The sequence goes on from NC_084740.1 coordinate 20,067,760, forward strand.
TATTGTTGGCGGGTTTGAATGGTTATTTAGAGGGTTTTGTGGGCCGAATAGAGAGCCCCCATTGACTCCATTGTTAGCAGACTTTTTATGTATTTATTTATTTACGACTTAGAAAGCATATACAAAGAAAAACGTGTTCATGTTTTATATAGGGATTGTGAATGATAGGCATCGTTCTCTACTTTTTGCATATTTCCAGTATGATTGATCTGGTAATATGGTCAAGAGTGCAGAAGCGTTCCTCCACTGAAGTCAATCTACGGAAATTACTGAAGACATTCGCAGCGGAATATTTAAAATGGCTGTCTGAAATTGTGGCATTTTGTGATGTTTAGACATTATTTTCACACTTTGTGGATTGTAAATACAATTGGATATGGTTTAATGGATACCATCAAACACAATTAAGCATATCAAGTCAACTTGTTTTTCCACTCTACTGCTACTTTAAAGTGTAGCGACTGGAGTCTCCACACATAAAAACACATAAATAAGGGGGAATCAGACCTAGAAGTGATTTATACATTATATAAAAACCATCCATCGAGAAAATCTACAGACTGAATTGTCATTTTCTTAAGCATGTGTAAAAACACAAATAATTTTTTTTTTAAAAGATAATTTTTTATTTTTTTTGCCGCCCTGAACCCTTTCGGTCAACTCCAATAATCCGACGCGCAGATTTATGACCATATAAAAACATGCACACACACACGCACACACACACACACACACACACACACACACACCCACACACACACACACACACACACACACACACACACACACACACACACACACACACACACACACACACACACACACACACACACACACACACACACACACACACACACACACACACACACACACACACACACACACACACACACACACACACACACACACACACTTTTGTTACCTTCTTGAGACCTCTGAAAAATGCATACGTCTTTAGGACCACCCTTTCTAAATTAATACAGATTTGTATTTACAACATTAATAATATATACGTACTATGCAAATATAAAAAAGGTAAGCTTTTAGTACAATTTTTTCTTTTGAATTTTTTGTTTGTAATTTTTTTTTATTCTTTAGTTATTACAGTATGTCTCTATATACATGTTTATTTATTTTTTTAAATATAGTTTGGCCAAAGGGGGCGCATTTCAATTTCTTACACACACTCGTTATTTTATATGATGACCAGAGGGGGAGCACTTTTAAAATCGACATGCAGTCAACTTGAAAAAGCCCTCCTTTTTGGGACCACCCTCATTTTGATAGATTTCACCACAAGGGGTGCAAATGAGACATTGTCTATTAGATGCAATGGTTTTCTGTATTGGGACCATGATTTCGGTCCTAACTTGTTCACCGGTCTTCATATGGAAGATACTTTTCCTTGTTGATGTCTCAAGAAGGGTAAAAATACAAGAGCACACACACACACACACAACATGGTCAATCCGTGTGTGTGTGTGTGTGTGGAGAGAGGGAGAGAGAGAGAGGTCTGCGGGGAGGGGGTGCAGGCAGCAGGAGATGGATGGCCGGTGTGTGAGCTGCCGGCAGACAGCAGACAAGCCAGCCTGAGGAATCCTCCAGGGAGTATGGAACTCCCATTCGCTGTCTGTCTGCCCTGCAGCTAAACATAAACGTGTGCGGGTGTGCGCGTTTACGCACACACAAAAAGAACGCACAAAGTTGTTTTACTACCGACGCCTCTGGCTAGCAATCTTTGGGGCATTTTACAACCATCCCCACCCTTGCCTTTTATAACATGGTGGCAGGGAGCCTTGACGAACTAAAAGGAAAATTAAGATCAAGATGAATAATTCAGGCAACTTAGGAAGCACGCACACACACAAAAATCAACAGTCTGCAAGTCCTGATGAATTATGAAAACTTTGTTTTCACACTGCATTTCTTTGCACTACTTTTAAAATGTTACAAAAGCAGCCGTGTGTGTGTGTGTTATTGTGCAGTTCACTGCGAGTACGCCTCAGCAGACGAGAGACAGTCAACGTGGGCCGCTCTCCTGCTTGCTGAATTATGGATCAGAGGCGGACTCCCGCTCAGCCTAATGCAGTCAGATGTGATGTGACTGTGATCTGCGCTGACTGTTGCGGACCATAAACAACTCTATAGGCTGGCAGCCCCCACCACACAATCATTATTATTACCAATTTTACCCAGAGTTATTTTTGCTATACACCACTTTGATGCTTATAGTCCTCTAAATCAGTGTTTGTCAACCTTTTTTGAGCCAAGGCACATTTTTTGCGTTGAAAAAATCCAGAGGCACACCACCAGCAGAAATCTTTAAAAAACTAAACTCAGTTGTCAGTAAAAAGTCCTTGTCACAATTGTTGGATATGACTTTAAAGCATAACCAAGCATGCATCAATATAGCTCTTGTCTCAAAGTAGGTGTACTGTTACCACCTGTCTCATCACACCCTGACTTATTTGGACTTTTTTGCTGTTTTCCTGTGTGTAGTGTTTTACTTCTCGTCTTGCGCTCCTATTTTGGTGGCTTTTTCTCTTCTTTTGGTATTTTCCTGTAGCCGTTTCACGTCTTCCTTTGAGCAATATTTCCCGCATCTACTTTGTTTTAGCAATCAAGAATATTTCAGTTGTTTTTATCTTTCTTTTTGGGGACATTGTTGATTGTCATGTCATGTTCGCATGTACTTTGTGGACGCCGTCTTTGCTCCACAGTAAGTCTTTGCTGTCGTCCAGCATTCTGTCGTCCAGCATTCTGTTTTTGTTTACTTCGTAGCCAGTTCAGTTTTAGTTTCGTTCTGCATAGCTTCAATGCATTTTCTTACGGGCACTCATCTTTTGTTTATTTTTGGTTTAAGCATTAGACACCTTTTTTTTTACCTGCACACTGCCTCCCGCTGTTTCAATCCACTCCAATCCACTTTATTTATATAGCACATTTAAACAACAAAAATGTTTCCAAAGTGCTGCACAACAATATTAAAAAACAATATTAAAAAAGTATCCTTAGCTCCACCAATGACTGAAAAAATTAAAATAAATAAATGAATATAAAACCAATATAAAAACAATATAAAAATAAATATGATTAAAAACTATTTTAAAGGGTAAAACCAATTTAAAAAATAAATACAAATCTACATTTAAAAACACAGAGGACCACACAACTCACGTAGTGTTAAAAGTCATTTAATCATTGTTTCCGACATCTACCGTATTTTTCGGAGTATAAGTCGCTCCGGAGCATAAGTCGCTCCGGAGCATAAGTCGCACCGGCCGAAAATGCATAATAAAGAAGGAAGAAAACATATATAAGTCGCACTCGAGTATAAGTCGCATTTTTGGGGGAAATTTATTTGATAAAACCCAACACCAAGAATAGACATTTGAAAGGCAATTCAAAATAAATAAAGAATAGTGAACAACAGGCTGAATAAGTGTACGTTATATGACGCATAAATAACCAACTGAGAACGTGCCTGGTGTGTTAACGTAACATGTTATGGTAAGAGTCATTCAAATAACTATAACATATAGAACATGCTATACGTTTACCAAACAATCTGTCACTTCTAATTGCTAAATCCGATGAAATCTTGTACGTCTGGTCTCTTACGTGAATGAGCTAAATAATATTATTTGACATTTTACGGTAATGTGTTAATAATTTCACACATAAGTCGCTCCTGAGTATAAGACGCACCCCCAGCCAAACTATGAAAAAAACTGCGACTTATAGTCCGAAAAATACGGTACAAAGCAATTAGCTACCGGCTGCCACCTACTGATAAGGAAGAGTATTACACGGTTACTCTGCCGAGCTCTAAACAGCACCGACACTCAACAACAACACATCATTTGCAGACTATAATTACTGGTTTGCAAAAAATATTTTTAACCCAAATAAGTGAAATTAGATCATCTCCCACGGCACACCAGACTGTATCTCACGGTACACTAGTGTGCCGCGGCACAGTGGTTGAAAAACCCTGCTCTAAATGCTGTGTCTTTTAGTGCCCATTCCTTCTGAGGCCCTGTAATGAATCTTGTCGCTCGACTGGCCCGGCTCGGATTCCTCCTCCACATACCAGGGAGATGCCAGGGGCCACACAGACGCCAGAGGAGCCTTCCTAAATCACAGCCTTGTTACACTAATGAATGTCTATGTCCCATTCTGGAAATGCCGCTATCTGCCTGTGTTTGGAACTACTCCCTCTTGCCTGCAATGGTAACATTTGGAAATGAGATTAGGGATGAATGTGGAGGTTTGAGTGGAATTAGCATCTTTTGTACGCAGGTAGTTTCCTCTGGAGGATCTTCCTCTAAAGTGGGTGGGCTCCACACTAAAGTCAATAGTGGCAATCCTCGCCCTGTGTTAACCATAATAGGCCTGCGATCAACTCCGCTGAGAGTTGACAGTTTTCTACCCCTCCATCTATTCCGTTCATACATAATTCATGCTGCATCAATAATTCACCATGGTGACATTACCAATAATAACATGACAATACTTTGTTTTGTCGGTTTAAAATGTGTTGCCCTGGTAACAGAGATGAACAATTATTCCCAAGGGAAGTGACGGGAACATAGGAACGGGACAGAATTCCCTGCTGATCCCGCTTAGTAGCACTGTCACACTCTGTGCCTCTCTCTCTCTCTCTCTCTCTCTCTCTCTCTTCCTGTCACACACACACTCATGGACCACACTTTCTGCACGCATAAAAAACTAGGTCAGATAATACAAACTCCTGAGGGGTTTTCTGTTTTGTCTCTTTAGGATTTCAGGGAAACTAATGGAGAGACTATTTTTGGGAGCCGAGCCCACATCTCTGCACTCCTTATTTGCCGCTGCTTTCTTGGTAAATAATCACCGCTGCATTTATCAAAAAGAGATGACACACACACACACACACACATTCGCTAACCTCTGGTGTGTTCTTCTTGAACTCGCGGCTCAGGTCGATGAGCTTCTTTCTGGACTGTTCACTCTCGTCCTGTCTGTTGGCGAGCTGTGTGGCGGTGGCATCGAGTTCTTTCTGCAACACAAACAAGACTTTTTAGAGAAATCATATCCGGATCATCTTTAAAGCACATAATGACCACCTCACTGATAATGTTCCTCTGACTATTTGAGACACGAGGGAGCAAATTGCCCATGAGCTGTCAATATACCTTATGCAGGTGTCAATAATGCAGTTCTGTGACTGTAAGGTAGGGCTGGGCAATATATGGAATATACTCCTTATATCGCGGGTTTGTCTCTGTGCGATATAGAAAATGACTATATCATGATATTGGAGTATACGTTCTCACACAGTTGCTTTTAGCTGCGGGCATTACACTACAGGCTCTTCTCACTCTTTCTTATCTCTCCTTCTCACGGAGACATAAAACCAGCACACCTTCTTACATACGTCACATACTGTCACGCGTGCAACCTCATACGCCCTCGCCGAGCAGAGAGTTAGCGGCATGGGTAACGTTAGCTGTGGTGCGAGTGGTAATACGAGAGAAAGAAGGTGCAAATCTGGTAACAAATGAAGGAAGAATTAATTCCCGAGAAAAACCGCAGGGGGTCCATCATCTGGCGGTGGTTTGATTTCAAGCGGGGAGATGTTGAACAGACAACCGTAATATTTCAAGTATGCGGCAAAAGCTTTGCTACAAAAAGTAGCAGCACTGCTAATTTGAAGCATCATTTGAAAAGTCACCCGCTAGAGCATGGTATCAAACTCTGGCCCGCAGGCCAAAATTGGCCCGCCGTGTAATTTCACTAGGCCCTTCAGGCGATATCAAATTAACACTAGAGCAGGCCAGCCAACTATATACAGCGGCGGTGCCGCAGTAACACCGCATTCACCGCTAATTCTCATACTTGCAAACCCTCCCGGGAGACTCCCAAATGGAAGTGCCCCTCCCGAAAATTGTCACGTCCGCTTTCAATCCAGTCCAACGAGTGCTGGCCCATTACATAATATGTGCGGGGTTTGGTGGTAGCGGGGGGTGTATTTTGTAACGTCCCAAAAGAGCTAGTGCTGCTAAGGGTTCTGGGTATTTGTTCTGTTGTGTTTATGTTGTGTTACAGTGCGGATGTTCTCCCGAAATGTGTTTGGTGTGGGTTCACAGTGTGGCGTATATTTCTGACAGTGTTAAAGTTGTTTATACGGCCACCCTCAGTGTAACGTGTATCGCTGTTGATCAAGTATGTGTTGCATTCACGTGTGTGTGCGTACAGAAGCCGCACATATTATGTGACTGGGCCGGCACGTTGTTAGAATGGATGAAAAGCGGACCTGACGACAGCTCGTAGAGGACGTTAAAGGCAGTGTATTTGATATGCCATTGATGTTTTAATTATTATTATTATTTTTTGAAACTCGATTTTGCATGTCACTATAAAGTTATATAAGCCTTGCTTGTTCAATATTCAATGCAAAACTTGTTTGGGTCCCTATTAAAAGGTTAATTTGTTCAACGTTGGCTCGCGGCTTTGTTCAGTTTTAAATTTTGGCCCACTCTGTATTTGAGTTTGACACCCCTGCGCTAGAGAATGAAGAGTGCTTGAAACTCTGCATGTCAACATCTCCGTTCGGTGCCACACCCACAAAATACCCAAGCAGCCATTTCCACATCAACACCGTATGAAACAAATAGTCAACAACAGAAGGAGATAACGTCCGCAGGAACCTACCACATAGCGAAGGACACACACTATTTGATTTTCTAATATGCAGCTCATTTTTATTTGACACTTTTTGAAATATCTTGTGTGACATCATGCACAAAATTGCACTTTATTTGTTTTAAACTATTGTAGTGGCGTTCTGTACAAAAAGTGCACTTTAATTTAGTGTTGTTTTGATATGTCATCTCAGTGACATCATGCACAAAAGTGCACTAATAGCTTGCACTTTCTGTTTTGAAATGACATGAATGTTTGTGCCACTGCTTAATAACTGTTTAATAAATACACTTTTGTTCAATTGACTTAGTTGTGATTTCCCTCTCTGCATGAAAGTTTAAAATGAGCATATATTAATGCAGTATGAAGAGAATGTTTTAATGTAGACACATAGAATCATCATACTGCTGTGATTATTTGCATCAAGTGTTCATTCAAGGCTAAGGCAAAATATCCAGATATATAATGTATGGTGTATCGTGACATGGCCTAAAAATATCCAGATATTAATAAAAGGCCATATCGACAAGCCCTACTGTAAGGCTACATTTACACTGCAGGCCAATTCCGTTTTGCCTAGAAGTAACTACAGTGTTTCCCACACATTCAGCCGCCACAAGTACATTTAGGACTGTCAACAGTAAAAAAATAAATAAAATTGGGATTTTTTAATTTCATTTATGTTATTATTGTGTTAATTTTTTAAAGATTTTGTAATACAGGAATATAACATTTCACCTACCAGGTGATATACAGTACAGTCCAAAAGTTTGGACACACCTTCTCATTTCAATGCGTTTTCTTTATTTTCATGACTATTTACATTGTAGATTGTCACATCAAAACTATGAATGAACATCTGGAGTTATGTACTTAACAAAAAAAGGTGAAATAACTGAAAACATGTTTTATATTCAAGTTTCTTCAAAATAGCCACCCTTTGCTCTGATTACTGCTTTGCACACTCTTGGCATTCTCTCCATGAACTTCAAGAGTCACCTGAAATGGTTTTCTCTTCAGAGGTGTGCTTTGAACTCATGGAGAGAATGCCAAGAGTGTGCGAAAAAGTAATCAGAGCAAAGAGTGGCTTTTTTGAAGAAACTAGAATATAGAACATGTTTTCAGTTATCTCACCTTTTTCTGTTAAGTACATAACTCCACATTTGTTCATTCATAGTCTTGATGTGACAACTTTAACACTGAAAATAAATATTCATGAAAATAAAGAAAACGCATTGAATGAGAAGGTGTGTCCAAACTTTTGGCCTGTACTGCACGCGCTGCCATCTCCTGGGAATCATGTTCGACAAAACAATGACCAAGTTATTTGTTTTCAAACTAGAGTTTGAGGTTTGAGCAACAGGCTTCCGAAGCTAATCAGCATAAAGTGCCGAGCAGCAGACAGGAGTACAAAGTTTAGTTTAGTTTACAATATTGGTTTTCACAGAGTCTGCCTGTAAGTAGAAATGCATGTGCTTTTTAGGTAAATTGTGTTTTTTTTAAAAACTCAATTGTAAAAGTTAAAAAGTATTGCATTGCTAATTTGTGTTAGCCTGTCAATGGGGTCGTCATTTGTATGTTAGCATTAAGATAGCGGCATAAATGACAACCTTTATCCTGTATGCCAAGCTGTATAGTTAATTTAACCTGATTCCTACATGTATTAATGTACTTTCCTTTTACATTAATCTTATAAATATCATCCCCTGCTGGCCTCATTATGGTCTGGACTCTTACATTATTAACCATATCCACCGGTCACCTGGAGGGTGGGGTTTCCACGTCTGCGACCACTTCCAAGGTTTCACATTGTTCCCATTGGATTGAGTTCTTTCTTGCCCTGATGTGGGATCAGATCCGAGGATGTCGTTGTGGTTTGTGCAGCCCTTTGAGACATTTGTGATTAAGGGCTTTATAAATAATCTTTCATTGATTGATATATTGATAATATACAAGTAAAGTTTTTTTTCTTAGCCTTTTCCATGCATCGTAGCCAATTATGCAATCATTATACAATCAATGTCTTGGACATCAATGGACAATCGTCAAAAAAACAATGGACCTGTATTTGGTGTTTTAATATGTCTGAAAAGAAAAACTATGATTTTTTTTTTTAAGTTGGACACTTTATATCAGGGGTGTCAAACGTACGGCCCGTGGGCCGGATCAGGCCCGCGGACAGGTTTTATCCGGCCCGCGGGATGAGTTTGCTAAGTATAAAAATGAACCAACATTTTTGAATGAAAGAAACTGCTGTTCTAAATGTGTCCACTAGATGTCACAATAGCAATTATTTGCATCTTTGTAGATTATGCTACATATGTAAAAAAATAAAATAAACCACATGATGTTAGTGCACCAGTTAAGGAAAATGAGCAAACTTGCATGAATGACATCCTGTAATTTGATTTTGATATAATTTTTTTATCGTAATAGATTGAAAATTAACACCAATGAGTTGACTGATGAACATTATCACATAATGTATTCAGAAAATATAAATAACGACAAATAAAGATAGAATACTATTAACCGCAACATGTAAGTGTAAAAAAAAAAAAACCAACATTATGATTTGTACATTTTCAGAATTTTCTTGTTCTATTTTTAAACAAAGAAAACAATCTGAATTTGTCTTTATTTTTAAGTTATCGTGCCGTGATTTTACCTGTCCGGCCCACCTGGGAGTAGATTTTTCTCCATGTGGCCCCCGATCTAAAATGAGTTTGACACCCCTGCTTTATATGGTCATAAAGCAGATATGTATCTAATGTGACTGCAGTTTGAACGTTCAGGTCACATTCACCTATTTCTAAAGTGAGAAATTTGTTGTCAAAATTGGATCTCAAAATGATAATTCACACGTTCATTTCACCTGGTATTGATTATTGCAATCCTCTCTTTTCAACAAGTCAACGCTAAAGAGACTTCAGACTGTACAAAATGCGGCTGCCAGACTTTGGACCGATGCACCCAGAACAGTCCATATCACCCCCATTTGATCCAGTCTTCATTGGCTTCCAGTTAAAAGCCGCATTGAGTTTAAGATTTTAGTCCTGACATTCCGTGCATTGCATGGTGGGGGCCCTCAGTACACCACTGACTTGCTGTGCCCCTACTCTTCAGGGTCTTCAAGCCAGGGTCTTCTAAAGATCCCCAAAACTGGTTTTAAAACCCGTGGAGACCTGGCATTCCAGGCTACAGCTCAACAGACTCTGGACCAACTTGCACCACTCCCTACGTGATCTTGACTGTGTTGACACTTTGAAGAAACATTTGAAAACTTCTCTTCTCAGTAAAGCTTTTAGTTAATGTACCTTTTAACTATCAATTTTAATCCACTTTGTGAAAAGCGCTTTATGAATAAAATGTACTTACTTATTTACCCAACCTGTACATCACTGAAATGTGACAAATGTTACAAAATAATTGGGCTCATAAATGGAGGCATAAGTTGTTCCTGTCAACCAAAAATCTGTCAATGGCTAAGACTCAGGCTGAACAATTTTGAGAAAAAACCTAATTAAAATGTTACTCTCCAAAATTGTAATTGCGATTTTTTCGATATTTATAAATGCATAAGACTGCAAAAATAATGAGTGAAGTAAGACTTATTACTTTTATACAGTCAATCAACATATTCTTGTCACAAGGTGCCATGCATTAGAACAATATACAATCATTTATTAAAAAAATATTAGGCTTTATGCAGACAGAATCACAGTTCTCATCTACGTCATGTTCTTAAACTGAAGAAATAACCAATAAAACTATACAGTGGTTATGTTAAATAAGCATAATATATAATATTTTGCAAGTAACCATTTAAAAAGATATAAACTTTTATTAACCGTAGAACTGTTTACCATTGTACTGTAATTGGAAGGTACAAAACATTTAGTTATCCTAGATAAATAAACAACAAAAAAAATGACTTATTATTGTAAGCAAAAATCTAAAGCGCATTTTTTCCCAGTTGAAAAAACTACGTCGGGGTGTCTTTGAACAATAACATTGATTTAAAATGTATGATATTATTTTTTATTTTTTTATTAAGTGAAGCGAATTATATTTATATAGCGCTTTTCTCTAGTGACTCAAAGCCAGCGTTTCTCAAAGTGTGGGGCGCGCCCCACTGGTGGGGAATAGAGACATGACAGGTGGGGCGCGAGGAACGGGAGGAAATTTCACTTTACTTTTTTTTTTTTTAAATTATATTCTTAGATTTTTTTTTTTACTATGCTTTCATTTTCTATACACACTGTAAATCACTTTGTGATTCTGTCCGTGGAATCCGCTATATAAATAAATGTAAATTACTTATTTTTCCTGTGGACTTTAAATTTCTAGGTAGGAGCGCAAGTTTGACAGACATAGCAACAGTAACTAATGGGGGCGGGGCTAAGCGGAAGCTCTGTGAATGGCGAGTCACTGTGCGAGGATTTGCTGTTTTGCAAATACATAAAAAATAGAGCCACTGCTGATGAGCTGTTCGAGATAATGGACAGTTTCCTCAAAGAACACAACCTTAAATGGGAAAACTGTGTGGGCTTTTGCTCTGATGGCGCACAGACCATGGCAGGGTAAAGAAACGGGCTGCAGGCTCTAATAAAGAGGGTTGCGCCAAATGCGCATTGGACACACTGTGTGTCATTCACCGGGAAGCACTCGCGTCAAGCCAGCTCAGCCCTGAACTCAATGAGGTTTTAACAGTGGCAGTGTCAAGCCTGCAACCCCGATTTGAAAAGCTGTGCAGTGCAAAACAGGCTCATTGCAACCACTAATGCTGGAGTACTGTAAAACTCATGTTCACTTGCAGGGGCGCCGAAAAGGGGGGGGGTAAAGGAGACGGATTCTAGGGGCCCATGATGGAGCCCAGAGAGGCCCCTAATGATGATGAAATTATAATACAGAAAAAATAATGACACTAAGTTATTAACTAACATATAATCACACATGTTTTATTTTCCATGTCCTGGTAACAATACCTTTATTTGTTTTGGAAGCATCAACACCTGCAGGGCCCTCCCTTCCCCCCCTCTATTTACGTAAAATGGTTCAGTCCGACTGGATCAGCTGCAGGTAGAGCACCGGCGATTTGTCACAAAGCGGAGGAGACAGCAGTATGCCTCAAAAATCAGGCAGCCAAAAAAGAAAGGAAAATAAAATAAGAGAGGAGAAGGAGTTGAAGGGTCGACAATATGTCACCCAATATTTCCCAAAAAAAGGTGGGTTTGTTAGTTGTGGTGGAAAGTTATGCATATTAACTTTGTCCCTGTCTGTGGTAATAAGCTAGCTCACTTTTCTCACCATGTTAGCTCAAGAAAACTCTGGATTTTTACATTTTACTGCTATATTAGTTAAATAATCAATCCAGTCAAACATTTATCAAGCTGTTCTTATTCAATAATAGTTGATCTCCCCTCTGTCAAAATGATGCCTCATTCTGAACAGAGTCAAGTGCACCAGCAGCAGCAGCAGCTGTCTGTCAGCCCCCAAGTCCCCTGCCCCTGAATCAGCCCCAGTGCCCCCACAGGAGGAAGGAGGTGAGCAGCTGTGTGTGTTGAAATAATAATAATAATAATAATAATAATAATAATAATACAAAATATAATACATTTTACTACAGTCTCAAGAATCAGTGGTGCAGCAAATAAATGACTCAAAATTAATTCCATTGTATTCAGAATACCAATAATAGCATCAAAAAATGTTGCCGCTGTGTTGGGGGCCCTGTAAAGATTCTTTTCATGGGGCCCAAAATCCCTAGCGGCGCCCCTGTTCCCCTGCCCTGTCTTGCCAAAATGCATAGTTCCTCTTTTTTTGCAAAGATTGCAAAGTGGCACTTTTATTTTATTTATTATTATGCATCAAGTTATTTGATTTATTATTGAACTTGAAGCAAGTTATAACACTTTTATTTTATTTATTATTGAACTTGATGCAAGTTATAACACTTTTATTTGATTTATTATTGAACTTGATGCAAGTTATAACTATTTTTTTGATTTATTATTGAACTTGATGCAAGTTATAACACTTTTGATTTATTATTGAACTTGATGCAAGTTATAACACTTTTGTTTTATTTATTATTGAACTTGATGCAAGTTATTTGATTTATTATTGAACTTGATGCAAGTTATAACACTTTTGTTTTATTTATTATTGAACTTGATGCAAGTTATTTGATTTATTATTGAACTTGATGCAAGTTATTTGATTTATTATTGAACTTGATGCAAGTTATACCACAGCTGCACAGTTATTTTATTTATTATTGAACTTGATGTTATTTTATGTTATTGAGTTTGAATGTATACAACTTGATGTTACTCGATGTTCAATAAATTTGAAAATGTTAAGCTTGGCATTAGCGTTCTGTTGGGGCAATGGGGGCAGGTGGGGCTTGAAAACTCCACCTTGTCCAAAGTGGGGGATGACAAAAAAAGTTTGAGAACCACTGCTCTAAGCGCTTTTACATCGTGAAACTCAATATCTAAGTTACATTTAAACCAGTGTGGGTGGCACTGGGAGCAGGTGGGTGAAGTGTCTTGCCCAAGGACACAACGGCAGTGACTAGGATGGCTGAAGCGGGAATCGAACCTGGAACCCTCAAGTTGCTGGCACGGCCACTCTACCAACAGAGTTATGCTATAATGTTGACAAAATAATAGGTAGATAAATGACACAATATGTTACTGCATATGTCAGCAGACTAATTAGGAGTCTTTGTTTGTTTACTTACTACTAAAAGACAAGTTGGAGCTATACCGCCCCTATTAGAGATGATTAAAGTGGAAAGATATGTGATTGTATGCAGTACATTTATTTTTGTAATACATTTATTAAGAAAAGATAAGGTACTGTATGTACACATATTTCCACGCTTTCGGGGGCCAAACAAATTGATGTGGCGGGCCAGATCTGGCCCCTGGGCCTTGAGTTTGACACCTGTGGACTAAGAAAACCAACACATACGCACGCGGGCGGACATAGCAGTTTATCGATGCCGGCAAAGTATTTCGACCTAATTTTCATTTATTGACTGACTTATTGACTATTAGCCCAGGCCTAATCACCGCCATTAAAACTTTCCAATAGCGTATTGGCTGCCTCCGCTGCAGCATGCACAAACTTGCTGTTTCCTTTAACACTTTTGATTGGCACGGAGCAAAGGACGCCAGGCTCAACAATTCTGAACGGCCAACATGTCTCCGACTCAAATGCACGGGGGAGAAAAAAACTCCACATCTTGCGGTTATTTATCCCACAAGTTAAAACCTTGATGTCGATTAATGATTTAATATGAATCATGGACAACTAGTTGCAAAGTCCACTCATGCCCCTGCAAAGATGTTTTGCAACCAGTCTTGTTCACACTTGACAAAAATGTGCTTGTTAATCCCCTAAAAGTGCATACCAATTTTTAAACACCTTACATTTACTGTGGGTGTTTTTTGTAGAGCGCATTGAGCTATGTAAGAAATCTGAAGTCAGTACGACTTATGGCAGGCCTGGGCAATTATTTTTAGTCGGGGGGCCAAATTTAGAGAAAAAAAATGTGTTCAGGGGCAGTGAAAATCTGCTTTACAGTATTTGTGCTCGGGTCCTATTTTGAGGAACACTAATACAAAACCTCACAATAATGTCTGATCGAATGCTAAAAACGTTATGACAGACCGCCTTAAAAAACGAAATGGAATTTGAAATTTTTTTACTGAATGAGACACCCAAAATGTACATAAAAATAAAGAATGTGGGATTTACAATATTAACTATGAAAGATAAAACGCTGAATATTGACAACCTATGAACGTCACACCGCCTCTCCATCCACATATTTTACAAGCAAGCGAAACGCAACAAAAATGCAACAAACACAGCGAAATGTGAACGCGAAGGGTAAAAAAAACCCACCTACAATCTGATATATGAGATATATCACTAAGCTTTAGAATTTTGTTGTAAAAATCTCCTTCCACGTCTGTCCCTGACACCCACATTTCAGGCTCTGGAAACACTCTTTGGAAACGCTCCCAACCCACACTGCTTGGTGCCTCGTCTGAGCTGCTGTGACTTACATTACCATAGTAACTAATTAGATGACCATAGTAACTCATTAGATGACCATAGTAACTAATTAGATTACCATAGTAACTAGGGGTGTGGGGAAAAATCGGTTCGAATTCGAATCGCGATTCTCACCTTGTGCGATTCAGAATCGATTCTCATTTTTTTAAAATCGATTTTATTGAAAACATTTTTTTTTTTTTTTTAATTAATCAATCCAACAAAACAATACACAGCAATACCATAACAATGCAATCCAATTCCAAAACCAAACCCGACCCAGCAACACTCAGAACTGCAATAAACAGAGCAATTGAGAGGAGACACAAACACGACACAGAACAAACCAAAAGTAGTGAAACAAAAATGAATATTATCAACAACAGTATCAATATTAGTTACAATTTCAACATAGCAGTGATTAAAAATCCCTCATTGACATTATCATTAGACATTTATAAAAAAAAATGTAAAAAAGAACAATAGTGTCACGGTGGCTTACACTTGCATCGCATCTCATAAGCTTGACAACACACTGTGTCCAATATTTTCACAAAGATAAAATAAGTCATATTTTTGGTTCATTTAATAGTTAAAACAAATTTACATTATTGCAATCAGTTGATAAAACATTGTCCTTTACAATTATAAAAGCTTTTTACAAAAATCTACTACTCTGCTTGCATGTCAGCAGACTGGGGTAGATCCTGCTGAAATCCTATGTATTGTATGAATAAGAATCCTTTTGAATCGGGAAAATATCGTTTTTGAATCGAGAATCGTGTTGAATTGAAAAAGAATCGATTTCGAATCGAATCGTGACCCCAAGAATCGATATTGAATCGAATCGTGGGACACCCAAAGATTCACAGCCCTAATAGTAACTAATTAGATTACCATAGTAACTAGTACATCATGCAGATTCCAAGCATTGAAAGACTTAGTATAGATGAAGACTTACGGTCATTAGAAAACATCACTGCACATCATAATGGCAGCTACACTTTCCATCTTAAACATCTAAAAAAGTTATTTGGGAATGTCTGGCGGGCCAGATTGAAAAGTTGAATGGGCCTGACTTATGGGGTCAAACTTGGGGTGGTTTTGTCCCACAAAGTGAACTGCAGTGGCAATGAGAGCCATACAAGCAATGTCCCGCCAAAGAGAAACATACCTGTCATAAATTGGTAGCATGTTTGAGTTAACACTAGAAGTCCCAGCATTTTTCTGTCTACCTAGAAGACCCAGAGAGGGGTCATTTGGCCCGACGCTTGTCCCGAATACACTAATCACTCATTTTGTTATGGTAATGAGGCTGTTAGGGGCAGTTTGTCTAGGTAGACAGAAAAATTATACATGTGGGAAATGCCGAAAGGAGCAATGGCAGTGCCAGGATTGTGAGTGACTGCTCAAATGTATGTCAGTCACGTTTACATGGACATGGTTTTTCATTCTTTGTAAATATGCTTTTTTCTTTGTAAATTTTTTTTTTTAAACTATTTTTGGCACACAAAAATAACAATTGCTTCTGCAACAACCCTCCACACCAAAACTGGGAAAACAGTTGCTTTTTCATTCTTTGTAAATATGTTTTGTTTTGTATTTTTTTTAACAATAAATGTCAGAGTGTTGATCCCTTCATTCTGTTGATCCTTGCAAAAACACACACAACCTACCTCAGAACTAAAGCTTGAGCTGTAAGGTCCCCTCCCCCACACAGGCTCAAGTGGCCCCCTGCCGTGTGCCACTAACAGCCACATTTTCATAACAAAAGGAGTGTCCACAGGGGGGACTAGGGGTCAAATGACCCTCTTGTGTGTTTTCTAGGTAAAAATGTCAATTGACCCTTCTCTGGGACTTCGCGTGTTAATTAAGGCATGCGGCTCCAGAAGAGCATGCATTCGTCACAACAATTAGCATCGGACGACCTCTAACCGGCAAAAAATAAGGGTGTAAGTGCATATTGTCAAGGCTGAGGCGGTCTTAATAACAATGCAGAATGGATGTGATAAAGAGTTATTCATGGCTCTCTTTCTAGATGATGATGAGCCAAGAGCTGACATTAACAAGACGTTGAGGCCTTGTAAAGATTGTATCTCTCCGTGCCGAGATTGTGTTGCTGTTGGATTGTTTCCCTCTGTCACACTTTTTTTCCCCCCTCTCCCATCAACTCCCTCATTCTTCCACTCTTCACAGATCATCCAAACGACAGTGCTTGTACTCCTCCGTTGAAATTCTTGCCTCCCCTCCTCCTCCTCTACGTCCTGTGAGGCCGCCCACCCCTGAGAGTGATTAAACGCTGCTGAAGGGCCGTTATGCTAACTAACACACTAATCATTTAATACACACATTACCACAGGGGCCCTTATGGCTCAGTCTGCTGACAAGGTCCCAAAACAGACTTTCGTGCACACATTGCCCACCTCCTGACACAGAGGAAGCTCCAAGCCTCTAAAGAAATAGTGTGATCAAGTACTAATTAGGAGAGCTTCCCCCCTCTATCAGCACTAAATTCAATTCCCTTAGCGGACTTGATCTTATTTTTTTCCGCAAACCATAACAAAATCGCAATGACGGAACTTGGTGGAGCGTCGTCATAGCAGTTCATGCAGCAGCAGCACAGGACAAAAACAAAGAGGACAAAAAAATGCTCACTTGCTTTACATGCCATCTTGCTCTGGCTGTCCATAGAGCAGTTGATGTAGCAGCCTGTGTGCCCATGGCCATGGAGCAGCTGCTGCGTGCGTTAGTCAGTTGGAGCGTGCGCAGAAGCTTGTGCAGCACTTGATTAAAAAAATAAAAGGAAGAACCCTAATACATTATAATAGTATATTTCAACCTCCTGAGAACCAGCATCCTCTGCAGTGGACATTTCCGTAGGGCACAACAAGGCTATTTTCTTCTGAATTTTGTACCTCAGACAAAAAACAATTGTGTGCTAAAAGCGTGTGCTCCAAAATCCAGCATTGAAACTGGAGATTAAAAAGTTCTTCTAGTGGGGAAGTAACAATAAAAAATATTTACCGTATTTTCCAGACTATAAGATGCACTTAAAATCCTTGTTTTTCCTCAAAACTCGACAGGGACGGCGTGGCGAAGTTGGTAGAGTGGCTGTGCCAGCAATCGGAGTGTTGCTGGTTACTGGGGCTCAATTCCCACCTTCTACCTTCCTAGTCACGTCCGTTGTGTCCTTGGGCAAGACACTTCACCCTTTGACTCTGATGGCTGCTGGTTAGCGCCTTGCATGGCAGCTCCCGCCATCAGTGTGTGAATGTGTGTGTGAATGGGTAAATGTGGAAATACTGTCAAAGCGCTTTGAGTACCTTGAAGGTAGAAAAGCGCTATACAAGTATAACCCATTTATCATATAATAATTCTGGTTTTGCTTACCGACCTCAAAGCTATTTTATTTGGTACATAGTGTAATGATATATGTGACCAGTAGATGGCAGTCAAACATAAGAGATACATGTAGACTGCAATATGATGGCAATTAGGGCTGCAACAACTATTCGATTAAATCGATTAAAATCGATTATTAAAATAGTTGCAGATTAATTTAGTCATCGATTCGTTGGATCTATGCTATGCGCATACGCAGAGTTTTTTTTATTTTTAAATAATACTTTATTTATAAGCTGCAACATTTACAAACAGCTGAGAAACAATAATCAAAATAAGTATGGGGCCAGTATGCTGTTTTTTTTTCAATAAAATACTGGATAGGATAGAAAAGTAGTTTGTCTCTTTTATCCGATTATTAATCGATTAATCGAAGTAATAATCAACCGATTAATCGATTATGAAATTAATCGTTAGTTGCAGCCCTAATGGCAATATGACAAGTAAACACCAACATTGTATATGTTCCATTGAAAATATAGAACATCACACACGGCACTCAAAAATCTATCAAAATGTTTTAGTACCTACTCAGCAGTGGCGTGCGGTGAGGTTCTGACTTCATCACAGTCAGATTTACAAACATATGAACCCTAAAGAGTATCTTATTCACCATTTGATTGGCAGCAGTTAACGGGTTATGTTTAAAAGCTTATACCAGCATTCTTCCCTGCTTGGCACTCAGCATCAAGGGTTGGAATTGGGGGTTAAATCACCAAAAATTATTCCGAGGCACGGCGCCGCTGCTGCCCACTGCTCCCCTCAAAGTGTGAATGTCATTAAAACAGTTAGCTCCATCTTTTGACACTTCTTCCACTCCCGTTCTTGCACGCTACAACAAAGATGACGGGGAGAAGACGCTGTCCAAGTGGAGGCACGTAAATAAGACAGCCCACAAAACGGTGCATCCTGAAGAGACTGTCAGAAAGCGACTTGAAGATGATGTGTAAAACATCATCTATGCAACATTTTGAGCAATGAACCACCATTACATGTTATGTAGACCACAAGGAAGTCTTTTACATTTAGAAAAAATAAATAATAATATGACTCCTTTAATGCGCCCTATAATATATGGAAAAAAATCAAAAATAGACTATTCAAATTATGATATGTCCAGTCTATTGCAGCACCAAGCAAACAATCGGAAAATTCCCGTCATATCAATTCCTAGATATGGTCGAAACTATTTAAAGTGCACTACGCATAATAAACGCAACATTGTTAATATTGCCACTACGGATAATCTTAACAAAAACTCGTCAAAACAGCCCAATACCTATAATATGGGCGTTTTAAACATAAGATCATTGTCTCCCAAGGCGTTATTAGTTAATGAGGTCATTAGAGACAACAATCTTAACGTCATTGGTCTTAGCGAAACCTGGCTCAAACCAGACAAATTTTTTGCGCTCAATGAGGCATCTCCTCCTAACTATACGAATGCGCATGTTGCCCGTCCTCTTAAAAGGGGAGGGGGTGTCGCACTAATATACAATGAAAATTTCAACCTTACCCTTAACCTAAATAATAAATATAAATCGTTTGAGGTGCTTACTATGAGGTCTGTCACACCGCTACCTCTCGACCTGGCTGTTATCTACCGCCCCCCTGGGCCCTATTTGGACTTTATCAGTGAATTCTCAGAGTTCGTTGCTGATCTAGTGACGCACGCCGACAATATAATATTAATGGGGGACTTTAATATCCATATGAATACCCCATCGGACCCTCAGTGCGTGGCGCTCCAAACCATAATTGATAGCTGTGGTCTTACACAAATAATACATGAACCCACGCATCGCAACGGTAATATAATAGATCTAGTGCTTGTCAGGGGTGTCACCACCTTCAAAGTTATGATACTTCCATATACTAAAGTAATGTCCGATCATTACCTTATAAAATTTGAAGTTTTGACTCATTGTCAACAAGCTAATAATAATATTAACTGCTATAGCGGCCGCAACATTAATGCTGCTACGATGACTCTTGCTGACCTACTGCCTTCGGTAATGGCACCATTCCCAAATTATGTCGGCTCTATTGATAACCTCACTAACAACTTTGACGATGCCTTGTGCGAAATTATTGATAGTATAGCACCGCTAAAGCAAAAAAGGGCCCCTAAAAGGCGCACCCCATGGTTTACAGAAGAAATTAGAGCTCATAAATTATCATGTAGAAAACTGGAACGCAAATGGCGCGCGACTAAACTTGAGGTTTTCCATCAAGCATGGAGTGATAGTTTAATAACTTATAAACGCATGCTTACCTTAGCTAAAGCTAAATACTACTCAAATCTCATCCGCCTCAACAAAAACGATCCTAAATTTCTGTTTAGTACAGTAGCATCGCTAACCCAACAAGGGACTCCTCCCAGTAGCTCCACCCACTCGGCAGATGATTTTATGAATTTCTTTAATAAGAAAATTGAACTCATTAGAAAGGAGATTAAAGACAACGCATCCCAGCTACAACTGGGTTCTATTAACACAAATACGACTGTATATGCGACGGACACTGCCCTCCAAAATAGTCTCTCTATTTTTGATGAAATAACATTAGAGGAATTATTACAGCGTGTAAGTGGGATAAAACAAACAACATGTTTACTTGACCCACTTCCTGGGAAACTTATCAAGGAACTGTTTGTATTATTAGGTCCATCAGTGTTAAATATTATAAACTTATCACTTTCCTCCGGCACTGTTTCCCTAGCATTCAAAAAAGCGGTTATTCATCCTCTGCTCAAAAGACCTAACCTCGATCCTGACCTCATGGTAAACTACAGACCGGTCTCCCACCTTCCGTTTATTTCCAAAATTCTCAAAAAAATTGTTGCACAGCAGCTAAATGAACACTTAGTGACTAACAATCTCTGTGAACCTTTTCAATCCGGTTTCAGGGCAAATCACTCTACGGAGACAGCCCTCGCAAAAATGACTAATGATCTATTGCTAACGATGGATTCTGATGCGTCATCTATGTTGCTGCTTCTTGATCTTAGCGCCGCTTTCGATACCGTCGATCATAATATTTTATTAGAGCGTATCAAAACACGTATTGGTATGTCAGACTTAGCCTTGTCTTGGTTTAACTCTTATCTTACTGACAGGATGCAGTGCGTCTCCCATAACAATGTGACCTCGGACTATGTCAAAGTAACGTGCGGAGTTCCCCAGGGTTCGGTTCTTGGCCCTGCACTCTTTAGTATTTACATGCTGCCGCTGGGTGACATCATACGCAAGTACGGTGTTAGCTTTCACTGTTATGCTGATGACACTCAACTCTACATGCCCCTAAAGCTGACCAACACGCCGGATTGTAGTCAGCTGGAGGCGTGTCTTAATGAAATTAAACAATGGATGTCCGCTAACTTTTTGCAACTCAACGCTAAGAAAACGGAAATGCTGATTATCGGTCCTGCTAGACACCAACATCTATTTAATAATACCACCTTAACATTTGACAACCAAACAATTACACAAGGCGACT
Organism: Entelurus aequoreus; assembly: GCF_033978785.1. Classification (NCBI taxonomy): domain Eukaryota; kingdom Metazoa; phylum Chordata; class Actinopteri; order Syngnathiformes; family Syngnathidae; genus Entelurus; species Entelurus aequoreus. The sequence goes on from NC_084740.1 coordinate 20,089,420, forward strand.
CGGTAAAGAATCTGGGTATTATCTTCGACCCAACTCTCTCGTTTGAGTCACACATTAAGAGTGTTACTAAAACGGCCTTCTTTCATCTCCGTAATATCGCTAAAATTCGTTCCATCTTGTCCACTAGCGACGCTGAGATCATTATTCATGCGTTCGTTACGTCTCGTCTCGATTACTGTACCGTATTATTTTCGGGTCTCCCTATGTCTAGCATTAAAAGATTACAGTTGGTACAAAATGCGGCTGCAAGGCTTTTGACAAAAATATATATTACGCCTATACTGGCTCACCTGCACTGGCTTCCTGTGCACTTAAGATGCGACTTTAAGGTTTTACTACTTACGTATAAAATACTACACGGTTTAGCTCCAGCCTATCTCGCCGATTGTATTGTACCATATGTCCCGACAAGAAATCTGCGGTCAAAGAACTCCGGCTTATTAGTGATTCCCAGAGCCAAAAAAAAGTCTGCGGGCTATAGAGCGTTTTCTATTCGGGCTCCAGTACTCTGGAATGTTAGAGATGCTACCTCAGTAGAAGCATTTAAGTCCCATCTTAAAACTCATTTGTATAATCTAGCCTTTAAATAGACCCCCCTTTTTTAGACCAGTTGATCTGCCGTTTCTTTTCTTCTCTCCTCTTCTCCCCTGTCCGTTGCGAGGGGGAGTTGCATAGGTCCGGTGGCCATGGATGAAGTGCTGGCTGTCCAGAGTCGGGACCCCGGGTGGACCACTAGCCTGTGCATCGGTTGGGGACATCTCTGCGCTGCTGACCCGTCTCCGCTCGGGATGGTTTCCTGTTGGCCCCGCTGTGGACTGGACTCTCGCTGATGTGTTGGATCCACTGTGGACTGGACTTTCACAATGTTATGTCAGACCCACTCGACATCCATTGCTTTCGGTCTCCCCTAGAGGGGGGGGGTTACCCACATATGCGGTCCTCTCCAAGGTTTCTCATAGTCTAAGGCTGCAGCTAACGATTATTTTTCTATCGATTAATCTATAGTTTATTTTTTCGATTAATCGGTTAATCTATAGATGATTTTTTCGATTCATCTATAGATTATTTTTACTTTTACCGATTTTTTTTTTTTTTTATTATTTAAAATGAAGGTGAAAAAATAAAAGTAGGCCAGTTTTTTCAAAAGGCATGGCTTTTATTTACAAAAAAAAAAAGTATGGCCACTCAGTCAACATTGACAACAACATGACAAAATATTCTGTAACAATGTAAACATTTAAAACTTTTAACATTTAACAAAATTAAAAGTAGCTTATTTGCTTTTTAATGTGCAAATATAAAAGTAAACATCCAGTGCAAATCTTAATATTCTGCAATAGTATAAGCATTTCAAAAGTAAAAGTATTGCTTATTTTGCTTTAAAATGTGCAAAAATAAAGATAAACATCCAATACAAAAAAGTGCAAAACGAAATATTCTGTAACAACAGTGTAAACATTTCAACAAAAGTGAAAGTATTGCTTATTTGCTAAAATGTGCAAAAATAAAGATAAACATCCAATACAAAAAAGTGCCAATCTAAATATTCTGGAGCACTGTAAACATTAAGTATTGCTTTTAAAATGTGCAAAATAAACATCCAGTCCAACACAGTACACAATAACCAATTCTACTCATTCCAGTGAGTGACTAACAGTTGTAATGAAGAAAGGTTAGCATGTCTACTTGCTTTGCTTCTTTTCTTGTTTACAATATTCTCAGCAGCTGAAAATAGGCGCTCAGAAGGGGTCGATGTGGCTGGAACTGAGAGGTAATTAGCCTTCACCTCAAACCAGGACTGCGAGCGAGCTGAGCTGCAGTTTAAGTTTCTAGTAGGTCAACGGGCTCATAGTGATGTTACTAGTAGTTGACTGGGAGGTGTTTATTATCATTTGGGGAGAGTCCGCTGCCTGATGCTCACCTGCTAAACACCTATCTGCTCCACGCTGAAGCGCTGACTACATGCGCTATGAATACGCACTGCTGATTGGCTGATAATGCTTCGTGTGTACCAATCAGATGGTTGTGTGGGTGGGACAATGCTGCGTGTGTACCAATCAGATGGTTGTGTGGGTGGGACAATGCTGCGTGTGTACCAATCAGATGGTTGTGTGGGTGGGACAATGCTGCGTGCTGAGACAGAGGCAGACAAGCAAAGCAACTTGTTAAGACTTTAGCAGATAAAGTTAGCTTTAGCTTAGAAACTCGTTCGGTACACCCCCGTACCGAACCGAAAGCCCCGTACCGAAACGGTTCAATACAAAACACATACCGTTACACCCCTAGCAGATACAAATGACACATTCATGTATTTGTGTAATGATGACAACGTATGCTAACGCGGACGATTGACTAGTTGATGGTTGATGGTTTTCTTTTCAAATGTTCGTTCATAGGCGTTGTGCTGCTATGATAGGCCATTTCCGCTCGACACAGTGTGCATAGAACAACATTATTAGGCTGTGTATTGAAATACTCCCACACTTTTGACGACTTTTGGCGTGCGTTTTTCCCCTCGCTCGCACAGTCTGCTTTGCGCTCCGCCATGACAGTAGTGTGACGTAATTATGCGACGCGTCGACGCACAAAAACGGCGTCGACGTATTTACGTAACCGATGACGTCGACTACGTCGACGCGTCGTTTCAGCCTTATCATAGTCATTCACCGACGTCCCACTGGGGTGAGTTTTTCCTTGCCCGTATGTGGGCTCTGTACCGAGGATGTCGTTGTGGCTTGTACAGCCCTTTGAGACACTTGTGATTTAGGGCTATATAAATAAACATTCATTGATTGATTGATTCATCAGCAGTGCGCCCTATAATCCGGAAAATACGGTATGCTAAACTGAGAGTGTGTTGTCCAAAATCTAGCCTTGAAACCGGCGATTAAAAAGTTATTCTTGTAGGGATGTAATGATAAACAATAGTTATGCTAAACTGAGGTAGAACTCTTTACGGTTAGTATTAACGTTTTAAATTGAATTGATCGAAAATCCGTCATTGATAACCACACTTTGATAAACTCACAGACTATCTTAAATGCTAACAATAATACACAAGACAATAAAATCTTTCACCGTTAAGAAACATCATACCCCAGTCTAAACTTGTTTATAAATGCACTGCTGTCAGCGCAACACAGCGACTCAATAGTGCACATTGAACCTGTAAAACAGACCTGGGCAAAATAGGGCCCGCGGGCCACATGCGACCCATTCAGATTTTCAATCCGGCTCGCCGAATATGCTACATCATTTTTTTAGACCTTTAACATCAAAACTGTAGCTGCCATTATGATGTGCAGTGATGTTTTTAAATGACCTTAAGTCTGAACTATAGAAAGTATTTCAATGGTTGAAATCTGCACTTTTGGGTGTTATTGGAGTTATTAGGGTAATCTAGGTCACAGCAGCTTAGACCAGGGACAAAGCAGAGTGGGCGGGGCTTGTTTTCAGAGCTGCCAGCCCCCAACACATGTGTCAGGAACAGATGCAGAAGCAGATTTTTCCAACAAAGTTATGCATAAAAATAATATATAATATAATATATCATATTGTAGGTGTTTATTACACTTTGCATTCATACTGTGCTGTTTTTTTTTATTTTTGTTGTGTTTTGCTCGATTGTAAAAGATACACAACTATCTGAGAAGTAAAATATGTTCATATGTTGTTAATATTCAGTGTTTTATTGTTCATAGATAATATTGTAAATCCCACTTTCTTTTTTTTCATGTACATTTTGGGTGTCCCATTCAGTAAAAAACTGTAAAATTACATTCTGTTTTTTTGAGGTGGTCTGTCATAACTTTTTTTTAGAATTCTATCGGACTTCGTGACTTTTGGTATTAGTGTTCCTGAAAAAAAGGCACCCAAACACACATACTGTACAACAGTTTTTTACAGCTAAATTTGTACATATAATTTATATTGGCCCCCAGAAACATTTTTCTCTCTCAATGTGGCCCCCCCGAGTCAAAATATTTACCCAGCTCTGCTGCAAGCTGTGCTCTTTTGGCACACAGTGATACATTTGTACACGTAGAAATACGACACGGACGACGGAGGTGTCTACAACAAGAAGTGAATAAAACGGAAGTGAAGCGCACAGCACTCGTTTTCTCTTAATCATCAAAAAAATGTCTAAAACTTTTACAATTTAAAACAGAAGAAGATAAACATATTTCAACATTTGGAGATAAGAAGCGAGAACAATTAAGATTTCTTCTGGTGTGTCTATTATATAACATTTTAAAAATAACTGTGTGCGTAGAAGTACTTTTTGAGCACATTCAACAATACCACAATGATGATAATTCTGATCCCAATAACCGTGATACAAAATGCTTTTATTATTACATTGCTAACTTCTAGTTAGCCCTACTAGAAGCACATGCTGTTTTGTGTGTCTGTTGTTTAATGCTAATGAGCTGCTATTGTCCACGTCTGTCTGCGACAGTGTGTGACTCCATGAAGCACTACAGTGCACTTTATACACTCTGCACTTGTCCAATAATAAATGCCATATATTACAAGGTAAAATAGGAAGTGAGAAAAGGAGGACACAAACGTGAAAGGGGCTCCAGTATGTTAAAAAAGGTAAAGTACCACTGATAGTCACACACACACACACACACACACGCACACACACACACACACACACACACACACACACACACACACTAGGTGTGGAGAAATTACCCTCTGCATTTGAACCATCCCCTTGTTCCACCCCCTGGGAGGTGAGGGGAGCAGTGAGCAGCAGTGGTGGCCGCGCTCGGGAATATTTTTTGGTGATTTAACCCCCAATTCCAACCCTTGATGCTGAGTGCCAAGCAAGGAGGTAATGGGTCCCATTTTTATAGTCTTTGGTATTTGGCTGGGGTTTGAACTCACAACCTACCGATCTCAGGGCGGACACTCTAACCACAAGGCCACTGAGCAGGCTGTATATAAAACAATATTGCCTACCTTCATACTTCCTTCACTAAACAATCCGTTTGGAATTTTCCCCATTAGGACCGTTTTTCCCATTAGGGACGTAAGCGGATTATTCATATATGCTAAAGTTTTACTTGAAGAGCTTTGCGCCAGTCCGCTTGTGTTGTCACTGTTGACACTGTAGCAAATAAGCTCCTTCTTTTTCTTTCTCCTCTTGTTGTGCGGCAGACTGGCTCGTGCATGCACATGCATCCTCTGCTGTTGCCATTTTTAATACAAAGTAGCATATAGTTCTAACTTATAAATGTCAGCAGACTCACTATGGAAGCACTAAAAACTACAACAAAGATGGAGAAGATGCTGTCGAAGTAGAGCCGCGAAAATAAGACTGCCCACATCCGCAAGAGACAGTCAGAAAGCAGCAGGAAAATGGTCTGTAAAACATACTTTTTGCAAAACCCTTACCAAAGAAGCACAATTACATGTTATGTAGACCAGTGTTTTTCAACCACTGTGCCCTGGCACACTAGAGTACCATGAGATATTGTCTGGTGTGCTTTGGGAGATTATGTAATTTCACCTATTGGGGTTAAAAATATTTTTGGCAAACCAGTAATTATAATCTGCAAATGTGCCGTTGTTGAGTGTCTGTGCTGTCTAGAGCTCGGCAGAGTAACCGTGTAGTACTCTTCCATATCAGTAAGTGGCAGCAGGTAGTTAATTGCTTTGTAGATGTCGGGAACATGGCTTGTCGCGATCACAATATGCAGACAACAGCGGGAGGCAGTGTGCAGGTAAAAAGGTACCGTATTTTCCGCACCATAAGCCGCACCTAAAAACCACAATTTTTCTCAAAAGCTGACAGTGCGGCTAATAACCCGGTGCGCCTTATTTATGGATTAATATTAATATTTATTTTCATAAAGTTTAGGTCTCGCAACTACGGTAAACAGCCGCCATCTTTTTTCCCCGTAGAAGAGGAAGCGCTTCTTCTACGGTAAGCAACCGCCCCCATAGAAGAGGAAGCGCTTCTTCTTCTATTGTAAGCAACCGCCAAGGTGAGCACCCGCCCCCGTAGAAGAAGAAGCGCGCGGATATTACGTTTCATTTCATTTGTGTGTTTCTGTAAAGACCACAAAATGTCTCCTACTAAGAGACACGCGTACAAGGTTCCACTGACTTTTGATATTCATGTGAACCGCACTGTGGATACAACGGGAACACGTACGGTGAATATTCGCACCACAGGGAATGAGAAGTCGTCCTTCACTGACCTCTAGCTTGCCATGCTAACGGCCAGAAACTTCCACCCACGGTGATATTCAAAAGGAAGACCTTGCCAAAAGAGAACTTTCCAGCCGGCGTCATCATAAAAGCTAACTCGAAGGGATGGATGGATGAAGAAAAGATGAGCGAAGAGACCGGGTGACTTTTTTCACGCAGCTCCGTCCCTGTTGATCTACGACTGCATGCGCGTCCACATCATAGATGGTGTCAAAAAACAAGTGAAGCACACCGAAGAAGAATAATTCGAGGGATTTGTGGAGGAGTAATAACTTCAGAAAGTAAGCTTTAAATGTTTATTTTGTGTGTTGTGTGACATTAACGTTCGAGCAACGTTGAGTTATTGATGTTGCTATTGCTCTGCACTATTTTGAGTGTTACTATTTTTGTGATTGCACATTTGCACATTACATTTTGGGAGTGAACAGAGTTGTTAGAACGCTGGTTTGTAATATATTATTAAAGTTTGTCTGACCTATCTGACTGTTTTTTTTTACATTCCCTTTAGCATAGCGTAGGTGCGGCTAATAACACGGGGCGGCTAATAGGTAAACAAAGTTTTGAAATATGCCATTCATTGAAGGTGCGGCTTACAACACAGGGCGGCTTATGGTGCGGAAAATACGGTATTTAATGCTTAAACCAAAAGTAAACAAAGACGAGTGACGCTAAGAAAAGGCATTGAAACTTAGGAATGGCTATGCAGAACGAAACTAAAAGTGAACTGGCTGCAAAGTAAACAAAAACAGAATGCTGGACGACAGCAAAGACTTACAGCGTGTGGAGCAGACTGCGTCCACAAAGTACATCCATACATGACAATTAACAACAAAATAGGAGCGCAAGACAAGAACTAAAACACTAGACACAGGAAAACAGCAAAAAAGTCCAAATAAGTCAGGGCGTGATGTGACAGGTGGTGACAGTACACCTACTTTGAGAGCTATAGTGCTGCATGCTTGGTTATGGTTTGAATTCATATCCAACAAAAACAACTTTTTACTGGCAATATCGGCTGCTGAGTAAAATTTTTTAATGATTTCTGCTGGTGGTGTGCCTCCGGATTTTTTCAACGCAAAAAATGTGCTTTGGCTCAAAAAAGGTTGAGACACACTGATGTAGACCACAAGAAAGTGTTTTAGAAAAAAATCACACAATGACCCCTTTAACAAAACTAGCATAAATGTGAGCTTCAGTGCTAACAACACACTTACATTTTAAAGGCATCATGCTACGTTACCTTTTTATCAAACTTACCACATTTACAGCGCCCATGAAGCTGACTGATCCAGGCTTTATTTTAAGATGTATAGTAAATTATCTTTTTTGTTCCTCCGTGAAGTGGTTAACATATTCATATAGCAGGCTCTATCTAGCTGAGGGCAGGTCACGAGGAAGGTTTTGCCTTCATGATGTCATGTAAACACAGAACTTCAAAAGAGACGGTTTAGTACTTTCTATTCTATTCTATTGTATTGAGAGCCTTTTTTCCTCAAAAGTGGAGCAAACAAATGAAGATGACAGATTTTTTCACATTTCATGCTCATAAACAGGCTTTATGGACAGGCTACATCATTAAACAGTCAATTTGGCATGATAAGGGATTTTTAATCGCATTAAATGCACTGGACGCACCGTTAAGATGGGCTCCAGGGGTGAAAGGTCATCCTGGCATATGATCAATTGCTATGAGACACACAAGGTGTTTTATCTTTTAACAGTGTGCTGTGTAGTGTGGTGAATATTGTGAATATTTTCATCTTGAAAATAACGAATCTCTGTGTGAATATGCTGTGTAAATATTGAACATCCCTGTGAAAGAGCAAGAAGGTGCGAACTGGAACAGAAGTAAAGTGTTATGAATTGTGACCAGTGTTCAGGATTTATGTTATGGCGTGACGGTTTTGTGCCCCATTGACTACATTTATACAGTACACATGTGACTGCAGGAATAATAAAACAGTCAATGTGTTGTGTTTAGACCAAAAATTAACAGCGCATCTGCTGGTTAGAGCAAAGTAGCGCATTCTCCTTTGTATCAATTCACACAACTGTCAGGATTTAAAATGACAAATTATTCAACTAAGCACTACCGGGTAAAGATCAATTAATAAATTGAGTGCATTCCATCTGTCATTATACTGAAGACATGTCATTATAATACGGAATGGACTTATGCAATACCTGCAATTAATTGCAACATATAAAACTAGAATGCCACTGTGTGCAGACCTCCACCATGAGTATCTGATTTTTGTTACTAGGATTCATGGATTATTCCCTTGTAGGGATGTAGTAACAATGCCCGATATTAATGATGAACCGCGGAATAACTCTGGACGGTTAGTATTACTTTTCAATTTAAGATTATCAAGGGTGCAACGATTTAACAATACACGATATACCGAATTATATTCTTTAGATTCAACTACATCGATCTGTGCTTAGCAAGTTTGCCTTCCGGAAGATAGGTATCGATCCAGGGGCTGTGATGTGACACCTGGGGACCCGGATTCGGCTTTTTTTGCCCGTTTTGAATCCCAAAGACAGCACTCAACCACACCACTCCAACACCCACAAGCCTCCAGCAGCCTGCCTTCCCCACTCACTCTTGAGGTACAGGACGTGGGACTGAACACTAGGATGGCGGGATACCTGGGAAGGTGCTCAAGGCATGTGCCAACCAGCTATCACAGAGTTTCACTGACATTTTCACCCTGTCTCTGGAACAAGCCGTCATCCCACCCTGCTTGAAATCTGCCACAATCTTCCCGATCCCCAAAAAGTCCCCCACAATTAGCCTAAATGACTTCCGCCCCATAGCACTCACACCAATCATCACCAAGTGCTTTGAGAAACTGGTTTTGAGACACATCAAAGCCTGTTAATTCTTGCTGATCTAGTGACGCACACGCAGATAATATAATTATAATGTGAGATTTAAATATCCATAGGAATACCCCATCAGACCTTCCGTTCACAGTTAAGGTGTTGACACCCAACTTTACATGCCCCTAAAGATGACCAACATGTCGAATCTTTACTACGCATTGTTTTGTTGTCAAATGTTAAATGTTACTACTTACGTGTAAACCATTTAACAGTTGCTGATTGTATTGTACCATATGTCCCAGCCAGAAATCTGCATTCTAATAACTCCGGCTTTTTAGTAATTACCAGAGCCGAAAAACAGTCTGTGGGCTATAGAGCGTTTTCTATTTGGGCTCCAGTACTGTAGAATGCCCTACCGGTAACAGTTAGAGATGCTACTTCAGTAGAGACATTAATCCCATTCTTAAAACTCATTTATACACTCTAGCTGTTAAATAGACCTATTTTTTTTGGACCAGTTGATCTGCCCTCTCTCTTTTCTGCTCTGCCCCCCTCTCCTGCGTGGCACTCCGACTTGGATGCCCCTGCTGACCTTCATGGACTGGACTCTCACATTATTAAACGTATCCACTCAGTATCAACTGCACCGGTCACCCGGTGTAACTCCCACTGAGTTGAGTTATTTCTTGCTCTGATGTGGAATCAGAGCCGACGGTATCGTGGTTTGTGCAGCCCTTTGAGGCATTTGTGATTAAGGGCTATATAAATAAACGTTGATTGATTGACTATGTATATGTACATGCTGTATCAGGACTGGTCCACTAGTTTGAGCAGAAATATACTGTATAGGAATGAACTCTACACCATAAAAATGCTGTGTCACATAAGTGGTTTTTGAAAAGAAAAAAATCTTACAAGGAATGTAAAAAAACGGTTTACTTTTTGATATCATTATAAAACACAAAATAGTTTGGCTAATGAAGATAAAGTCAAACAAACAAGCTTTGTTCTTCTCCAACAACACAATGTGTCAGTGCAACAGTTTGGCCAACAAAAATAAACAGGAGTGAAACCTCCCGCATCTAATACACAATCTTCATACCTCAACGTGTTGATACTTCACAGGTTGCCTTCAATTCAATGAGATGACAAAACATTAGAGCTAGTATTGATGTTATTGGAACACCGACTAAGTTTGCAGTTGATCAAAAGACGTGTGACTATCCCAGTATACAAACGGCAAGACTTTGTAAACGAGTTGTGACAACGTTCCTTACACATCGCCCGCTGCATGTTTCCTCACCTCATTAACTCAGTCATAGCAGGACGCTGTGTTGAGAAAATTAAAGTAACATCAAACATTTTTGTCCTCCGCTGTATACTTTTAGTGTGCCACAAATGCATCTGTCTGCAATATTGTCCACACTCTTGAAACACACACCGAGATTCTACACTGCGGAAGTGAAGCAAAGGAAATTTAAAAAAATAAAGCATTGGGCTCCATCTACTCCGAGGGAAATCTCCTGGAAAAAACTTTCCGCCATGTTTTGTCAAGCAAAACGACGCTGGTGCGCATGCGGTGACTTTGTTTCCAGGAAGTAAGCAGTGTTGCCTAAAATGCATCAATAAATGACGTTTTTTTTATAATAACAAAATGTATACGGTATTACTAAACGTCTGGAATTTTACCGTAGTTGATCATTGTACCGTTTACATTACATCCCTGGGGCAGTGTGGCTGAGGGTTACAGGTTTCATCCACACTTCCGCTATCCTAGTCACTGCCTGGATACTTTACCCACCTGTTCCCAGTGCCACCCACACTGGTTTAAATGTAACTTAGATCAGTGTTTTTCAACCTTTTTTCAGCCAAGGCACTTTTTTTTTATTGAAAAAATGCGGAGGCACACCACCAGCAGAAATCATTAAAAAATGAAACTCAGTTGACAGTAAAAAAGTAATTGTCGCAATTGTTGGATATTACTTTAAAGCATAACCAAGCATGCATCTATATAGCTCTTGTCTCAAAGTAGGTGTACTGTCACCACCTGTCACATCACATCCTGACTTATTTGGACTATTTTGCTGTTTTCCAGGGTGTAGTCTTTTACTTCTTGTCTTGTGCTCCTATTTTGGTGGCTTTTCCTGTTTTGTTGGTGTTTTCCTGTAGCAGTTTCATGTCTTCCTTTGAGCGATATTTCCTGCACCTGCTTTATTTTAGCAATCAAGAATATTTAAGTTGTTGCTTTGCTATCCTTTGTGGGGACATTGTTGATTGGCATGTCATGTTCGGATGTACATTGTCTCTGCTCCACAGTCCAGCATTCTGTTTTTGTTTACGTTGTAGCTAGTTCAGTTTTAGTTTCGTTCTGCATAGCCTTCCCTAAGCTTCAATGCCTTTTCTGAGGGGCACTCACCTTTTGTTTATTTATGGTTTAAGCATTAGACACCTTTTTACCTGCACACTGCCTCCCGCTGTTTCCGACATCTACAAAGCAATTAGCTACCTGCTGCCACCTACTGATATGGAAGAGTATTACACGGTTACTCTGCCGAGCTCTAGACAGCACCGACACTCAACAACAACACATCATTTGCAAACTATAATTACTGGTTTGCAAAAAATATGTTTACCCCAAATAAGGGAAATTACATAATCTCCCACGGCACACCAGACTGTATCTCACGGCACAGTGGTTGAAAAACACTGACTTAGATAATGGGTTTCACTATGTAAAGTGCTTTGAGTCGCGAGAGAAAAGTTCACTTCACTTCACTACTCTGCTGTTTATGTATTTTTTGTTTTACAGTAAGCTTAATGAAAAGATTTATGCATTAAACAGAAAACGTGATATAAAATGTTCGCATCTTTATAGTCCTACTCACTTGAAATGTTACTACATAGTGGTTAAAAACAGATCCAAAACTTTGAAAGTTTCTTCCTTGGCCTATGCCCTATCTCAGTAAATCAGAGAAGAACACCATCTCCTTGGCAAAGGGAATATAACTAATCACATACTTCTAAGGCTGCAGCTAACGATTATTTTTCTATCGATTAATCTATAGATTATTTTTTTCCCGATTAATCGGTTAATCTATAGATTATTTTTTCGATTCATCTATAGATTATGTTTCCTTTTACCGATTATTTTTTATTTTATTTTATTTAAAATGAAGATGAAAAAATAAAAGTAGGCCAGTTTTTTCAAAAGGCATGGCTTTTATTTACAAAAAAAAAAAGTATGGCCACTCAGTCAACATTGACAACAACATGACAAAATATTCTGTAACAATGTAAACATTTAAAACTTTTAACATTTAACAAAATTAAAAGTAGCTTATTTGCTTTTTAATGTGCAAATATAAAAGTAAACATCCAGTGCAAATCTTAATATTCTGCAATAGTATAAGCATTTCAAAAGTAAAAGTATTGCTTATTTTGCTTTAAAATGTGCAAAAATAAAGATAAACATCCAATACAAAAAAGTGCAAAACGAAATATTCTGTAACAACAGTGTAAACATTTCAACAAAAGTGAAAGTATTGCTTATTTGCTAAAATGTGCAAAAATAAAGATAAACATCCAATACAAAAAAGTGCCAATCTAAATATTCTGGAGCACTGTAAACATTAAGTATTGCTTTTAAAATGTGCAAAATAAACATCCAGTCCAACACAGTACACAATAACCAATTCTACTCATTCCAGTAAGTGACTAACAGTTGTAATGAAGAAAGGTTAGCATGTCTACTTGCTTTGCTTCTTTTCTTGTTTACAATATTCCCAGCAGCTGAAAATAGGCGCTCAGAAGGGGTCGATGTGGCTGGAACTGAGAGGTAATTAGCTTTCACCTCAAACCAGGACTGCGAGCGAGCTGAGCTGCAGTTTAAGTTTCTAGTAGGTCAACGGGCTCATAGTGATGTTACTAGTAGTTGACTGGGAGGTGTTTATTATCATTTGGAGAGAGTCCGCTGCCTGATGCTCACCTGCTAAACACCTATCTGCTCGACGCTGAAGCGCTGACTACATGCGCTATGAATACGCACTGCTGATTGGCTGATAATGCTTCGTGTGTACCAATCAGATGGTTGTGTGGGTGGGACAATGCTGCGTGTGTACCAATCAGATGGTTGTATGGGTGGGACAATGCTGCGTGCTGAGACAGAGGCAGAGGAGCAAAGCAACTTGTTAAGACTTTAGCAGCTAAAGTTAGCTTTAGCTTAGAAACTCGTTCGGTACACCCCCGTACCGAACCGAAAGCCCCGTACCGAAACGGTTCAATACAAAACACATACCGTTACACCCCTAGCAGATACAAATGACACATTCATGTTTTTGTGTAATGATGACAACGTATGCTAACGCGGACGATTGACTAGTTGATGGTTGATGGTTTTCTTTTCAAATGTTCGTTCATAGCCGTTGTGCTGCTATGATAGGCCATTTCCGCTCGACACAGTGTGCATACAACAACATTATTAGGCTGTGTATTGAAATACTCCCACACTTTTGACGACTTTTGGCGTGCGTTTTTCCCCTCGCTCGCACAGTCTGCTTTGCGCTCCGCCATGACGGTAGTGTGACGTAATTATGCGACGCGTCGACGCACAAAAACGGCGTCGACGTATTTACATAACCGATGACGTCGACTACGTCGACGCGTCATTTCAGCCTTACATACTTCCAAAGTCAAATAAAAAACATAACAGGGATGTATCCTTTTTTTCAAGAATTGACCTAAAAGGTGTTATTCTATATCAAACTTTGTAGTTAGTATATTTTTAATACACAAATGAGTCAAAGCAAATCGAGAGAAGGGAGGTACACAAGGAAGTTGACAGTTAAACTTATTATTAATGAGCTCAGTTTTCTGAGAAAAACGGCCAAGATTCCAGCACTTTTGTTCTGCTTTAGGAGGTCACGTGCGACGCATGACGGCCTCGATTCTTCAGCCCAAACCTTTTGCGGCGGCCTGCACACATCCCAGTGCATTACCAAAATCCCCATTGCCCAAAAAACATTCTCGCCGTTAAGCTAAAATAAACACATCGCACATGAAAAGAGGATTGATCTGATTCCAAATAGGCGAGTAATTATGGGCACGATTGAGAAATGTGAAGAAGGGAAAAAGGACCCTCATACAAGGACGGGTTTTGTCTATGCAGCAAACTCTCTGCCCACATCAGCACACACGGGCAGACTTTACACTCATCTTGCTGATAGAGCGTAACGTCCCAAAGTGCGCAATTTCTGCTTCCTTGCCCGCTGTTCACTCGCATCCATCTTACTGACCATTAGGGGGGCCAAAACTAGATACTATTTACCAGATACGTTGTCACAGTGATCTGCGGTCAATGAAAAATGGTTTTAGCTGCTTTCCTCTACAAATAAAACAGACATGCTGTCATTTAAACATCAGCCATATCTGTGAAAATGAGGTCACAGTTGGTACTGAAGTCCACACAACACCACGCTGGGTAGTCCATGTATTTGGATGCTAACAAACCACAACAAAAGGTTGCCTTTTTTCTTTTCAGGCGGAAGAAGACTATCAGACTTCACAATCTTTTAGGTTTCTTTGGTTTTATGGTCGGATCCAGTTATTACACTGAGGGCAAGCAAGGAGAGAAAAAATGAGTTGGTTGACAAACTACTTCAACCACCCATCAGACAATGATTTGCTTGTGGGAAACCCAGATTCGATATGGGAGTGCATCTACTTAGCCCAGAATGAATATGTATGCGACAATACGGTTGCAGACGGGCATCATTAATGCTTCAACACTGGTAAGCGGGGGGGGAACTATTTGAAATTATTTTCAGTGAGATAGAGCAGTGTTTTTCTACCTTTTTGGAGCCAAGGCACATTTTTGTTCATTGAAAAATGCGGAGGCACACCACCAGCAGAAAACATTAAAAATGTAAACTCGGTAGTTGATATTGACAGTAAAAAGTCATTGTTGCAATTGTTGGATATGAATTCAAACCATAACCAGCCATGCATCACTATAGCTCTTGTCTCAAAGTAAGTGTCACAACCTGTCACATCACGCTGTGACTTATTTGGAGTTTTTTGGTGTTTTCCTGTGTGTAGTGTCTTGTGCTCCTATTTTGGTGGCTTTTCCTGTTTTGTTGTTATTTTCCTGTAGCAGTTTCATGTCTTCCTTTGAGCGCTATTCCCCGCACCTGCTTTGTTTTAGCAATCAAGACTATTTCAGTTGTGCGGACGCTATCCTTTGTGTGGAAATTGTTGATTGTCATGTCATGTGGACGCCGTCTGCTCCACACTCTGTAAGTCTTTGCTGTCGTCCAGCATTCTGTTTTTGTTTACTTCAGCCAATTCAGTTTTAGCTTTGTTTTCCATAGCCATCCCTAAACTTCAATGCCTCTCTTAGGGGTACTCTCGTTTTGTTTAAGCATTAGATACAACGTTTACAAAGCAATTAACTACCTGCTGCCACCTACTGATAGGTAGCTCTAGACGGCACCGACACTCAACAACGGCACTTTATTTGCAGATTATAATTACTGTTTGGAATAAAATATTTTTAACCCAAATAGGTGAAATTACATAATCTCCCACGGCACATCAGACTGCATCTCACGGCACACGAGTGTGCCACGGCACAGTGGTTGAAAAACACGGAGAAAGAGTAACTCGATCGTCGTTTGCTCCCATATCACTGTTTACGTTACAGGCGAGACTAAATATAACTAAGAGCAAAATAGATATATAACTTAATAGGCAAGATGAATATCTCTCAAGTTTATTATGGCTGGAGTTAGCATCTGTCATGATGGATCTATGGTGTGGGTGTGTGCAGATGAAACGGTAAAAATGATCGGGGAGTAAATGTCGAGATATTGCACTATGACCAAACACAAACAAAACTCGTTCAACTAATTGTGTTCGCAATTAGAATCTTGTGCAAGTCATTATGCATGTTTAAACAACAACACTGGCCTAGTTTCGGTTTTTGTTTATCCCTGCCCAAAAAATGTATAAGGAAAGCGGATGATGAAAGGCCGCTAATGAGCGAGCCACCTCAGTGCTATTGCATCTATCTGGAAGACGCACATTCCCTTTTAGCAATCAAGGAACTCGCGAGGCAAAGAAACTATTGAAAGCCAACAGCGACTTTTTATCATTCTGTTATTATTAGCAAACGGAAGTCACCATTCATATAAAAGTGTGGCCTCTCTACTAACTTTGCCCCATGCCATACAACTGTGGTATTGCTGTACATACAACTACACAACAGTACCTTGTACGATATCAATTACCGGTATATACATTTGGCAGACAACAGAGCTTTTAATTACAAACAATTAAAATATTTTAATGCGATTAATCACGTTCATAGTTAAGTCAAAATATTGAAATTAATCGCATTTATAATTTTTCATCATTAGTAAGTGTACCCTAGACAGATATTTTTCAGGTTTTAATGACTGGACAATTAATTTGCTTTAATGGATTGTGTTTTAAACATCATTCTCTTTTAAACGGCTCAACACAAATGAATGACAAGTAAAGAAAATGCCTGCTGTGTGTTTTGCCAGACTTTGTATTTTGCAGACAGTGTATTCCTGCTTTAGGAGCACTTGCATTAAGAGGAGGAGCAACACCATGTTTAAATACCAGTTTTACGCATTAATAACACAAAATGTTGATTGTTACGATCATGCCTTGACCGTCAAAAATGATTGGTGATATATAATCTGTGATATTTCTACTTGAATAAATGCTTCTGATAGTCTGTACATTATATGTTGTACCAGTTATTGGTGTTCATATTACTGCATGGCAATGTTTTCCATCCATCCATCCATCTTCTTCCGCTTATCCGAGGTCGGGTCGCGGGGGCAGCAGCCTAAGCAGGGAAGCCCAGACTTCCCTCTCCCCAGCCACTTCGTCCAGCTCTTCCTGGGGGATCCCGAGGCGTTCCCAGGCCAGCCGGGAGACATAGTCTTCCCAACGTGTCCTGGGTCTTCTCCGTGGCCTCCTACCGGTCGGACGTGCCCTAAACACCTCCCTAGGGAGGCGTTCGGGTGGCATCCTGACCAGATGCCCGAACCACCTCATCTGGCTCCTCTCGATGTGGAGGAGCAGCGGCTTTACTTTGAGCTCCCCCCGGATGGCAGAGCTTCTCACCTTATCTCTAAGGGAGAGCCCCGCCACTTGGCGGAGGAAACTCATTTGGGCCTCTTGTACCCGTGATCTTGTCCTTTCGGTCATAACCCAAAGCTCATGACCATAGGTGAGGATGGGAACAACCGGTAAATTGAGAGCTTTGCCTTCCGGCTCAGCTCTTTCTTCACCACAACGGATCGATGCAGCGTCCGCATTACTGAAGACGCCGCACCGATCCGCCTGTCGATCTCACGATCCACTCTTCCCTCACTCGTGAACAAGACTCCGAGGTACTTGAACTCCTCCACTTGGGGCTGGGTCTTCTCCGCAACCCCGTAGATGGCACTCCACCCTTTTCCGGGCGAGAACCATGGACTCGGACTTGGAGGTGCTGATTCACATCCCAGTCGTTTCACACTCAGCTGCGAACCGATCCAGTGAGAGCTGAAGATCTTGGCCAGATGAAGCCATCAGGGCCACATCATCTGCAAAAAGCAGTTAGCTGGGCTGGAGGCTGCCTGCCCTGCTCAATACTGGCGCGACCTCAAAAAATGTTTTATCCAGCACTCACATATACAGAAAAAATTATGAAAACAGGGCCCAGGTTGAAAAAAACCGAAGTTTCCCTTTAAGCAGAGAAGTTAGTCAACTTTAAAATTATTTTTAGACCCGAAGACATCGTAAGGAATACACGGCAAAACCCTCGTTTGCTCACACCAATTTTACCTAAGGATTGAGGATTACAATTAGGATAGGCTTTATTCATAACTATGTGGTTGCAGTGCGGATACAACAAGTCCACAAAAAAGGTAAAACACCTGAAAACAAGAGGGAAACATCAAATAACACAAATTACATAAAAGATAATAAATAGTGCAGTAAGTGATTGTTTTATTATATTCGTAGTGTCTTTAAAGTTGGATCTGCTTAGCAACAAGCTTCTAAAACCTGTAGCTCATCCTCCATATATTCAGGTTAAAAAAAATAAAGTTCTGGATCATCATTTGTCCCAAAGTAGTTGTTGGTTCTCATGAAGTCTGCCATGATTAGTAGTAGTTGTGATTGTTTAAGGAAACAGCAAATGCTGCAATGCGCTCTGTGAAATGAATATGACCCACCCAAAAATTCTGGCAATGCTTAAAATGACCAAAGTACGGTAAATATTTCAAGTTATTCAATGTTATGAATGTGCCTGTTGTTACTGTATATTAATTAATTACATACATACATACATACAGTACATACATACACCATGTATATAAAACGTTACTGAAGGTTTTTTAGAGGGCTTTATTCGCAGAATAGATCGAATGCTCATTACCTGCATTGTTGGCTGACTTTTGTTAGCAATTATTTATGATTTACAATCCATAAAAAAGAGACCAATGTGTCTTCTTGTCTCACAGAGGGTTCGCGAATAAGCAAAATGAAAAAAAAACATTTAAGGGCAAAAAACCAAAGGATTTAAATCAGAGCAAATAGGAAATAATTGTAATATTAAATTGATATTGTTACGCCACCATCCTGTGTTTTTGTGTGGTTATAATTGTGATCAAAAATTTTAAAAAAATGTTCAACCCCCGTCAGTTTCCTATATGGATGTACGGAAACAACAGGCAGTAACTTAAGTGCATGACTGTATTATAAAATAAATAACAAAATATAACAAATGTGCTACTGTAAAATAATAATTCGGTCCAAGAATATTTAAATAACAATTACTGCATAACACAAATTCATTTCCATACTTAAATAAGAGTAGCAGACCAAATTAAATGTTAACACAGGCCACATAATTTCCTGGCAGGAAACCTGCAAAAAATTGTTTTTCTCAAGTTTCTGTCGGTTTACATTTTCTCACTTTGCACTATTTTGTTACACTTTAAGCTTTTCTTACTTACTGTATTGCTTATTTTGCACCTTCATTTAAATAGGTCATTGGGGAACTGCACTTTTTTGGAATTTTGCCAAACGGATTTTTTTTAATGCATTCTAAAAATAACTTAAGTAAAAGTCTGCTTACAGCACAGCCAATGGGAGCGCCTCTATTTCGCCCATACAATCCAATAAAAAAAACATTCAAAAACCGCCAGCAATACTATATTTACATTTCATGATTTGAATATCAACCAAGTATTAGTTAAAGTTAAAGTACCAATGATTGTCACACACACTAGGTGTGGCAAAATTTGTCCTCTGCATTTGACCCATCCCCTTGTTCACCCCCTGGGAGGTGAGGGGAGCAGTGGGCAGCAGCGGTGCCGCGCCCGAGAATCATTTTTGGTGATTTAACCCCCAATTCCAACCCTTGATGCTGAGTGCCAAGCAGGGAGGTAATGGCTCCCATTTTTTTATAGTCTTTGGTATGACTCGGCCGGGGTTTGAACTCACAACCTACCGATCTCAGGGCGGACACTCTAACCACTAGGCCACTGAGTAGGTGATATTGTTATTACAAGTACTAACGCAGACAAACTATTTATAGCGGCGCTATGATCACGAGCCTGTGTACAATTTCAACATGATCGACTAGTGAGGTGTTTACTCACTTGCTGGCTCCCTGGAACTTTATTGTAGATCACAAATAATGCATCTCACCCGGACAGAAGAAGTCTGAAGACGTATTCATTCAAGTTGGTACACTTTGACAGCCATTTAGGACCCGGAAACGACACATACACAGACACTTGTGATGGATTATTTTACGCAATATATATTGCAACATAGACTTTAACCGATATCGTCCATCCCTATCTATTACCCTTTACAACATTTTGACACTGAAAACAAAACAATGTGCAGCAAATATGTTAGATTCATTAGTGCATTCCAATTGGTAAGTTTGCTGGCAGCTGTCGTTGCAATGGAAAGAGAAGCAAACTCTTTGTTTACATATTATTACATTATTTTCACAAAACTTCTGACATTACTTGATTTTTTTTTTTTGGTTGCAAGGTTAGTTAGTTAGTTTAATTTTTGTTGTTTCGCTGTAAGAGGTACAACAATTTTTTAAAGCTTATTTTCTCAATGATCGTGAACACTACATAGCTGGGTTTTACCCCCAAACGGTTCCTCCTCGACCGGTCTGTTCCTGTGCGGAAGCTTTAGTGCGGTGCAGATGACTAAACCACATGTATGAAAAAGAAGGTCAGCATATGTGGCTTGACCTGACTTTAAAGACATAGAGAAAGTCCCATATCATACTACTTCTTAACAATTGTTTAGAAGTCTCATAGGTCCCACAAGTGCACTGCAAGTGTGTTGGCCAAAATCTGGGTTTTTGATAGTTTGAAATAGTCTTTAGTAAGGCCAACTGGGATCACACCATTTACGTGTTTGTAGCTTTAAGGCTAATGAGTTGGATTTGTTCACTCTTGTCTCCAAGAAGCACTTTAATTTACTGTATCCCCTTTTTACATATACATTTTACTCTGTATTTTGTCCTAACAGATGCTACACACAACAAACAATGTTAACTATGGAGTGGGACAGGATGACACAAACGTTCGCAACACTAGCATAGCTACACAAGCTAAAGTGCTAACAGTCACAGCAACGTCATGCCAAGCTATGCTATTCGCAAAATAAAAACTTACAGTTCCTCCACCCGGGTGGCGGAGCTACATGCTTTATTTTAAGATCTATAGCAAAGACTTCTTTTTAACAAAGCTGTCCTCTGTGTAGTGAACATACCCGTACGGGGAGAGCTCATGGGTTAGGAATGTATTTATTTACATACAGGTAGGAGGGTTTTCTGTAATGTCATGAAAACGAACAAAAAAGTCTTGTCGCACATAATAGTTAGTTAAAAAACTGACAAGATAATTTGACGCATCCTCGCTCATCCATGCGGACTGGACACTGGCCGAGTCACTGGGCGGCCGAGGGTGGAGTCGGCTCTCTCGGTTGCTTTGTTGGGTCTGCTCCTGTCTCTGGCCATGCTCCCCCCAGCCCAGCAGACAATGGTGTGGAACACCGCAGAGGCCACAACAGTGTATATGTTTTTGTTTTGTTGTTGTTTTTACTTTTGTACTTTACTCCCGCTGCCTCAGCAGAGCTACCAACATTATCAAGGACAGCTCCCACCCTGGCTTTGACCTGTTTGACCTGCTGCCCTCAGGAAGGCGCTACAGGGTCATCAGGTCTAAGACAAACAGACTCAAGAACAGTTTTTTCCCTAAAGCAATAACCACAGTGAACTCTCTTAGGCACTGATTTTATAGTTTAGCACCTCTCCGTGTGCAATTTTTACTTTCCACCCACAGTCTTAATGCTTCTGTATATATGTATATCGTATATTATTTTACATTTAAACAACACATTCAGAACATTCGTTCTCAGGGCTGGACTGTGCACCTTACCTCCTTTTGCACTATTTTACTTTTCTTTCCTGCCTATGTTTTGCATATATGTAGACTGTCGCACTGATACAGGAGTTGCTTTTAATCTCATTGTACCTGTGTATAGTGACAATAAAAAAAGGCATTCTAGTATGCAGAAATGTCTGGTTGCATCAGCCCTGCTCTTTTAATGTCTTTAATGTCCTTTGTGTTCTTTGATGTTTCCCTCTTACACACATGCTTATGTGTGCTATGGCTATGAGTTTTTTTCCCCTTGGCCTCAGTCTGGACCCCCTCTTCAGGGGCCCAGGCTTAGACTGAATATTTATTTTTCTCAACCCACCCAAGCGTTTACCTGTTTCTCACATTTTTTGTAAGGGGCGCCGGAAGTTGGCAGAGCCTTCAGCGATCCTGTTCTGTCTCCCTGTAATGTTTGATCCTGTTCTGTCTCACTGTAATGTTTGTTTTATCTTGAATGGGATTGTGCTGAAAATCTTAATTTCCCCTCTGTGATTAATAAAGTATTTCTGATTCTGTTTCTGATTGACACCTTTATACAGTTCATCTTCACCAAGGCAGATCTCATGTCAGTGGCAAGCCAAAAGTGGTAAAGTCCATTGGTGGATAACGTCCATGTGACTGCTGCAACGCGCCTGCTTAGCTTTGGCCGGGCTGGCCTACAGCAGCAGTCCCTGTCCTAGTTCATTTGGTCGTCTGGTCAGCTGTAAAGACGATTGGAACAGATTGCCAACACTCCCTAGAGAGACTTCCAACACCGACTCGGCCAAGAAGCCTCCCGCACGATGCACCACACGCGTGTGCTCGCACATGAATGCACAGACAAGCCGCTTCTGTAAGTTGGGGAGCCTAGTCTTTCCACATTCTTTTGAGCCTTGCAAACATATTTGTCCTGACAAATCTGGCAAAATGAGCTATATTTGTGCTAGCTGGCAGAGCTAGGGCCAAACAGTTATAATCCCACCCCTCATATGACCTCTGTGCAAAAAAGTTAGGAAGCCTTATTACTATTACAGGTAAACAAATGTTATTGTATTGTCTATCCATCCATCAATTTTCTTCCGCTTATCAGAGGTCGGGTCGCGGGGGCAGCAGCCTAAGCAGAGAAGCCCAGTCTTCCCGCTCCCCAGCCACTTTGTCCAGCTCCTCCCGGGGGATCCCGAGGCGTTCCCAGGCCAGCCGGGAGACATAGTCTTCCAAACGTGTCCTGGGTCTTCTCCGTGGTCTCCTACCGGTCGGACGTGCCCTAAACACCTCCCTAGGGAGGCGTTCGGGTGGCATCCTGACCAGATGCCCGAACTACCTCATCTGGCTCCTCTCAATGTGGAGGAGCAGCGGCTTTACTTTGAGCTCCCCCCGGATGGCAGAGCTTCTCACCCTGTCTGTAAGGGAGAGCCCCGCCACCTGGCAGAGGAAACTCATTTGGGCCGCTTGTAACCGTGATCTTGTCCTTTCGGTCATAACCCAAAGCTCATGACCATAGGGGAGGATGGGAACGTAGATCGACCGGTAAATTGAGAGCTTTGCCTTCTGGCTCAGCTCCTTCTTCACCACAACAGATCGATACAGCGTCCGCATTACTGAAGACGCCGCACCGATCCGCCTGTCGATCTCACCATCCACTCTTCCCTCACTCGTGAACAAGACTCCTAGGTACTTGAACTCCTCCACAACCTGGAGATGGCACTCCACCCTTTCCCGGGCGAGAACCATGGACTCGGACTTGGAGGTGCTGATTCTCATCCCAGTCGCTTCACACTCGGCTGCGAACCGATCCAGTGAGAGCTGAAGATCCTGGCCAGTTGAAGCCATGGGGACCGGTTTGGTGGCTGGAGGATTAGGTCTCTGCTTTTTGCAGATATTGTTATTGTATTGTGTTGCTTTAAAAAACAAAGAAGGATTTCAACTTGTCTATTCAACAAATTCTGACTAATTCCCTCTGATTACTCCAGGTGATTATACAGTGAGCTTGATTAATTAAATGGGAGGCACCAAATCAGGCATGTCTGATTATGCCAATCATATTGACTTCAATCTAAATGAGATAACAGGAGACAGACGCTCCCTAATTGAGGAATCCAAACTCCATGGGATTTCTTATGCCCTCATGCTCCAGCGATGCAGAGACAGATAGGCCTTGGGAATGACAACAAAGTTATTGTTATGTACACAGGATGAAGTCGATCTGCAGCCTGCTATGGCAACCAGGTGGGGGGAAATAGAGACAGAGGGCCCTTGGATCTCATTCACTGAAGAGTAATTGGGAATGTAACTGCTAGAAATACTTTTGTTTACACCATTTCAAACAGGGAGACAAGCCAAGTACTCTGCCAGGCCAACTTTAGTCCAAACACAACGTGGTTTCAGCAGCTCCACATTTGCAGCCCTCATTCATCTAATGAAGTATCTATCGCCTTTGAATTGGAGCCAGCTATAAAAAGAGACAGACAATACATTGGGTGCCTCTCCATAATACAAACATTATATTAGTCACAGTACAAAGGCGCTTCATATTTTAGAATAAAACATTTGTTTATGTGTGTGTTGCAATGTGGGAAGCCTTTTAGAGTCTTGCAACAGATGTTTAAGAAATGGAGTTCGCTCCTCCTGCCTGCGCGTTCACTAATCTGTCTTTTTTATCGCTGCCAAGTCTGAGGCGGTTATGTGGTTATGATAGTAAACAGAAAAGGCGTCTGCAAAGATGCCTTATCTGGAATCTATGAGGCCTACCTTTAAACCCCCCACAGCCTCTCTTCTCGCTCCTTCTGACTGTTCAGTGCGCCAAAACTACTGTGCGGGGGCGGAGTCGCGGAGTTGGCGGCTCAGTTGGGAGCGACAGCCACGCTCGCTGCGACGACATGGTACATGAGCACAGATCACAGGCGACGCCCCCTCAAAACACAGCACAGATAAGAGGCCACGATCATCGCTGCTTGTGTGCCTGTCTACCTTTGACATCCAAGGGTGCAGCTTCCTCAACCACACAGCGACAGATTCTTTTGCCCCTCTTGCATTTTGGAGCCACAGCCGCAAAGTTTTCAAAGAGTTTGGCAGAGCTCTAAACACATTGTTTTTATTTTGGGGCATAGCACTCTCCGCAGTAACAAGAAGCTTGTAGTCCCTAAGCATTTTGCTCCTTTTTAAAAAAAAACACAGATCCATATCTAGCAGCAGTGTGGGAGCTGTCAAGACTCACCTCACTGACGCTGACAGAGGCCTGGATCAAAAGCGGCCTTTTTACGCCGCAGCCTCGTTTATATTGATCCATGTTTTTTCTGCTGAAAGACTGCTTGTTTTTGTTTTTTTAAATCTCCCCCAGCATCCCGGCCTTAACTCTCCTGAAGCTTGCTGAGAGCTAGTCATTATTTTTGCCTGACCTATTGTCTTGACAAGGGGTAGGGGGAGGGGTTATGAGACCGAGGCTTGAGCCTAAATACAAATATGAGACTAAGGTTATGTCTCCACTAAGCCGGATAACCCCTTAAAGGAATAATTATTTAACCTAAGCCCCGTTTCAGCCACACTAAACCAGCGTTTAAGGTCCCCCTCCTCGGACATTTTTTTACACGGGTAAGTGCGCCGTGTATTTCTTGAATCTCCGGCTCTTAGCTTTGTATGGACTCATTGATCGTTTACAAACTGAGTTCGGAGAGGAAGTGACGTCAGAAAGACCGCACCCTACACAGGAAGTGACGTCAGTAAGAACGCGCCACAGCCAGCTACATAATAAAGTGGTTTCGTAGCTCAGAGCTAACCACTGGAAATATGAAGGGAGTCATCCAGACATGCCCATGTTTCTCCTTCCTTGTGGAAATCACACAAGAATACTTTTAGAGAAAGCGATTGCAGCTATTTGGGATACAACACTTCTCAGACGGCAAGAGAACTTTCCAATGTCCAGGTCAGCTGTGGTTCTACTTAGCGAAAAACTACGTCCATTTGTCGAAGGAGAGACAACGAGAATGCGGGCTCCCGTGGATGTGATAAAAAAAGGTAGCGTGTGCTTGGTATTACCTAGCCGTCGAGTGAAGACTACGGAAAACATCGAATGCATTTGGACTGGCAAAGCAGACTGTATCAGTTATTGTCCGCCATGTATGTCGTGGACTCAACGTCTAGGGTCAGAGTATATAAAGTCACCAAAAAGGAATGGACAATGAAGGTGAAGGCAAAAGAGTGAGGAGTGTCCTAACCAGATATCTAGATCCCTAGATAGATTGTTGCAAAATGTTCTTTGTCATATTGTTTATTTGTCTAATAAAGATTTGATTAATTTATGATGGCTCAGGTGTGATTCACTACAGCAGCACACTGGATTCCGGTTCATTGAAATACCACAACACTGGATATTGTTCAGATAAGTTAAATTTAAGAACTTGCACACAAAGCAACACTGGAGGTGACTATGACGTGCGCATTTTCCGCGCATGCGTACTAGGTAGCGTTGCGACCATTGAGTGTGTGTAGACAAGGTTAGGTGGGATTTACCCTGGATAACCTTAGTGTAGAAGGGGCCCAAGAGGTTTCTCTGGCATGGAGGAAGTGCATTTTTGCGGGGTTTGAATTCAGCCGGGAGCTTGTGTCATAAGGGGTGAGTGGTGCGGGGTGTGCAATTGAAGGAGAAGGGGTACAGTGATATGGCGGGGTGTAATGCATTGGTGAAAGGGCAAGTTTTTTCATCCTTGTGTTTACAGGGTGGAACGGCTAGGATATTGAGACCCGAGATAGGATCAGAGGGTAGTGAGCTGTTCCAGCCACGATAAAGGCCACGCATTACAAACACAGCACCGATACAGAGCCAGCGAGAGAAAGGGTGAGAGTATATCACACCTCTCATCCCTGAATTAATGCCTCCATTCTACAAGGAAGCCATTCCATGCCAGGGAGAGGAGATTGGGGCGAGGATGAGTGCACAGATACGGACAAAAAAAATGAAAACAGTGATCATGAAGAGGGGTGATAGGGATTAATCAAGTCGGGAAGAGAAGCGGGGATTTCAATTGAGACGCCTTGTTCCCAAGGACTGGACACACATTTGACATCGCCACTATCCGTTACGTGACATCAGATGCGCATACGAGTAATCAGTGGTGGATAGTGTTGGGGTCAGGGGGGCAGGCTGGCTGCAAAAAATAATTTCTCCCCTGTGGTGGACAATAAAGTCAAAGAGGGAATAAATCAATCAAAGCCTGGTTGTGGTTACCCACTCATCTGTTCCCGAAGATAACGTAGTTGTCAAAAGTGGATGTGACTTCAGGACTGGAACTGTTTTAAGTTCCCTTGACATGATTTGTTGTTATTTTTTTGGAATTACATTTTAGTTGCATACAGTGTTAATTTCGTTGACTAATAATTTTTCGTCTTAGTTATCAGCAACCTATTTTCTCCGAACAAAAATAAGACGATAGCAAATCAAAACAAAATGCATCTTGACTAAGACGACAACAAAATTAACTGACATTTTCGACTAATAAATACTAGACAACAATGTTGACAAACAAAATCCAATCATATTCAATTTCGTCTTGTAGACTGCTAGGACAAGTTCGGAATATACCCTATCAGACCTCTTTAACAACCAATCAGATGCTTTTCTTTGTAAGAGGAGGAAGTTGAATTTCTCACCGCGAAAACAATGTATGGATTTAACATGTTCCACGTCGTAATATACAGTATGTACACCTGGGAGAAAGTGAAGAGGACACATTTTATTTTTGCCGCTATGATGCCATCAGCAGGCGAGCCATGGTGACAGCTACACAACTGTAAGTTAAATAAATGTTGTATTTGCTGCTTCCGGTTCTCCTGTGTTCATGAACAAATTATAATGAAGGCATGCGTCGTAACTCCGTTTCACAACACACATACATACTTGCTTGCCACACACGTAGCATTAAAAATGTACTGTAATTTTAGCTGACTAATGTGTTGGGTAATTTATTTGACTAAAACTAGACTAAAACTAAATCAATTTAGATTTAGGCAAACGACTATGACTAAAACAAAATTAAAAACTGCTGTGAAAATGAACAGTGTTCGCATAACACTCCTCCGGAACATGATATTCCTACTTTGCACACTCAGCAAACATACTGGTATGGGTTGGTTGTCAAAAGTCACACTTTTCTAAGTTTTTAATGTATTGACTCCCCGGACCCACAGGCGATGATTTGAGTGGGTCCCTAGGAAATTCAATGAGTTACCAGCTTTAGAAGAATATACATCTTTATTTCTCACATTCTTTTTTTCAAATTGTAACATTAAACTCCTTTTACGGAGGAATGGTGTGATATAGGTATAATTAACAATTATATTAATTTATGTTCAAAATGTATCTGAAATTAAATCAAAATCTCACCAGTTTATTGCAAAACAACGTTCACAGTTGCATGACATAGAATATCTAAATAAAAATAGCAATAGGTTTTATGTTTTTCTTCAGTGGCCTTATGGCATTCTCCTTTCCTTGGGGTATGGCATCTGACCATAAGAAGGTGGTGACCGCCTTTCAAATTATTCTTCATCATAGTCACCGCAGTATGTTTACTTCTATTTTGTAAGATTTCCTAAGCTTTAAAATAAAACATCAAAACAAAAAAAGAGTACAGACTCAAGCAGTGGAAAATGTGGGTTTAAATGACTATGACGTTGGTATCTTTAATTGTTGAAATACAGTACAATCTGTGGTGACTGTCTAGATGTTTGGTAGCGGCTAAACTAGCATGTCGGCAGACTGTATAGGTGATCAAGTTTGCGCTGAGCAGTTGCACAGGGAGTTGAAACGGTGATTGTTAAGGTGTATTTTCCTAGGTACTTTGATTTTAATCACGATTTGTTCACAATATCGTTTTTATGAGAAAATGAGGCACGTCCCCGGTACACATGGATTGTGACTCTATTGCGTCCTTTCAGATTTTAATCTGTCAGAGACGCAGGATGCGTACTTAGCATCAGGGTAGGAACTGAATTATGTCTGGTACCAAGTCTTGTATACAGTCTAAGTATACTAACGTTACAGTGTAACCCACAGCTCAATTCGGACTATGTAATCCTTGATCACGGTCGCGATCCCACCAAGGGGAGTGTAGGATAAATGCTAGTAGCGCCATCAACTATGTTAATAGTGTGACTTTGCTCCATACCAGTCACTAGTCAATTCATTTACCAAAGAAAAAATACTAGAGTGCTGGCCCAGCTCCGTGGAGGTGAGTGCAAAGTTTAGTTCTTGAGGGGGCAGGTAAGTGTTTGTGAGGAGGTGCATCGGTCCTCAGAAACACCATATCCCCAGACAATTGTTTCTCTTCTTACAATGACAGTATTTCAACCACAGCACGTCAATTTCCGCAACTTTCTGCATTTAATAGTAGATTCTGTTTTTATTGACCAATTCTGAGATTACGCCTGCAATCCTGCTAACGTGGAAATTATAGAACCCTAGTTATATGTCTCATTGGGGTTTATTTACCATCCATCCATCCATCCATTTTCTGCCGCTTATCTCTCTCGGGTCAACAAAGGACAGCATGCAGCAGTGTGTCTATTGGCACTAGGGATTGAACATTTCCTATCACGGTTATTGTGACCAAATTCATCACGGTTATCATTATTATCCCGGTATTTTTAAATGTGCT
This sequence comes from Entelurus aequoreus, assembly GCF_033978785.1. NCBI lineage: Eukaryota > Metazoa > Chordata > Actinopteri > Syngnathiformes > Syngnathidae > Entelurus > Entelurus aequoreus. The sequence goes on from NC_084740.1 coordinate 20,118,599, forward strand.
TAAACATTTTTAAAAAACTACTTATACTGAAATCTTCTAACCAAGATTTTTGAAAAACAAAAACCAGAAACACAAACACAAATTAAAAAGGATTTCCTTTGAAGAAGAAACATTATTGTAGATAAGAACACTGTACTTGTACCTCAAGTAAACATTATATGTACATATGAAAACAACACAAGCATTATAAACAAAGTAATATAGCAGAAACTAAATAATAACCTAATTAAGTAAAAATAAATGTAAACATCGTTCAAGATAGCACCTTATGGACATAGGAGATAAACACATTTTTAAAAAGTAAGAATTTTGCAAGATGGCACCTGATTGCCATAAGACGTAACTTCACTAATAAATAAAAATAGTGTTCATTATATGAGATCTGGTCTTATACATAGGACTTTACGATTATGGCCAAAATAATAATTAAGATTATTTTTATTAATAGTGAAATCCCGATTATTAATCAGGATTATTCAATTCATTATGTTGGATAAAACAGTGTTGGGGTGTGACCGTGACGCCATCATGTAATTTGTAATGTCTAATAAAAAGGCTATAGATAAACATTCAATAATTTATTGTTTTGGTATTTTTGTTAACAGTATCAACGTGTCAGCTTTTTCTCATTACATGATGACTTTGTCTAAATCTTTGTTTTGATGAAGAGAAGCATTTTTTTAAAGATATGTACATGTACAAAACCCAAAAGCAGTGAAGTTGTAACGTTGTGTAAATGGTAAATAAAAAGAGAATACAATGATTTGTAAATCCTTTTTAACTTATATTCAATTGAATAGATTGCAAAGACAAGATATTTAACATTCGAACTGAGAAACTTTCTATTCTTATTTTTCGCAAATATGAGCTCATTTGGAATTTGATGCCCGCAACATGTTTCAAAAAAGCTAGCACAAGTGGCAAAAAGAGTGACAAAGTTGAGGAATGCTCATCAAACACTTATTTGGAACATCCCACAGGTGAACAGGCTAATTGGGAACAGGTGGGTGCCATGATTGGGTATAAAAGCAGCTTCCATTAAATGCTCAGTCATTCACAAACAAGGATGGGGCGAGGGTCACCACTTTGTCAACAAATGCGTGAGCGTATTGTTGAACAGTTTAAAAAAAACTTTCTCAACCAGCTATTGCAAGGAATTTAGGGATTTCACCATCTACGGTCCGTTATATCATCAAAAGGTTCAGAGAATTTGGAGAAATCACTGCACGTAAGCGGCAAGGCTGAAAACCAACATTGAATGCCCGTGACCTTCGATCCCTCAGTTGGTACTGCATCAAAAAGCGACATCAGTGTGTAAAGGATATCACTACATGGGCTCAGGAACACTTCAGAAAACCACTGTCAGTAACTACAGTTGGTCGCTACATCTGTAAGTGCAAGTTAAAACTCTACTATGCAAAGCCAAAGCCATTTATCAACAACACCCAGAAACGCAGCCGGCTTCGCTGGGTCCAAGCTCATCTAATACGGACTGATGCAAAGTGTAAAAGTGTTCTGTGGTTTGACGAGTCCACATTTCAAATTGTTTTTGGAAACTGTGGATGTTGTGTCTTCCGAACCAAAGAGGAAAATAACCATCCGGACTGTTCTAGGCACAAAGTTCAAAAGCCAGCATCTCTGATGGTATGGGGGTGTATTAGTGCCCAAGGCATGGGTAACTTACACATCTGTGAAGGCACTGTTAATGCTGAAAGGTACATACAGGTTTTGCAGCAACATATGTTGCCATCCAAGCTGTGTTACAACTACGTGGCTTCATAGTAAAAGAGTGCAGGTACTAGACTGGCCTGCCTGTAGTCCAAACTTGTCTCCCATTAAAAATGTGTTGCGCATTATGAAGCCTAAAATACGACAACGGAGACCCCGGACTGTTGAACAACTTAAGCTGTACCGTAAGCAAGAATGGGAAAGAATTCCACTTCAAAAAGGGTGTCTCCTCAGTTCCCAAATCTTTACTGAGTGTTGTTAAAAGGAAAGGCCATGTAACAGTGGTAAAAATATCACTGTGACAACTTTTTTGCAATGTGTTGCTGCCATTAAATTCTAAGTTAATGATTATTTACAAAAAAAATGAAGTTTCTCAGTTCAAACATGAAATATCTTGTCTTTGCAGACTATTCAATTGAACATAAGTTGAAAAGGATTTGCAAATCATTGTATTCTGTTTTTATTTACCATTTACACAACGTGACAACTTCACTGCTTTTGGTTTTGTACATGTACTAAATGTATGTACAAGTACATGCTGTATCGGGACAGATACATTAAGAGTTTGAGCAGAAATATGTTGTAAAAGAATGAACTATACACCATAACACCTTAACAAAGTGCTATGTCACATGATTGGTTTTTAAAGTACTAACTTTGTGAAATGAACAGACCTACAAAATGTAAAAACATGGTGTTTACTTGTTGAAATCAATATAAAACATGATGCAGTTTGACTAATGCAGATAAAGTCTAATAATAAAGTTTTGTTCTTTTCAACAGCACCATGTGTTTCAGCGCAACAGTTCAGCCAACAAAAATAAACATGAGTGATACCTCTCACATCCTATACACAATCTTCGCGTTTAAATCGAAGCGATGACAAACATTTTAGCTTGTGTTGATGTTATCGAAACACTGACAGAGTTAGCAGTGACCATCCCAGTAAACGAACGGCAAGACATTATAAAAGAGTTGTGGCAACGTTTACGTTCTACACCTGGTGTGTTGAGAAAATAAAAGCAACATCAAATATTTTTCTCCTCCACGCTATACTTTTAGCGTGTGACAAATGCGTCTGTCTCCAATATTGTCCACACCTGTTGTAATCTAATAGCAGCAGTGCGCTCTTAAACGTACAATGAGACTACAGGGAAATGAAAATGAAGTTAAATGAAGTGCTCGGCTACGTATACTCCGAGAGGAACTCTACGGAGCAAAGAATGTGTAGTTGCTTTCCGCCATGTTTCAGGCCAAATGACGCGAGTGCGCCGACGCTGCTGTGACTCCGTTTCCGGGAAGAAAGCAGTGTTTCCTAAATGCATTAATAAATGAAGTTTTTTCTGTAATCAAAATTTATCAATCAATGTTTACTTATATAGCCCTAAATCACGAGTGTCTCAAAGGGCTGCACAAGCCACAACAACATCCTCGGCTCAGATCCCACATCAGGGTAAGGAAAAACTCAACCCAATGGGATGACAATGACAAAACCTTGGAGGGGACCGCAGTATTACTAACCGTCTTGAAATTTTACCGCGGGTTATCAGGGTTACATCCCTAGTAGGCATCTTCCACAATGCTACTAAAAAAGTATGACAGACATAGTCAAATATTTTGTAAGCCTTAAATGTGGAAAGAAATAAAATGCATACTGAACGTGGTGTATGCTTGGTATATCTATATAGTGTTTAGGCAGTTTTACAGCATGTTTCCCCTTAAACAAAAAAATGGAAAAATATGTCTTATATTTGGTGTCTAAAAATGTATAAATGCAAACAGGTGTCCCTCCCAAGTGAGCCGAAGCTTTTTTTCCGGTCATTTACAAACCAGTGACCTGGAAAGATGGAAGCTACAACACAAAGCTCGAAAAAAAACTGTCCCAATCGTGGAGTTATGAGGCTAATTTTAAGATAATGGGGATCAATGATGCAAAGTCATCAAACAGCTAAAAAGTATCATCCATAATTAAAACATTAAAAAAAACGGATCTTGAGAAAAAGATTGGTTTAATATCCAGGTCAATAAGGTTGTTTATTAAAAAACATCATCCTGATAATGGAATTTAAAAGCACCGTGCTCAAAACACTCTTTCCACAAATGTGTCGAGCTCATGCTGTCACTATTTAAAGCACAGCCTGGCCCTCTGACTAAGTTTGACATCCGTGGTCTATATGATCAGCGTCAACAGAACATGTCCACCGGCTGAGTCTTACTCAGCCTTTATGAGTTTTTCTGCTCGGCTCGCACGTCATCGGTGTGGAAAAAGGTGCCAGGGAACAGTGAGAGAATAAGCATCGCTTATCCTCAGAGCAATGATAGAAAAATTAGCTTGCATTAAGCTAAGTAATAGGTTGTAATTATAACAGCTTGTGTTGAGAGAATGTGATATTAAAGCTTGAACAATAAAAGGAAGATAAATTAAGCTCGGCGGGAAGTAGGATACAGCACGTTGAAGAGCTACAGCTCCTTCTATTGATTGAAGCAAACATCAAACAAACCACTAAAGTAATGGGGGCGGGGTGCATGAAGGACAACTAAAAGCTATTTGGAACCTTTGCTGCATAAAAAGACTTGACCTGTTTCACACAGCCTACATATCAAAACCATCAAATGGCAATCAATAGACCAAAGCGGTCAACTCAACAAACCACCACCCTACTAAAACATTAAACCCGGGGCCCAAGCGTCAGATGATAGGCTACACTCAGCTTATCCATTACCATCAGATAAAGAGGAGATAAAACACAGAGCCTAATCCTTTCATGTGTCGTGACAGCCATAGCACCCTCCAAGGCATTCCTTCAGTCTGGCTCTCAAATAGTTTTATGGCGGAAGGCAGCCATTCAGTCAGCCAGCCAGCCAAGTCAGTCAGGGCTGTTCTGCTCTGTTTGTCTTATTTCACCGTTTACACGCTGTTTTATAGGTCGTTATTATGGTCGCCATGGTGATGCCATACGTTTTTATGGTCTTTTGGTCTCGGGGCAGAGAGTGTAATAAGTAAAACACACACACACACACAAAACTCACTCCTGCTGTGGAAAGGTCTCCTGTCTGTGGGTCCTTTCCTCCCTCCCTCCCTCTTTATCAGTCTCAACAAATGCCTATCTGCCTTCTTTGTGTTCCATGAGAAACATGGATTGGCTGACTTGGACATGTCCTCTCGCTCATACCACATCTGGAGCTGATCAGAGGGCCTCCTGGAAGTTGAGGCCGCTGGGTCTATTAATAACCATACTGCTGAACTCAGGGTCAGACAGCAGTCAGCGGATGAGCCTGTGTCTACTAAACACACAGTCCCTTCCCCCTCTCAACCCAACACTGGTCTTTCACTTTAAAAAAAAACTAGATTGGAAGGCTTCAGAGCTGGACATTATTAATCCAATTTCAAAGTGCATTCAAGGACCCCTGCAACTCTTGCAGCAGCACCATAGTTCACAATCACATGTCAACGTCCAACATGTACGAGACACAAAATGGTTGTCTTAAAATTAGTTATTAAATGTGATTTTTAAATTGTTTGGACAGTTTCTTATTCACACCTTCAAAAGTTCAAGTTCAAGGAGGCTGGAGCAATTAAAAGGCAGGCCAGATGGCGCGGTGGTTGTATGTTTGAGGTGACTGTTAGGCCAGTCAGACGGTTTGGGTCGTATGCAGGTCAGCCGGGTCAGCCCACTCCTGACCCTTGTCTCCAGTCTGACAGCTGCTAGGGGTCAAAGGGTTGGCAAGGGTCAAGGTTCTGTCTGAGGGCAAATCTAACATAAGTGCATTTTGATACAAATTTAGCACCTTAAGTCTGGTACACAATGGTTCTTAAAAATATTAACAGGTTCTACAGGCAGACCACTACTGGCTGGTATATATGTAAAAAAAAAACAAGCAGAGGAAAATAGGCGGACAAGAATGCAAGTTCCTCTGCCTCCAGACATACTAATGCTCCAACTCCCTTCTGTTTTCTGCAGGAAGAAGTTTGCTGCTCTGTCAATTTGGATTTAAGTTCAAAAGGGAATTTTTCAGAACCTTTGACAATGGCAATAAACATGATTACCCGCCAATAACTTGTGTAAAAATTAATTATTGGTGGGAATCGGCCTCAATCGTTGACTATTTTAGTAGAGGTGTAATGATTAGTTTTAACAACTATTCGATTCGATATTTGTTGTAGACGATACGATTAAAGGACGATATTATTGGCTTTAGAACGATACGATCTGTAACAATTCAGTGAGTGGAAATCTCAAGGCATTCAATCGATCGCAACTGGACTGTCTGGTTTGTTTTAAAAGACATTTCGCCTCTCATCCGAGTAGGCTTCATCAGTTCGTGCTCATAGACTTAGATTGGTTAGATCTAGTCTCGCAGCTGGTGCCAAAAACCCAAATATTTATACTCCAAAACTAGGAGGGTGTTCCAGGGCAAGGATGGTTTCGCCCTATCGTAAAAAGAAAAACTACTGTTTTGATGCAAACGAGCAATCCTACTGTCAAAGCCAATGACAGTCATTGAAGTGTAACCCTACTCGGATGAGAGGCGAAAGGTCTTCTAAGACAAACCAAACAGTCCAGTTGCGATCGATTGAATGCCCTAAGATTACAATGACCTGGATGAATGAGAACATTCATAGACCGTGAGTGGAAATCAATTCAGAACTCTTTAGGCTGAATTAGTAGGATATTTACCTGCTACTTATGCTGTTGTTTTTCAACATAGAAATAACACAAATACAACATTAATGTAAAAAAATAAGTGCAACCAAAGCTCTTCAGGTTGAATGAGCAGTGCTTTGACCTACTACTACTACTACTAGTGTCTGAGGTGTAGGCCATTTAAAGCACTCTTTTGACACAAATGAAGGAACTTGTACTATTTTGAAGCAACCGTGTTGACTCCGCTTATTCAACTGAGATCACATTGGACCTTCTATGACGTCATCCTTGCGCCGACACTCAGACATGACGCGTCAACTAATATTCAAACTGTTCCACTACTCTCATTTTAACAAACAGCAGTGCTGTAATATTTACCAAAAGAGCAAGTGACACCAACTCTTATTTTGTGCAGCTTCTCCATGAACGCTGCTTTGCTTATGCGGTCGGCGTGTGTCCCATGGTGGTTCGAGAGATTTCTCATCTTGCCATTGTATGTTACATATCCGACAAACACTGAGCGACTTATGAAGAACATCTCTGTCTTTGCAAAATCCACACAATAGATTGCAACGGTGGATTGTTAATTTTTCGTTCGCCATACTTGTTTTGATGACTGATGACGCCTGGTGATGAGGTCAAAGACCGGCGACACTCGTTTAAAGTTAGAGGTATTATTAATTTAATAATGCTAAAAACAACTTTCTAAAAAGTCTACCATTCTTAAAAGGGGAACTGCACCTTTATGGAATTTTGCCTACAGTGCACAATCATTATGAAAGACATGACGGATGGATTTTTTTTAATAATGCATTCTAAATATTAAATAAAAGTAATGGGAGCTCCATTAATCCGCCCATAAAATCCAATAAATAACCATTTAAAATGCGCCAAAAAATACTCCATTTACATTTGGTGACTTGAATACTAACCAAGTATTAGTGATATTGTTATTATAAGCGCTAACACAGACAAACTATAGCGGCGCCGTGATCACAAGCTTGTGTGCCTAGGTTTACATCATCGAGTGGTCTGCTGCTTCCTCGCTTCCCTGCTCACTGTAAGTTTAAATCATGCCTTTCACCTGGAAAGTGGATGGCTGAGAATATAATCCGACAAATTGGGACAATTTGACAGCGATTTCGGACCGGTAAATGGCGAGGACGACAAACCCTATTACCAATTATAGCATAATGTAATTTCTGCCTATTTCTGTTAACCAATAATCAAAGGTCTCTTTGTGGAGGCAATTCGTTATACCCATGAGATTATTCAATGGCAAAATGTACCACTTAATACAAGACAATCAAAAGGCTCAAAAATACATTTATCAGTACAGTCAACCTTAGGTTATGTAGAAGTCACACACCAACCAACGTGCACGCACACACACACACACACACACACAAACACACACACACACACACACACACACACACACACACACACACACACACACACACACACCTGTGAATACAGTGTAGTTGAATCATCATAATCAGACAGTTGATTTCTGCTGAGCCCAGCCAGCAGTCTGTGTTATTTTTAGAGGGTTGACACAGAGGCAGGCCGTCCATTTACTCTGCAAGCTGGCAGCAGGACCATCAGCACTCTGGTTTCTTTTATACTGACCGAAATGGGAATGAACTCAACATAAACAAATGAGAAGGTGTGGACACTTGCAGGATTGAATTAGCCTAAAGATTCACAGCCATTACTGTTCCATTACTTCAGCATTAGTGGCCTCGTAACTGTATGTACAATCAGGGTTAAACTTCAATAATACGGCAAGTTAATAGAACTAATTCCCATTAGATCCCATGGGTTTCAAGTCATTTAATCATAGTGTTAATTATAACATGCAGTGCTTTATCCCAAATCACAAAAGGAGATACAGTACATGTGATTTACCAGTAATCTGCTTGCTTTTGCATTACTTACAGAAACGGTTTTATTGTGGGGTTGCCCAATCATGGCTAAAATAATATTAAAACATTTTTTTGTATCAATATTACAATCACGATTATTAATCAATCAATCAATCAATGTTTATTTATATAGCCCTAAATCACAAGTGTCTCAAAGGGCTGTACAAGCCACAACGACATCCTCGGTACAGAGCCCACATACGACTATACATTGTTAGGTAAAGCATAGTATTTCCTACAGGTCTGCAATCTGCTTGAAGAGGGGCGTGAACGTGACGTCATTATTTCATTTGTAATGAAATAGTCTTAAAAATGAATGAAAAATTAATGTTATTCATATATAGAAAAAAACTAAAGACACATTTGTGTTTTTGTTCATTATTGGTATCAACATTTCAGCTTACCTGATGCCTTAAGATCTATTTCTCCATTTTTAATCAGATTTTTCAAGGCCAGAAAAAAACTGCCACATCAAATGGCGTGACCTAATCATACAATTTATCATTTGTAGTGTGAAACATGTACAATTAATGACAAAATACAAAAATATAGCTTTATTTAGTGTAACAATTTTAGTCTTTTAACATGCAATAACATTTGCACGTGTTGCATGAACTCCAACCGACTGCAGCATCCCTGGAAAAGTTTTGTTAATGTCGACCTGCAAAAGTGGTCGACATGGTTATGGAGCTCTGTGCGCATACACTGGCCACTAGAGTGGGTGGAAGCCACAACAAACAAGCTGTTTCTTTCCTGCCAAAAGTGTTTGATTTGATATGCAGCTCAGACTCCTTTTAAAATGCCAATATCGCCGACAAGTACTCTCATTTAATCGTGGCAGCCAATATCGTGATTGTGATTACGGTTCGATTAATTGTGCACCCCTAGTTTATAGAGCAATGAGAAGGTCCCACCTGGGTAAAATGACTACAAAGCAAATAGGCGGAGAGAAAATCAGAGAGCCGCACAAATTGGAGAGAGAAGTGAGGCTAAAAGGTTGAAGGCTGTCGCCGTCTGACGTGAATGATGACTTGAGCCTGAAGGCCGGCGATGGATCCAGCCATTGAGGTTGTGATTGACATTGAAAATTACACCGAGTGAGCTTTTAGCAGATAGCAAGCCAGATCATAATTCAATCCCTGCACCATCAAAGTGCACCAATATCATAATTCAATACCAAGAACCATTAGCCTGCAGCACAGCAATATCATAATTCAATCCTAAGGCCATCAGCCTTTGCCAATATCATAATTCAATACGTGGACCATTTGGACACATCAATAGGCCTATTAGAATTCAATACTGACTGTCAATGATCTAAGCAGACAGTAATACCGAGGTCATAGGCTGCCATGGGATCAGACCAGCATATAGGGATTCAACTGCCTTATTTAGCCCACGCGCCCTCTTAACAGTGTGATAAGCAACACTAAAATAAAGAAACGGCAAGGAGCTCACTGATCGTTTGGCCTACAGAGGATTTTTCTGCATAAACGTCACGTTATAGGTTCATGCAGCAGGACTCATTTGTGGAACAAGATGGAGTAGTGCATTACATACAAACTCGGCAGAGCAGTCAGGCAAACTTCAACACGGGTCCCTGAAGCATGACCGTCTGCAGTTGCTCTAAATGATCACTATGTGTGTGGCTTTGAGGGAATAAGACTCCATTTCGTTTTCTCGTCCATTGGTTCTGTTTGTATTTCTATTTATTTATTTTTTTAAACACAGAACGCCCTAAGAAGGTCACACAGGTCCGGCTCGCTGCTTTGCCAGAAATGTGCAATTTCACAACCAATCAAATGGGTTGAAGCTTAAAATGTAAACTTTTCCTTTAAGTCAGTTTCGAAAACTTGCCATCTTCAAGGTTATTCTTACTCCATGTATTTTCTTCAGTCCTGAAGCACTATGTGTTGAGAGCTAAATGAGTTGAGTGAATGGAAAACATAATAAAGTATTGTTTATTTCCTTAAAAACAAAATAATTAACCGTAATGACAGGACATAACTCCCAGTGTACTTTAGCAATTATCAGGCCGTTTTCCTTCAAACAAAAGCACCACACCGTTACTACACAATACAATACAATTAATTTGGATCTTGTTTCAAATGTACAAACCCCGTTTCCATATGAGTTGGGAAATTGTGTTAGATGTATATATGTATAAACGGAATACAATGATTTGCAAATCCTTTTCAACCCATATTCAATTGAATGCACTACAAAGACAACATATTTGATGTTCAAAGTCATAAACTTTATATTTTTTTTGCAAATAATAATTAATTTAGAATTTCATGGCTGCAACACGTGCCAAAGTAGTTGGGAAAGGGCATGTTCACCACTGTGTTACATTTCCTTTTAACAACACTCAGTAAACGTTTGGGAACTGAGGAGACACATTTTTTAAGCTTCTCAGGTGGAATTCTTTCCCATTCTTGCTTGATGTACAGCTTAAGTTGTTCAACAGTCCGGGGGTCTCCGTTGTGGTATTTTAGGCTTCATAATGCGCCACACATTTTCAATGGGAGACAGGTCTGGACTACAGGCAGGCCAGTCTAGTACCCGCACTCTTTTACTATGAAGCCACGTTGATGTAACACGTGGCTTGGCATTGTCTTGCTGAAATAAGCAGGGGCGTCCATGGTAACGTTGCTTGGATGGCAACATATATTGCTCCAAAACCTGTATGTACCTTTCAGCATTAATGGCGCCTTCACAGATGTGTAAGTTACCCATGCCTTGGGCACTAATACACCCCCATACCATCACAGATGCTGGATTTTAAACTTTGCGCCTATAACAATCCGGATGGTTCTTTTCCTCTTTGGTCCGGAGGACACAACGTCCACAGTTTCCAAAAACTATTTGAAATGTGGACTCGTCAGACCACAGAACACTTTTCCACTTTGTATCAGTCCATCTTAGATGAGCTCAGGCCCAGCGAAGCCGACGGCGTTTCTGGGTGTTGTTGATAAACGGTTTTCGCCTTGCATAGGAGAGTTTTGACTTGCACTTACAGATGTAGCGACCAACTGTAGTTACTGACAGTGGGTTTCTGAAGTGTTCCTGAGCCCATGTGGTGATATCATTTACACACTGATGACGCTTGTTGATGCAGTACAGCCTGAGGGATCGAAGGTCACGGGCTTAGCTGCTTACGTGCAGTGATTTCTCCAGATTCTCTGAACCCTTTGATGATATTATGGACCGTAGATGGTGAAATCCCTAAATTCCTTGCAATAGCTGGTTGAGAAAGTTTTTTTTTTAAACTGTTCTACAATTTGCTCACGCATTTGTTGACAAAGTGGTGACCCTCGCCCCATCCTTGTTTGTGAATGACTGAGCATTTCATGGAATCTACTTTTATACCCAATCATGGCACCCACCTGTTCCCAATTTGCCTGTTCACCTGTGGGATGTTCCAAATAAGTGTTTGATGAGCATTCCTCAACTTTATCAGTATTTATTGCCACCTTTCCCAACTTCTTTGTCACGTGTTGCTGGCATCAAATTCTAAAGTTAATGATTATTTGCAAAAAAAATGTTTTATCAGTTTGATCAAATATGTTGTCTTTGTAGTATATTCAACTGAATATGGGTTGAAAATGATTTGCAAATCATTGTATTCCGTTTATATTTACATCTAACACAATTTCCCAACTCATATGGAAACAGGATTTGTACAACACAACAAACATTTGTGCACCTAAACAATTCAACATGTCCAAAAAAGAGTAGGATGAAGCCATCAGGGACGCCAGCGAGGTAAAAAAAAAATAAAAAATTAGAACAGGAATAAAAAATATCAGCTGGGGTTGTTACAAGGCGCTGGCAGAGTCTGCACCTTGTCATTTTGTGGAGATGATTTTGCTAACAGTCTTGTACAGAATTTGAATTTCGATTTCGAATACTGCTTATCTTGACTATGAAAATATAATAATAAAAAAAAACAATTAATGGGCCGTGCAACCTGCGTGCAAATTCTGGAGCTTGTGACGGAGAAACAGATGAGGAGCGAATGAGTAAAAAATGGGCATGAATATGAGACGTTTGGGATGTCACCATGGTTACTACTTTTATTTGACACAAAGCTAGTATGCCTAATCTATTATCACTAAACCAGTGTTTTTCAACCACTGGTGTGCCGTGAGATACAGTCTGGTGTGCTGTGGGAGATTATGTAATTTCACCTATTTGGGGTAAAAATATTTTTTGCAAACAAGTAATTAAAGTCTGCAAATAATGTGCCGTTGTTGAGTGTCTGTGCTGTCTAGAGCTTGGCAGCGTAACAATGTTATACTCTTCCATATCAGTACGTGGCAGCAGGTAGCTAATTGCTTTGTAGATGTCGGGAACATGGTTTGTCGTGGTGAAAAGGTATCTAATGCTAAAACCAAAAATAAACAAAAGGTGAGTACCCCTAAGAAAAGGCATTGAAGCTTAGGGAACGAAACTAAAACTGAACTGGCTACAAAGTAAACAAAAACAGAATGCTGGACGACAGCAAATACTTACAGCGCATGGAGCAGACGGCGTCCACAAAGTACATCCGTACATGACATGACAATCAACAATGTCCCCACAAAGAAGGATAGCAACAACTGAAATATTCTTGATTGCTAAAACAAACAGGTGCGGGGAATATCGCTCAAGGAAGACATGAAACTGCTGTCGGGAAATACCAACAAAACAGGATAAGTCACCAAAATAGGAGCGCAAGACAAGAACTAAAACACCACACACTGGAAAACAGCAAAAAACTCAAAATAAGTCACGGCGGGATGTGACAGGTCATGACAGTACACCTACTTTGAGACAAGAGCTATATTGATGCATGCTTGGTTATGCTTTAAAGTCATATCCAACAATTGCGACAACGACTTTTTATTGTCAATATCGGCTGCTGAGTTTCATTTTTTAATGATTTCTGTGGTGGTGTGCCTCCGGATTTTTTCAATTAAAAAAATTTACCTTAGCTCAAAAAAGGTTGAAAATCACGGCACTAAACAAGATAGAAGAAGTAAGGCATATGATTTCCGGGTTCACATAACCACGGATGGTGTCACATTATTGGTCAATAAAACGGAATCCACTGATAAACGCAAAATAATATCAGGGAAATTGACATGAATGTAAGTGAAATGTTGTAATTGTGAGGAGACTAAACATTTTTTGGGGAAAATAATGTGTTGGGTCGCACTCATTTATCTCCGACACACTCCACCGCCCCGTGCTGATAAAACAATCAGTTTCGAGAAGGCCACTTGAAACAGTGGTTAAACTACGTAGCTAGAGCTAACCAGAACAATCCATCCACCCACAGCACATCTCATCTGCGTGTGTTGTTGTGAACGACATCATCGGTGTAACATCAATGTACAAACAGAGGTCACAAATTGAAAGGCGCTCTCTTTTTTTAACAGCCTCAGATCACCTCTTTACTGATCATGCTGAGAACAACAGCACAGCACACTTCCGCCCTTCACAATTGTGCGGTGTGCCACATCCGGTCTGACTGCACTAACAAAATAAAAGTTTCAAAAAAAGTACCTTAAACAGGCATAATGTACTTAAAACACTTATTGATACATTTACACAAGTATTATGCTTTGACCTAAAATACTGGTCAACATTGTCCAAAGATGTATTGCACCAATAAATGTGAGGATTTTGCATTTAATTAACAAACATTTTGTTTAATTTGATTTGACACAAAAAGCACACTCTATGGTGTTAAAATAAGTGTAAAAGGTAAAAAAAACTGATTTAAAAACAATTAAAACGGAAGAACTGATTTCATTGTTTTGTTTACATTACTATTGTTTTTTAAATGTATTGTTATTGCTATTATTACTAATACTTTACTTGTTGTGGTTTATTCGTTACTCATTTATATCCAGGGTTTTTTTAAGCTATATTTAAAGTTAAGTTTTGGTGGTACAATAAATACTCATGTTTTCAAACTGGTGAATAATCTATGATTACAATATCAATCAAAAATAATCGTGATTGTTATTTTTGCCATGATCGTCCAGCCCTATGGGAAAGGCTGTTTTGGGCATGTATTTACGACCAGGTCAGCGGCGAAATCCAAAATTCTTCCCCACTGAGAGCGGGTGATCATCCAATACTATCAATTCCATTACTTTACCACGTTGGGATTGTCGTGCAAACTTTTCTTTCCGCTGGAATTAATCTGTCAGGGTTTGGTGTTTTTGGTGTTAGCTTTAGCCGCGGTAACTCCATTGTGTGCGTTTGCATGGCAGGTCTTCAAGTTCACGTGGCTTCTTCCTGGAAGTGAAAACCAGTGGTGGTCAACCAAACCAAGATGGCTGTTGTACAGCAAGCAGAGCACGGACTATCGGAGTACTAAAGAGGCTTAAATCTTCCTGCAAAAAGCCACTAAGAGCAAAAAATCAAAACTATGTAATGGTGGAGATCCCTATACTTTGTCAAAAAAATATAGGATCTACGTGGGTCACGTTCCCAGACATATTGAAGTATTGTGCTGCAGACGTCATATTACACCATAGAACAGATGGAAACTTGGGAAAGGTTGGAGGTCTGCAACTTCTTTGTGTGTAGCTAGGTCAAGGAAATTGGTATCAAGACGCTCCTGGATAAATATGCATCGCTTTTGCTCGGGTAAGCTTGCATTTCATGATTTAACTTTGTGTCTAAGCTGCCATGTTTGTTGTTGTTGTAGGCGCCGTTTACGAGTAGCGCTCTTTTATGTGTCATTATCAAAATATAACTATCGATGTCAACATAGTGTATGTGCTGAAAGCTTAATGTATGATTCTTGCCTTTAGTAAAAGCTTAACTCTTTTAGGTTTTGCTCACATTTGCTTTCTTATATTTAGACTTGCCGAGTTGGTGCTTTTCGAAACACGTGTAGCAAACGTTTTTAAGAAATACAAATAATATAAAGATAATACCTAAATGGGAAATAAACGTTAAAAGTATATTAAACAAACCTTTAACGAAGTAATCCTCTGCAAACTCATGCATTCTTCAACTCTGCTCCCTTGGACTGGAACGTGAGATGCTTTTCTCGCTGTTATTTTATAAAATCTTGCACTCTTCCGGCCTTTATGATTACCTCTCGATGAACTCTGAAAAAGGTTTATCGTTTTCATGATTTCAACAATTCGTACATCCGAAAACAGCACAAGCATAGAGCATTTTTTCTTCAAGAAAGGCTAAATCATGAGCTAATGCAACAAAATGTCGTTCTTATCTGAGCGGGACGTGAGCTACACGTGACGTCAGTAAATTCCAAGCGATATCCAAATTTGTAATAACACCCAAAACTAATGTGAAGTATCCAAACAACAGACGAATAAGTGCTTACTATGTTTTCACAGAAGTGTAGATTTTACAGCAGAGAGTAACCAGATATTAACAGAAAATAACCAAATAAATACAAAATAATTTGGACAAAATAATACAACCGAAAATTAAGCATTTGTTACAGCATATGTCAACAGCCAAATTAGGAGCCTTAGTAACTTGTTCTATTAGAATTTAGACAACAGACAATTTATCGTGATATATATCGCTATCACAGGAGGCTGCAATATAAATCGCAATATAGATTTTAGGCCATATTGACCATTGCTCATCTACATATGTATTTGTATTTAATGCTGAATCTTTCTCATTTGTTGATTAGGATATTGGGATTAATTTGATCAAAAACATATGGTAGATTCATAAATACTGCACGTCACACTGTTTATAATCCATTTCCTTTGTAATTAATTCAGTTATTTCAATTTGCGCCATTGATGTTGATATATTTTCTCTGTATCCATATTGGCTAGCTGACAATAACTTATCTTATATGTTGTTAATGTTTAATGTTGGTAATGTTTTTTATTTAGACATGGTTTTCAGTGCTAAAAATTAAAAACGTTTTTTTAATGTGGATTGGTTTACAAAGAAACATTACCCATTAAACTACATGCATCCACTCTCCCTAGTCCTTAAATATTTTTCAACTGCTTAAAGGGGAACTGCACTTTTTGGGGAATTTTTCGTTCACAATCCTTATGAGAGAAAATAAGACAAAAGTTGGGGTTTTTTGCATTCTAATTTGAAATAATCGGCTTGTACTAGGTGGCCTACAATGCAGCTAATGGGAGCAATCCATTCTGCCTTAAAAAAAACTCTAAAAATGCATTCCAAAAAACACCAACAATACTTAATTTACGTTTCGTAACCTGTATAGTAACCAAGCTAAAGCAACATTGTTAGAGTGAACACAGAGAAACTCTTTTTCTAGCGAGGATGTCGTTGTGGCTTGTGCAGCCCTTTGAGACACTTGTGATTTAGGGCTATATAAATAAACATTGATTGATTGATTGATTGATTGATCACCTTGCACCAGCATGATACGGTGTTAGCCGTAAGCCAGCTACGGCAAGAGGTAAGCTAGCTACGACGTCAACAGCTGAATAGTTTGTGATACACAACACAATGCAATAGGACACTAATCTGTACTTACTGAAAAACATGAACAATCATACTTTCAGTGTCTGTAAAGTATTAGCCAACATTTCATGTTTTGTTTGTACACAACTACATTGTATGTAGTGTCCCTAACAAGAATGGTGTGCTATATGTATCATGATCATGATAGTGATTCACTCGATGGACAGGGGACATTTTTCCGGAATAGTTTGGGTAGGCACTCCATTTATGTCGAAATACTTCGACTCCAAGTACCACATTTGCAGCATCATGACTAGGGTTGTCCCGATCCGATATTTGGATCGGATCGGCCGCCGATATTTGCCAAAAAATGCGTATCGGCAAGGCATGGGAAAATGCCGATCCAGATCCAGTTTTAAAAAATACCGGTCCGTGTTTTCCAACGCACTGATTGAAATAATACATTCCACTTTTCTGCTTTAACAAAAAATAAGAATTTCCGTTTCGCATTTTTCAGCACACCTTCAACACATCCACAGGTCTGTGTCCTAACCGTTAAGACGGCCATGTGAATTAAAAGTTACCGGTAAAAATGTCAGCTGTCTCTGTGCGATATAAAAAATGACTATATCGTGATATTCGAGTATACGTTCTCACGCAGTTGCTTTTGGCTGCTGGCATTACACTACAGGCTCTTCTCACTCTTTCCTGTGTCTCCTTCTCACAGACAGCAAGCGCACCTTCTTACATACGTCACATACTGTCACGTCATACGTCACATACGTATACGCCCTCTCCCAGCAGAGAGGTAGCAGCATGGCTAACGTTAGCTGTGATGCTAGCGCAGCAGTGCGAGTGGTAATACGAATGAAGGAAGAATTAATCAATTCCAAAAAAAAACAGCAGGGGGTCCATCGTCTGGCGGTGGTTTGGCTTCAAGTGGGAATATGTCGAACAGACAACCGTAATTTGTCAAGTGTGGAGCAAAAGCGTTGCTATAAAAAGTAGCATTACTGCTAATATGTAGCATCATTTGAAAAGTCCCCTGCTAGAGAATGAAGAGTGTTTGAAACTCCGCACGTCAACATCTCCATTCGGTGCCACACGCCCACACCATCAAAATGCCGAGGCAAACATTTCCAGATCAACACCCTATGAAAAAAATAGTGATTGTTTTAGTTGTGATTTCCTTCCGTGCATGAAAGTTTAAAAGTAGCACATATTAATGCAGTATGAAGAAGGTTTTAATGTAGACACATAGAATCATCATAGTGCTGTGATTATATGCATCAAGTGTTCATTCAAGGCTAAGGCAAAATATCGAGATATATATCGTGTATCGCGATATGGCCTTAAAATATCGCAATATTAAAAAAAGGCCAAATCGCCCAGCCCTAGTTCAATGATGCCATTTCTGTTTGTCATGTATAATTTTGTCTATTTTGTGTTTATCCTTGAATAAACAGGTCAGTTTCTTGTTACCAACCATTGTGTATTTTTCAAACTCACCTAATTCAGCTGGCTAGTTGTTATCAAGAGTACTAAAACCCTTATCAACATGAATCTGACAACTAAGTAGGCTAAATAACTTTAAACTTTAATACATGCTCGGATAGGCCAGTATCGGTATCGGATCGGAAGTGCAAAAACAACATCGGTATCGGATCGGAAGTGCAAAAACCTGGATCGGGACATCCCTAATCATTACACTCCGATTTCACTCTCTCGGCTTCTGACTGTTCTAACATTTCACCCTCGGTTCGTGCTCGTTTCTACAACTAGCAGGTCATCCTTCCTATATTCAGCTTTAAAAAGATAAGGTTGCAAATCCTCATTTGTCCAAAACTAGTCGTCTTCGTCGTCTATTACCAAGTCTGCCATGATTAGAACACACATGCGTTTGTTTCTAGAAGTAGGAACACACATATGTTGCCAGAAACCGGAAGTGCGCTGCTAAAGAATTAGAAATAAATGCGCTAAGGAAATGCTTAAAATGACCAAACTATAGTAAATAGTGTACATATTACATATTGTTATAAATGTGTCTGTTACATTATATACAGTTGCAGCGTGCATATAAAACGTTGAAGGGTTTTGAAGTTGTTTTAACGCTACAATGGTGACTCCCATTAGCCGCATCTTTCAAACATTTTATCATCTTTAAAATCCAAAAAAAGACGTGTTTTCTTGTCTGTCATAATGATTGTGAACAAAAAGCAAATAAATAAATAAATGCAGTTCCCCTTTAACAAAAGCTATATTTTAATTTACAGCAATACGTCTAACAAGGCTGACCCAAAGAAGTGTGGCAGGATTTTGATCAAACAACTTTTTTTAGGTGAGGCCAGAAAAAGTCCAAAACAGCCATTGTACTTGCGAGAGCCCACAGAGAGTTCCCTGGTCAGTCAAGCCTGTGACGTCTCTGGTGAAATAGTGAGCAGATAAATAATGGCTGATTCTGTCATGAAAGCCGATAAAACTCTATGATGCCTTAAGGTGAGGGACTCTGAGAGGGTCTGTAAATAATGCCTGACACTTGAAAGAGTATCTTGTTGCAACTTGCAGGGTGGAAGTCTAGTATACGTGTTCTGTTATGTAGCGGGAAAAAACTAAGGGCAGTGCAAACCTTATTTAAAATCTTAAAATCAGCACTCTTATCAAACATTTTCTAGGCACAGTAGAACATCATCAAATCAACATTTACAAATATGCCTCAAAAGACAGACACAACATCTGGGTTCGGACAAACGTTATCCATGCATCCCCTAGGTCAGGCCTGGGCAATTATTTTGCCTCGAGAGGGCAAATTTAGAGAAAAAAATGTGTCTGGGGGCCGGTATATCTATTTTTAGGAACACTAATACAAAACCTCACAATAATGTCTGATTGAATGCTAAAAACGTTATGACAGACCGCCTTAAACGGAATGGAATTTTTTTTTTTTTTACTAAGTGAGACACCTAGAACGTACATGAAAATAAAGAATGTGGGATTTAAAATATTAACTATGAAGGATAAAACACTGAATATTGACAAATATGACCGTCACACCCCCTCTCCATCCACATATTTTACAATCAAGCGAAATGCAACAAAAATGCAACAAACACAGCAAAATATGAACGCGAAAGGTAAAAAAACCCCACCTACGATCCGATATATGTGATATATCACTAAGCTTTAGAACTTTGTGGTAAAAATCTCCTTCCGCGTCTGTCCCTGACACCCACATTTCAGGCTCTGGAAACACTCTGTGGAAACGCTCCCCACCCACACTGCTTGGTGCCTCGTCTGAGCTGCTGTGACTTACATTAACATAGTAACTAATTAGATTACCATAGTAACTAATTAGATTACCATAGTAACTAGTAAGTATATCATGCAAAAGCGCAGATTCCAACCATTATAAATATAAATGATAAATGGGTTGTACTTGTATAGCGCTTTTCTACCTTCTAGGTACTCAAAGCGCTTGGACAGTATTTCCACATTCACCCATTCACACACACATTCACACACTGATGGCGGGAGCTGCCATGCAAGGCGCTAACCAGCAGTCATCAGGAGCAAGGGTGAAGTGTCTTGCCCAAGGACACTACGGACGTGACTAGGATGGTAGAAGGTGGGGATTGAACCCCAGTAACCAGCAACCCTCCGATTGCTGGCACGGCCACTCTACCAACTTCGCCACGCCGCCACCATTGAAATACTTAGTATAGTTGAAGACTTACGGTCATTAGAAAACATCACTGCACATCATAATGGCAGCTACACTTTCCATCTAAACATCTAAAAATATTATTTGGGAATGTCCGACGAGCCAGATTGAAAAGCTTAAC
This sequence comes from Entelurus aequoreus, assembly GCF_033978785.1. Classification (NCBI taxonomy): domain Eukaryota; kingdom Metazoa; phylum Chordata; class Actinopteri; order Syngnathiformes; family Syngnathidae; genus Entelurus; species Entelurus aequoreus. The sequence continues at coordinate 20,139,179 of NC_084740.1, forward strand.
GGGCCACATGCGGCCCCCGGGCCTTAATTTGCCCAGTTCTCCTTAGGTTTACAACTTTGATAGGGCATGATTTGGAAGAAAACAAACGCACAGATACAGCGTAGCAGCGTCATAAAATGATTGAAGCTATCGAGTCTAGCCATTTATCCTATGTAAAGGTCAAATTTTCTCAAATAAATCAAGAGGGAAAATTTCTAAGTGAAAGTCCTGTCTAAACCTACAGTAGACAGGCTCAAATAAAGGCGTAAGAACTTTGAAATGTAAAAATTATGATGCTGAGCATACTACTTTCAACTCCATACAAGCTAGTTTTTGTTTTTATTCCGTGAACAAAACAAGTACCCTCTGTCAGTTGTACATTATTAAGAATCACAGTATTGCAAAATACTGTCGTGAATTTATTTCAGTGACACAATTCAAAAAGTGACAGTCAAATTATACAAACTGATTATGTACCAAGTACAAATGTCATCAATCATTCTGATGATTATAGCTTACAGCTCAATAAAACCCTTACATTTTAATTTGTAAAATGTTAATTTGTTTTTTGTTCGGTTTGTACTTCATGTTTTTTGTTTATTCTCATTATAATTGGATGTATTTGTTTGGTTTGTATGCTATCCATTAAGTAAGACTATACGTATTATGTTGAAGGGGGCAGGAAAATATTAGATTTTCTTCATCCTGTTCCTTCTCAGGCATTGGTGTGTAAATGTGTGTTTAGTTTTGTTGAGGTTTGATTGTCTATTGATCAAAGATGCACATCAATGAAGGAGATAAATAAAAATGAAATGAAAAAAAAAAATGAAATACTAGGTGACTGATCGGCCACCGATCGATATCGGCTGATTTCCGTGAAAAAGTATGTGATCGGCCAATGCAGATCACAAACACTGATCCCCTCTGGATGACACTGTATTTATTTTCGACAGAGGCGGCTAGCAGCTAACTGTGTATTTCCATACAGAGTGTGGCCCACATTTAAAGTACCAATGATTGTCACACACACACTAAGTGTGGTGAAATTTGTCCTCTGCATTTGACCCATCCCCTTGTTCACCCCCTGGGAGGTGAGGGGAGCAGTGAGCAGCAGCGGTGGCCGCGACCGGGAATCATTTTTGGTGATTCAAACCCCAATTCCAACCCTTGATGCTGAGTGCCAAGCAGGGAGGTAATGGCTCCCATTTTTTTAGTCTTTGGTATGACTCGGCCGGGGTTTGAACTCACAACCTACCGATCAAACAATGGCAATAAAAACTATTCTGATTCTGATCTCAGGGCGGACACTCTAACCACTAGGCCACTGAGTAGGTGCACAAGTACTATTATCAGTGAAAGGTTTAAACTAGTCTGTTATCGATACTGCCATGGTTAGAACACACACACATGAGTTTGTTTCCGAAAGTTGGAACACACATTTTGCCAGAAATCGGACATGTGCTGCTCTGGAAACAAAAATCAATGCACTGAAGAAATCAGAATGTGGCAAATATTGTACATATTACATATTGTTATGAGCGTGTCTGTTACTACATTACATACATATACTGTAATATACACTTGCAGTGTGGATGTAAAATGCTGATGGAGGGTTTTGAAGTTATTTTAGAGGGCTTTGAACGCAACAGCGGTGACTCCCATTAACCGCATATTTCAAGCGTTTAATCATCTTTAAAATCTTGGCGTGTGTTCTTGTCTCTCAAAATGATTGTAAACGATAGGCAAAATTCCCCTTCAATGCATTAAAACAGGAAGTACATTTTCAAACCGCAACACCTCCAGTGAGCTCGTTTAAAAGACGGCGCCGTAGCACAAACAATAACACAGCATTTCAGTGTTTCTGCATGTGTTTAATGAAAACTCTTGAACACAAGACATTATGGCCATTAATGACAAAAAATCCATAAATTAGTCGCACCATTTTATAAGCCGCAGGGTGCGAAGCGTAGGAAAAAAAGTAGTGGCTTATAGTCTGGAATTTGCAGTAGTAAAAGAGAATAAGGAACTTGTTTATATATTCTGTTGATATTGTTACACTGTCAATAGCACTCACCATAAATAAATGAAAATATCCGGGTACTCCAGCTTCCTCCCACTTCAAAAGACATGCACTTGGGGATAGGCCCCTCCCACCTCCAAAGACATGCACCTGGGGATAGGTTGATTGACAACACTAAATGGTCCCCAGTGTGTGAATGTTGTCTATCTGTGTTGGCCCTGTGATGAGGTGGTGACTTGTCCAGGGTGTACCCCGCCTACCGCCCGAGTGCAGCTGGGATAGGCTCCAGCACCCCCCACAACCCTGAGAGGGACAAGCGGTAGGAAATGGATGGATGGATTTACAGTTTCTACATGTGATCGGTATTGGCTGATCTCACAAATGAATGATAGGAAAAGGCATCATAAAACCCTGATGGGAACACCCAGAGTTAATGGAGTATAGTGAAAAAGTGAAATATTGTAAACTACTGGTTATCAGTCAGTCAGGGACAATGGCTTCCTGAGCTTCTAATGAGTCTCAGTCTGAATTGAGCTCTTAAAATAAGTTAACTTTTGCACGACATTCTTTATTTAAATACGCTTGCACTACTGAATGCCTAAACACAGATGCCGTAGTGACATAAGAAAACAAATGACAAGCAGTATTTTATTTTGGATTAATGGTTACACACGCACACACTTTTTAAGCACAATCAACTATCTGTTTTTACACAAACTGTGCAGGGCTTTTTTTTTAATCTTTACTCAAAAAAAACGCTACCATCAAAATTTCCACAATGGTGCAAAATGTGTTGGACAGCATTATTAGATTATGACTCATGTTTTTTGCTTTGTTTGTTAAATTGGTTAAACTGGGTGTACCTGACACTCCCCTCAGCAGCAGGAGGGTGAAAGACGACAAATAGGGAATAGAAGAGTCCAAGAATGCCTTCCGCTGAGATATTAGATTGTCAGTCTTTCTTCCCTTTCAGGGATACACTAAAACCTTCCCTAACAGTGAGAGCAAAGTAAACCAGGGGGCCGACCAAAGACCTGCCATGCACTCACCCCACTGACTCATGCTTAGTGGCCAACACCCATCAAACACACAGTGCAAGCTCAGTCCCTATGCCAGGTTTTGTCACTGGGCAGAGGGCTGCTTGGCTATAGTAAAAGCAATGACGTGATGCCCCCTCTTCCTCTACGCTCGGCCAGCCTGTGCAGCAACAGTAGGGGTAAAAATATCCCCACCAGCGCCTTCAGACAACCAGCTCATAAATTAACACTAAAAAGTCCTGCAGACAACAACAGCAGGCCAGCCGTTGAGAGATTTAAACCATTTGGGTTGTCACCGGCCGCGATCGGCTTACCAAAGACTTTACTAAATTTACCCGGTAGAAGATGGAACATAAGAATGCACTCTAGATCACTTTTCATTTTAAAAATATAGTCAATTATTCTTATACAAGCTTAAATACACTATGTATTGATGTTGTTTTTACAAGGGATGGGCATTGGACTGTTTCCTCGACCGACACAGTAGTTGATTTAAACAGTGACTGATAACTGCACCTTGATAAACTCACGGACTGACTGGCGCGGCTCGCTAGCCTAAATGCTAACATGAAAACAAGAAACATTAAGGTCTTTCCCCCATTGCAAAAAGACATACCACAATCTAAACTTGTACAAACACATTGCTGTCTGAGCAACTAAGATATTCAATTGTGCACATTGAACCTACAAGCTGCACTCTGAGTACAGTACAGCGTTATTGTTCTATATTCAGAGGAATACGAGACAGAGGTGCATTCAAGGCCGTCTAATCAGAGTTTTGATTGATTTAAACTTTTATTAGTAGATTGCAAAGTACAGTACATATTCCGTACAATTGACCAATAAATGGTAACACCCGAATAAGTTTTTCAAGGGTCCACGTTAACGTTAATCAATTCATGGTACAAATATATACTATCAGCATAATACAGTCATCACACAAGTTAATCATCAAAGAATATACATTGAATTATTTACATTATTTACAATCCGGGGGGTGGGATGCGGAGGGGGTTGGGGCGGGGGGGTTAGATTGGGTTGCTATCAGCATACCTTATTCATCAACAATTATATCATCTGAGAAATGGACATTGTAACAGTGTAGGTCTCTCTTGGTAGGATATGTACAGCAAGTACGAAGTAGAAATAATAAATTATATTAACAGTTTTTATTTGTTACGCACTTTTCATTTAAATAAGTCTTAACGTGCTACAGTACAAACCAATATTTAAAACAATAAAAGCTTAACCATTAACACAGATAAAATACTAAGACTAAAACAGTATCAGTAAAGCATAAAAAAAGCAAAACATGCAAAATAGTGGGTTTTCTTAAAGTGTGTCTATTTATTTTAGTTATTTAAAAAACTTGGTCAAAAGATTTCAGTGTGTGTAAAAGTACTTCTGCAACAATAATGATAACCTTGGTCACAATATTTTTCATATCGTTTATATCCCTATATGCACTTTGTTTTGTCTTAATTGCTCAAGGACACAATTAATCAACAATCAATTATTTTCCCACCAAGGACAGCCTTTCCAACTACCACTAAATCCCTGAGTATGCCCACCTTATGTAATTTAAGAAAAACGTCCAGAACTATTCAGTTTCACAAGCAAAAGTGATGCCTAATGCCTGGTAACAAACTAACTTCTATGAAAACCTAACCTCCTCGAAGGAGGTAAAACTGCTCGGCTCCAAAAGAAAACGTTCTTTCATTAAGGCTACTAAATTGCGCCCGACTAAAGTTCTGTTTCCAATTTGCCAAGGTTATGCACACAAAAAATAAAATACAAAGCATGCTAAAGGCTCTTATCTTATTAGGGCTTGCCAGTAATGAAGCTCAATCTCCCATCACTGTCAAGTAGAGACACAATGTTCCAAGCAAACTGCTTGACTGGGTCAAATGAAAAACAACAATAGGGAAAAAAAAAAAAAGAGTGATGAGCTTCTTTAAAGAAACTCCACTCCGTGATGGATGGACAGGGATTAGAGTTGTTAAGACACCCTCCATCTGTAATTCACCGTCATCTTTGAATGGCTGATCTATTTTGCGAGTGTGCAAGACCTTGCTAAAAGCATTACTGTTGCACCCATTTATGTTTTAAGTGGAGGAAAAAGAAAAGGGGGGAAGCATGCAGAGAAGACAAGTTAACAGCTCGCGACGTTGTTTCAAAGCACTCTCTGTCCTGTAACAACCACCTAGCTAGTTTCGACGCGGGGGAATGGGACACGCTGATCAAATAAGATTTTAATGAACATCAGCAGCTGGAGCCTGAGGAATAGGCTGAGATGGCTTAAAGCTACGGACATCTAGGTTGGCTTGGATTTTCATCATCAAAAGCATCACACACACACACTAAAATTGTGTTTGCCACTAGCCTATTCTCACAAAGACCAGGAAAGGCTGCAAAAACCACCATGAGAAATGTGTATACTGTGATCACATACTAATACTGTTGCTGCAATCTGATGACAACTGTCTGAAACATTTAGTTTTTTCAGGTCCAATACACAACTATATCACAGGGGGGGAAAACAAACCACGTTAAACTTTATTTATATAGCACTTTTCATACACAGGCAAGCGCTGTACAAAAAAAATAGAAGAAAAGAAAACCCACGCACGCACACACGCACATACACACACACACACGCACGCACACACACCAGTATTGACAATAACAAAGCAAAAACAAAACAAAACATAGCATGGCACTGAGGATTTGTGGAAAAAAACGCCACCTTTGAGGCATCCCACACTGGAGAATAACTGAAAGTAACGCCAACTAAAAAAAATAGTATAAAACATATGATCAAATATATGTAAAGATCAAATATAAAAAATATGAATATTACATTAATAAAATAAAAAACAATAGCTATGTGCACATAGACACAATTAATCGGATTACAAGCCTAACCCGAATAAAAATGCTTCACGTAAACACGCCATCTGGAATATTCTGACCCAATCACACACGTTGGAAACAAAATTTAATTCTGATCAAGACGGGTGGTTTATGCCGATAGTCATTCGGATTGTAGCACATGAAAACGCCTCTTCCGAAATACGGGTTGAAATTCTCCTTAATGCGCATGTCTTTGAAGTCAGCCATACTTTGATGGTGAAGGGGGACTAAATGTAATAGTCTCGGAATGAGGTGATTGTCTTGCTGCTGTGTCAACATGTACACAAGTAGCGTTATATACTGTTGAGTTTGTTGCTCTAAAAGTGAGACTAGCAAAAACAAAAGTATGTTCTGGAGTGTCACGTGTCGATGTAACAATAACAGGAGTGATCCAGTTGCAGTCTCAACGAGCTGTTTTATTCACGACCTTACAGCTACTCCAAGTGCTAACTGCTGGCCTCAGGCACATGCACAGAATGTGGTAACATGAGGCAACTCGTACATATCACAACATAAATGGCACATGGCTCCAATTCAAAAAGAAAGTTAAAACAAAAGTAGTGAAGCAAAAAAACATTGTTAAATAAGTACAGTGACAATGTTGAACAAGCAGAAATGGTCAAAGCCACATTTGTTAACAGGAGAAGTCACTGCTGTTTCAGCACCGGCAATGAGCGAATTCGTACAAAAGATGGCGCTATAGCACAAACAATAACACACCTTTCCTATTACGGTATATGGTGCGCATGTCAAAGTAAAGTATTTCGATTTGAGGTGTGATGCATGAAAATTCACGTCATAATCAGATCTCTTTTTTCAGGGTCCATGTACAGAGTAACATTCTAATCCAAATTAGGATCAGATTAAATACATTTTGCCCATGTGCATGTGGCTAATGAAAGAATAATAGTAAATAATATTAATAAATGCGATAAAAAACAACACAATAAAATAATAAAAAAACATTCGAGTTTAAGATGATCAGTAAAAAGCCTGATTAAAAAAGGTGTGTCTTGAGCCTTTTTTTTTTTTTTAAATGTCAATGCTCTCTGCAGTCCTTAGGCTCTCTGGCAATCTGTTGCACAAGTGGGGGCCATAGTTGCTAAATGCTGCCTCACCGTGGGTCTTTGTTCTGGTATTTGTTAGAGCAGAAAGGCCAGTTCCAGAGGACCTCAGGATCCGCAAGGGTTGATACGGTAAAAACAGGCCAGTAGATAAGAAGGTGCAAAGGCCATTATAGACATTCAAAAACTAATAATAGAACTTCCGTGAAGTCGTCCGTGAAGCAGACAGGGAGCCTAAAACTTTAAAACTGGTGTAATGTGCTCCCGCCCTCTGGTCATCATTGTAAAGTTCTGTTATTATTTTTGGGAAGGCAAGAGAGCAAGGCATTACAATAGTCTTTAACGACAGGGGGGGGAAAGCATGCATTAGCACCTTCGTGTTGGCCTTAGAGAGAAACGGGCGGACTCTGGCTATGTTCTTAAGATGATAAAAACATATTTTTGTAATATTTTTAATATGTGGGATGAAAGTCAGCTCGAAGCCAAAAATCACGCCCAGATTTTTTATAGACTGTGTTGGTTTAAAATCTAGTAATTTTGGTCAAAGTTTCTCCCTCTGATCCTCAGGGCCTAAAACTAAAACCGCTGTTTTGTCCTTTCAGCACTTTTGCAGTAGGAACACTGTCTTGTCATAGCTTTAACATTAATACTCACAAATGGCTTATATATTCCTCTCAGCAAAAATAGATATTTGTTATTCATTTGTTTAAAACATTACATTCCATGTCCAAAAGACGTTTCAACAGTACATGCAAGACACGACTCCCATTTGGTCAAAAACCCTAACAATGTTTTTACCATATATCAATGATATACAACTATACTGAATCAAATATAGGACAACATGGACAAAGTTAGGGCTGCAACCATTAATCGATTTTGAAAAGGATTTCATTTATATTATGTTGCATCGATTAAGTGTTTCAGTGTAACTAATACAAATTTATAAAATCCATAAAGCATTGAGTGGCCAGAACTTTAAATACGCAAACAGTTTCTGCAATGCCGCTGCAAAAAAACACAAGAGTGCAGTAGTGTGTTTTAAAAAAATATATGGATAAATATAAATATATGTTAATGATGTGCATTTATTACAAATGTATTATAAAGGTTATTTATTGCAAGCACAAAAAAGGTTTATTTCAACTATTTTCCCAAAAATACGCATTGAGGCTATAGTGAGTTTTATCCGATCACTCGATTACTAAAATGATCATTAAATCATATGTTCAATAGCAGTAATCTAACAAATATTTCTTAGCGGTTTAATGACTCGTTTTTCTTTGATAAGCACTGTTTTGAAATTAGTGTCATACCTCCTTGTTTGCTCAGATTTGGAGTCACTGGTTTCGAGCAGGTCTGTGTAGTCAGGTCACTGATAGATAGTACTTTATTGATTTCTTCAGGAGAGTTCCCTCAGGAAAATTATTAAAATGTGTGAGTGTTAACCTGGGCCAATAACAAATTTTACTGGACGATATATGGAGCTACAAATTATTGTTGACAAACGATATTATTGTCAACATTATTTGGAGACCCAATTAACTACTGATGTAATGATTATACGTAATAATGCAAGTATACCCTTTCAAATCCAATAAACTTGTATTTCTCTTATATTTTAACATTGTAATTGGAATGTAAATCTTAAAATATCCAAGTTAAAAAAAACAAACTAATAACAATAAAATATATTATGTCAGCACAATGTTGCAAAAACACAACCAAAAAGCAATGTCTCTATTAAGTTATTCTGACCGAAATGATGACGGTTACCATTACTATCGCGGTATTGTCCAGGCCTATGCGAGCGAAAGGCAGAAAAGCTCTGACTCTCTTAAGGGAGAATTTATTGGGAGCCACCTGTTGGCATGTACCTGTATAAAACTCCAGACCCCAACTATAAGAAAACCAGACTTTTTTCAGTCTTTATTCCACAGAAAAAAATATAGGTTGTATTCGGTTACAAGACTTTTGAGCGGAAGTAAAAAAATAAAAAAAAAAGTGTAAAGAAAGCATCCAGAGTGCGACCTATCCGAGTATGCAAGGGGGCTAAATCTTACCGCTAAAAGCAGATACGAGCAAAAAATCATAACCATGCAATGGAATCTATCACTAAGCATTAAGAAAAAGAGATTTGTCGAGTGATCTCAAGGATTAGCCGTCGGTCGCGTTTCCACACATGTCGAACAACACACCGCCATTCTACACGGCAAAACAGATGAAAGCTTGGAAAAGCCTCGAGATCTACAAATGATTTGTGTTTGACTGGATCAAGGAAACTGGTATCGAGATTCTTCCGGATAAATTGTGAATTGGTAATACTCAGGTAAGGTTGCATTTCATAATTTAGCTTTGCGTTTTGTGAGTACATGTCCTTGTAAAGGAACAAGATTCAGCACTAACAGTCTGTTGTTCATATTCCCATTATGTTAACCACTCAAAGACAACCGGTGAGACCACTGAAGGCATGGCTGTGTTGTGAAAGAAGACAGACAAGTGATCACAGCTCAATCACTGCATGGCCGGGAACGTTTCGGCCATGTTTGTTGCTTTGTTATGAGTGCACATGATTTTTCCCCATCTGTATAAAAATATATACAGTAGATGTCAACGTTGAGTATGTGCTGGAAGCTTTATTTACGATTGCTGCCTTTGGTAAAAACTTAACTCTTTTAGGTTTTGCTCACATTTGCTTTCTTTTATTTTGACTTGCCGAGTTGGTGCTTTACAAAACACTCGTGACAGAAATGTGTTTTAAGAACTCCGAAACAAGATCAAACTCAGATAATATCAAGATAACACTTAAAAGGGAAATACTAAACTTTAAAAGAAAAATAAACAAACCTTTAACATGATCACTGCAAACTTGTACGTTTTTCAACTCCCTTGGACTGGAGTGATACTGTATATTTGAGAGTCATTTTTCTCGTTGTTTGGTAAAATCTTGACATCTTTCGCCCTTCTTGATTACGCAAGCGTAGGGCATTTTTCTTCGAGAGAGGCAAAATGTTGCCCAGAACGCTATGAAAACAACCTTCTCTGGCCTCCCATTTCGAGGCTGACATAGTTAATGAGCCGGACGTGACGTCAGGTGAATACAACCTGTACTGTAGGGCTGCAACTAACAACTAGTTTGATAATCGATTAATCTGTCGATTATTACTTCAATTAATCGATTAATAATCGGATAAAAGAGACAAACTACATTTCTATCCTTTCCAGTATTTTATTGAAAAAAAAACAGCATACTGGCACCATACGTATTTTGATTATTGTTTCTCAGCTGTTTGTAAATGTTGCAGTTTATAAATAAAGGTTTATTAAAAAAATAAAAGTAGCCTCTGCGCATGCGCATAGCATAGATCCAACGAATCAAAGACTAAATTAACCGCCAACTATTTTTATAATCAATTTTAATCGATTAGTTGTTGCAGCCCTACTATACTGTCTCACATTCAGGTCAATATGGTGTACTGCTGCACACCAAACACCAATGGGAAGTAGGCCTGGGCCGACAACAAATTTTGATTGACGATATATTGGCCTAAAAATTACTGCTGATAAACGATATTATTGTCAATATTTTATGGGACCAAATTAAACGATGTAATGATAATACATAATAATACTTGTATTTCTCGTATATTTCAACATATGAATTGTAACGTAAACCTTTAAATCCCCAAGATAAATAAAACAAATAACAATAATAAAATGCACTTGAACAAAAATCACAACTAAAAGCAATAAAATATGTTAAGGAGGGTTTGGGGGCCTCAAACATACGCAACCAAAACAATAAATAAAATGGCTAAATAAATTATTGACAAAGTTGCACATCAATATTGAACATGTAGGCAGAGGTAGAGTTTTACATTACTTAATTGACAATCGAGTTTGGACCTTTTAAAACAAAAGTGCAGAGTAACAGTGTAGACACTACATTATAAGTAGATGTATTCACAGGTAAGATGCAAAACAAACCTGAAGTCTGACAGATTCTGAGTGAGGAATGACTGGACAACATGACAAATGTCTGTCAAACATTTGCAGCACTTTTAGAAATGCTCGTTTTATAACAGTATTAACTAGCAGCGTGTCTTTGGCGATGTGTTTCACCACACTGTTTTGTAAACACTGGCCTGGCTTGTTCACTAAAAGCGAAGTGAGTTTGGACTGTCGTGTGGTTTTGTTTCAAGTGGAAGTGCAGGTTTGTCGTGTATCTACGGTTGTGTTCGATACGCTAATCTTGTTTCAAAGGTTTAAACTGAAATATGGTGGCATTTGGTTTTGTGATCATTTTGTCTATATTTGCTACCATATGCTAACTAGTTGCACTGCCTCGCCGCACAAAGACTCAAAGAAACTTAAAAGCTATGTGCACATGGACACATTTAGCCATCCATCCATTTTTTACCACTTGTCTCTCTTGGGATGGCGGGGGGTACTGGAGCCTATCCAGCTGCACTGGGGTATGGCATGTACATTCAGGACAAGTCGCCACCTATCGGATTAAAAGCCTAACCGGTATAAAAATGCTTAAATGTAAACACGCCATTCGGAACATTCTGACCTGATCACTCACGTTTGGATCAAAATTTAATTCGGATGGAGACACATGGTTTATGCCAATAGTCATTCGGATTGGGGCACATGAAAACACTTCTTACGAAATTCGGTTTGAAATTATCCTTACTGCGCATGTCTTTGACATCAGCCATGCTTTGGTGGTGGAGCGGGGACTAAATGTATTAGTCTCGGAATAAAACGATTATCTTGCTGCTGTCTCCCACCAGTCAACATGGACACAAGTAACGCTATATACTGTTGAGTTTGTTACTCTAAAACAGAGGCTAGCAAAAACAAAAGTATGTTCTTGAGTGTCATTTGTCGATACAACAATAAAAGGAGTGATACATTTGACATCTGAATGGAGCTGTTTTATTCACAACCTTACAGCTATGCTAAGTGCTAACTGCTAGCCTCACGGACGTACACTGTACAGAATGTCGTAACATGAAGACGCCAACCCATACATATCGCAACATAAATGGTACAGAATAACTCCATTTCAAAAGAGAGATTAAACAAAAGTACTGAACAGAAGAAATAAATTGATAAATAAATACTGTGACAACGTTGGACAAGCAGAAATGCACAAAGCCATGATTGTTTACAGTGGAAGTCATTGCTTTTTTAGCACCTGCAGTGAGAGAACTCGTCTAAAAGATGGTGCCATAGCACAAATAATAAGACACCTTTCCTATTACGGTATGTGGTGCGCATGTCAAAGTAAAGTATTCGGATTTAAGGTGAGATGCGTTAAAATTCACGTCCTAATCGGATAATTTTTAAGGGTCCATGTAAACAATAACATTCTCATCCGGATTCCGATCAGATTAAATACATTTTGCCCATGTACATGTGGCTAATGACGAGATAATTCACCTCTTTCTTTTCATTCTGTTATGGCACAAAGCGGCTAAAAGCGACAAAAAGCGTGAAAATCTTGAAAGTATGCAAATGGCGATTTATAGACGCTGGAAAACTTACCAACTTAAGTTTCATTTATCGTCGGTTCATTGACTTACCGAACATCGACCCAGGCCTAATGGGAAGTATACCATTTTTAAGTAAATTTGTCATACAAGGCTTTGGACAAGAAAACGATCCCGCTTGGAAAGTCTGAGTTCTGACCTCAAACGTAAACAAAAAACATGGCTGCCAGAAGTTCTTGGAGAAGTCACCGCTATGCCAATTCCTGTCGTCAGTTTTATTCTACTAAACACTGGCATGGAAATAGGATTGCAGAACACCCCCAGGTTATCAAAATCATTCAAATATATAATTTATCATTCAAAAAAACTTTCGTCAAATATAATATTTCAGTGCGTCTGACAAGAGTACACTGAATTGACCTCCTTTGGCATTCAAACACACTTTGTACTCGTCGTAGGTAAGATATTTCCAACTATGCGGTTTTCTGGAAAGCTGCATGAACAGACAAAAAAAATGGACCGGAATGAGGATGAAAATGGTCCTTCTCTAAGGGCCTTCCTCCAGTAGCCTTTTGGTGGGACTGAGAGTAAATAAGATGTCATCAATAATAGACAGTGAATGTTCTGAGGAGTTCTACACACACCAGCTCTGACTGATTCCTATCCTGCAGACAGGCCTGCCAAGCGCCAGCCTTTTTGCACACGCTCAGATTCACGGTCCTGACTAATCGCTTGTGATAGGGGCCTTTGCCATAATTACCCAGGGCCTTATCACAAACTTATGCGATGCATTTTTCATGTCCTGGCTGCTGGCGCTGCCTTCACTGTCCATGCTGGCAGTCAATCTACGAGGGGAGGGGAGCGGAGAGGAAGGAAAAAAAAAAAAAAGACTGATCCCGCACAAATTCACACACTCCAGTTCAAATAGGGAGAAATGTGTGAGAGCGGGGTGAAGGGCCAGCGAGGAGACGGAAAAAAATAAAAATGGTAGGAAGAAGGGAGGGCAAGATTGGATGGAGGTGGTGGGTGAACAGGAAGGGGGAGGGAGATAGTGAGGACAGCAAGGAGAGAGAGCAGCACATTTTTTTTACATAATGCATGAACAAGGGAGCAGGGGTAGGAGGGCAGCGCAGGATCAAATAAATAGGAGAAGTGAAGCCTTGATGATGTGGCATAAGTGCAACACAAAGGCTGCCGGGGGACGACTTATTCAGTGTGCTTTTGTCTAACACACTTGCAGTGACCTAAAAAATGTTTTAAGTTTTAACCATGTGTGATTTGGGGGGGCACTAGCCTAGATAATACCATGTTATGTTAATGAGCAAGGGGGCTTCTAATATTCATCAAGTTGAAATCCAGCTAGGGCCATGTTAAATGCCACAGGGAGAGGGGGCACACACACAAACACACACATTCTTGTATTTGTTACCTTCTTGAGACCTCTGAAAAATGCCTACCTCTGTAGGACCACCCTTTCTAGATATATAAAGATTTGTATTTACAACATTAATAATATATACATACTATGCAAATATAAAAAACGAGTTGGAATTTCACAAGAAAATGGTCACAATTTCACAAGAAAAACTTAGAATTTTGGCAGAACTATAATGAAAGTTGTAATTTTACTCAACGCAAGTCAACATTTTACAAGAAAAACTGAACATTTGTGCAACGTTATGATGATTAATTTTACTCAATAATAGTCACAGTTTTACAAGAAAAGCTTAAAGTTTTGGCAATTTTATGAAAAGAGTCATAATTTTACCGGCCAAACGTCATAGTTTTATAAGAAAACTTTAACATTTTGGCAATATTACAATAATAACCTGAATTTTACTTGGCAAAATTATGACAAAAGTCATAATGTCACTATTTTACAAGAACAAAAAATGGCAATATTGTGATACAAGTCTGAATTTTATGACAAATGTCACCATTTTGCATTAAAAGGTAATCATTTTACGAGAAAATATTGCAATATTACAGAGACAGAAAGAATATGAGAAATTGTTCCCAATTTTATAAGAAAAAAGTCGACACATTGTGAGAAAAAGACTGCTTTTAGTTAATTTTGTTGTTGAATTTTTTGTTTTTAATGTTTTTTAATCTTCATTATTTATTTCATATCATTACAGTATGTCTCTATATACATATTTACTGTGTATATATATATATATATTTTTTTTTTAATTAATTTTGGCCGACGTGGGCGCATTTCAATTTCTTACACACACTTGTTATTACATATGTTGGCCACATGGGGAAGCACTTAAAATTTTTACACACACTTGTTATTTCATATGTTGACCAGAGGGGGATCACTTTAAAACTGACACACAGTCAGTATGAAAAATCCCTCCTTTTTGGGACCACCCTAGTTTTGATTGATCTCACCACCAGGGGGTGCAAATGAGATCTCTATTTTTAGTTTTTTGTGATGTGCTTAAGGCCGATGACAAATGAGCCACGGACCACAGATGGCCCCTGTGCCGTACTTTGGGCAACCCAGCTGTAGACACTAACTGTTAATGGCCACTATCGTCTTAGTACCGTAGTGTATTTATTCATCCTATGGTCACATATGGCAGTGGTTCCCAACCACTGGTCCGGGGACCGGTACCGATCCGTAACGCGTTTGCTACTGGGCCGCAAAGAAACTTGAAATAATTTATAAAGGACTGCATTTTCTCTGACTTAATTTTGGCCTGTCCCACTAAACAATCCAATAAGCTTGTTTATAGATGTACAATAAAACTCCTCATAGGAAGTTGTTATATTTGCTATAACTGTGTAACATGATACAACGCACATTCATGAACATATCAAATACAAATGTGACAGATTGTAGCCGAAGGCTGATTTCCATATGCATCTCATTGCAAAGAAACAAGCTCCCACTAATTCAGCGTTATAGTGAGTTGTATTTTTCATGCACTTATTTTTGCTGTATTTGCTGGGGACGTCTCTGCGCTGCTGACCTGTCTTCGCTCGGGATGGTCTCCTGCTGGCCCCACTATGGACTGGACTCTCACTATTATGTTGGATCCACTATGGACTGGACTCTCACACTATTATGTTAGATCCACTATGGACTGGACTCTTACACTATTATGTTAGATCCACTATGGACTGGACTCTTACAATATTATGTTAGATCCACTATGGACTGGACACTCACACTATTATGTTAGATCCACTATGGACTGGACTCTCACACTGTTATGTTAGATCCACTATGGACTAGACTCGCACACTATTATGTTAGATCTACTATGGACTGGCCTTTCACACTATTATGTTAGATCCACTATGGACTGGACACTCACACTATTATGTTAGATCCACTATGGACTGGACTCTCACACTATTATGTTAGATCCACTATGGACTAGACTCGCACACTATTATGTTAGATCTACTATGGACTGGACCACATCTGCGGTCCCCTTCAAGGTTTCTCATTGTTCCATTGGGTTGAGTTTTTCCTTGCCCTGATGTGGGATCTGAGCCGAGGATGTCGTTGTGGCTTGTGCAGCCCTTTGAGACACTCGTGATTTAGGGCTATATAAGTAAACATTGATTGACTGACTGTATTTATCTGGCACAAGTGGAATGCCGGTCCCTGAAAATAATGCCTACATTAAACCGGTCCATGGTGCAAAAAAGACAACGCGGGTTGTCTTACGTCAGCACTGGAAGCCGTAAAATCAGCCGTTCACCTGGCACGATTTTTTTCAGGGGACGAGTAGGGAAGTCCTTCTTTCGCTGCCGTCTTGTTTTATCATATATTGCTGCCTTTGCACCTGTCAATGTTTACTTTTGAACGCACATTAAATCAACAAAAAATCCTGACTTTGGAGCAATGTTCACGGACTCTGGTATTTGGCTCTCTATTAGGCTGCAATGTTTTTTTCCGTATTGGGACCATGATTTCGGTCCTCATATGGAAGGTACTTTTCCTTGTTGGTGTCTCAAGAAGGGTGGAAATACAAGAACACACACACACACACACACAACAGTGCCATTGTCTGGGTGTCTTGTGATAGGTCAAACTGCCTCTAATATACACTAGCTGTGTTCACACGCACACTGGGCCCAATATTCGATCCGGTTCCGCCTTCCATAACGCGTGCATGTCCAGATCATTACCTTTGGCACGATTTCTGGACTTCGCCGTCCAAAAAAAAAAAAAATGTAAAAAAAGGTCCCTAACCTCCTTCGTTAATATTTATGTCGTCAACAAACAAAGTGTACGTGGCAGTGTTAGTGTCTAAAAACAGCTCTCAAACCGCTAGCCCAAAGATGTTGCTAACAAGTAAACTTGCTAGTGAATAACACATAAAAACGGAGGAATAACGAGTGTTGTTTGTATTTTGTTGTATTATTTGTCCTGCCGGTAAAACATTTAGCTGACGGCGGCTAAAGCTCCAGGCTAACTACTACTCGCTAAAAGTTGAACAACACGCCATAAAAAGGTGGCGAAGAAGCAAAGCTTTCCCGTACTAGGAGCACCGTTTTTGTGAAGAGGGCTTTTTTTTGTCTTGTTATTTCCCCGCGTCCCCGCCGTGTCGTCGCCCGCCGGTCGCCCCAATAGCGGCGTCCGATCGATGCAGAATTGAACAAAGAGGATCAATTTCTGATCAGCCACTTTCATCAATGCGAGGCAGAGGGGGAGCTCTCGGCTTCTCTTCCCCCCGCGGTACAAACAGGCGACCGAGACGACGGCGGCGGAAGGCGGACAAAAGCACACAAAATGCCAAGCCACCGAGCAAGAGCCTCGGCGGAAGGGAGCCGAGCGAGCCGGAGAGAGATCGACACTGACCTGTAGTTGTTGCAAGTCAAAGCGCTTCCAATATTGAAACATCGATCCTGCATTGGCCGCCATCTTGAGACATATTGAGACAGGAATGAGATGCTGATAGAGCGCGCGGGGTTGGAGTTCAGTGGAGAGGAGCGGGAGGATGGAACACCCGGACCGGACTCCTCGTCGCGGAGCGCAGCGGCTGCACGGAGCGGAGTCTCTCTGCGGGAGTGTCGCTTTAATAACGCCATTGTAATTGCTTAAATAGCGTTTCTATCAACACACAGAATTCGCAGGTAAATGCCAAATTCGGCTTTATATTTCACCTGAAACAATGTTGTTATTCAAGATAAAAGAAAAATAATGTTAGTTGGGCCACTAGGGGGCTATTTAGACAATCAGCTGCTTGGAAGTACTGCATCAGTTAAAGGCCTACTGAAATGAATTTTTTTTATTTAAACGGGGATAGCAGATCTATTCTATGTGTCATACTTGATCATTTCGCGATATTGCCATATTTTTGCTGAAAGGATTTAGTATAGAACAACGACGATAAAGATTGCAACTTTTGGTATCTGATAAAAAAAAAAGGCTTGCCCCTACCGGAAGTAGCGTGACGTAGTCAGTTGAACATATACGCAAAGTTCCCTATTGTTTACAATGATGGCCGCATGAAGTGAGAGAGATTCGGACCGAGAAAGCGACAATTTCCCCATTAATTTGAGCGAGGATGAAAGATTTGTGGATGAGTAAAGTGCAAGTGAAGGACTAGTGGGGAGTTGAAGCTATTCAGATAGGGAAGATGCTGTGAGAGCCGGGGGTGACCTGATATTCAGCTGGGAATGACTACAACAGTAAATAAACACAAGACATATATATACTCTATTAGCCACAACACAACCAGGCTTATATTTAATATGCCACAAATTAATCCTGCATAAAAACACCTGCGTGTTTGTTACGCTAGCTCCTAGCTCCTCTGCTAGCTCCTAGCTCCATAGAACACGCCAATACAATTCAAACACCTGATCAACACACACAATCACTCAGCCCAAAAGACCGTTCACCTAACCCAAGGTTCATAAAGCTTATATATTTTAAAAAAAGTTACGTACGTGACGCGCACATACGGTCAAGCTATCAAATGTTTAGCAGCCAAGGCTGCATACTCACGGTACCTGATATTCAGCTGGGAATGACTACAACAGTAAATAAACACAAGACATATATATACTCTATTAGCCACAACACAACCAGGCTTATATTTAATATGCCACAAATTAATCCTGCATAAAAACACCTGCGTGTTTGTTATGCTAACTTCTAGCTCCTATGCTAGCTCCTAGCTCCATAGAACACGCCAATACAATTCAAACACCTGATCAACACACACAATCACTCAGCCCAAAAGACCGTTCACCTAACCCAAAGTTCATAAAGCTTATATATTTTGAAAAAGTTACGTACATACGCAAAAAAAAGTTGCGCACATACGGTCAAGCGATCAAATGTTTAGAAGCCAAAGCTGCATACTCACAGTAGCACGTCTGCGTCTTTGTCATCCAAATCAAAGTAATCCTGGTAAGAGTCTGTGTTGACCCAGTTCTCTACAGGCGTCTGTGTATCGAAGTCAAAAGTCCTCCTGGTTAGAGTCTCTGTTATCCGAGTTCTTCCATCTTGACTGCATCTTTCGGGAATGTAAACAAAGAAGCGCCGGCTGTGTACTGTTGTTGCTGACTACGTTCGAAAAATACGTCCATTTCGCACCGACAACTTTCTTCTTTGCTTGCTCAGCTTCCTTCTCCATAATGCAATGAACATGATTGCAACAGATTCACGAACACAGATGTCCAGAATACTGTGGAATTATGAAATGAAAACAGAGCTTTTTCGTATTGGCTTCAATGTGGAAGGCATACCCGTGTTCGCCGGGCTACGTCACGCGCATACGTCATCCTCAGAGGCGTTTCGAACCGGAAGTTTAGCGGCAAATTTAAAATGTCACTTTATAAGTTAACCCGGCCGTATTGGCATGTGTTATAATGTTAAGATTTCATCATTGATATATAAACTATCAGACTGCGTGGTCGGTAGTAGTGGGTTTCAGTAGGCCTTTAAAGGCCTACTGAAATGATTTTTTTATTTATTTAAACGGGGATAGCAGATCCATTCTATGTGTCATACTTGATCATTTCGCGATATTGCCATATTTTTGATGAAAGGATTTAGTATAGAACAACGACGATAAAGTTCGCAACTTTTGGTCTCTGATTAAAAAAAGCCTTGCCCTACCGGAAGTAGCGTGACGACACCGGAGGAAGGGCTGCTCACATTTTCCTATTGTTTACACCAGCAGCGAGAGAGATTCGGACCGAGAAAGCGACGATTACCCCATTAATTTGAGCGAGGATGAAAGATTTGTGGATGAGGAACGTGAAAGTGAAGGACTAGCGTGCAGTGCAGAACGTATCTTTTTTCGCTCTGACCGTAACTTCGGTAAAAGGGCTCTATGGATGCCACACCCTGTCCTTTTTCTATTGTGGATCACGGATTTGTATTTTAAACCACCTCGGATACTATATCCTCTTGAAAATGAGAGTCGAGAACGCGAAATGGACATTCACAGTGACTTTTATCCCCACGACAATACATCGGTGAAGCACTTTAGCTACTGAGCTAACGTGATAGCATCGGGCTTAACTGCATATAGAAACAAAACAAATAAGTCCCTGACTGGAAGGATAGACAGAAGATCAACAATACTTTGGGAGCTCCACTAACCACGTTAAACCCAGATTCCGAACTAACAAAGGTCTTAACTCATTCTCTTTCTATGCCACATCAATGTGGAATACGCTCCCAACAGGTATAAAAGAAAGGGCATCTCTATCCTCCTTCAAAACTGCACTAAAAGTTCACCTCCAGGCAGCTACAACCCTAAACTAACACCCTCCCCGGATTGCTAATAATCAAATGTAAACAATCAAATACAGATACTTTTTCTTATGCCTTCTGATCTCTTTCTCTCGCTCTCTCTATATGTCCACTACTTGCTGTCCATATCCTACCCCCCACCCCCTCCACACCCCTGATTGTAAATAATGTAAATAATTCAATGTGATAATCTTGTGTGATGACTGTATTATGATGATAGTATATATGATAGTATATATCTGTATCATGAATCAATTTAAGTGGACCCTGATTTAAACAAGTTGAAAAACTTATTCGGGTGTTACCATTTAGTGGTCAATTGTACGGAATATGTACTTCACTGTGCAACCTACTAATAAAAGTCTCAATCAATCAATCAAACTACCAAACTCTGGACATGTAACTACACGGTTAATGCTTTCCAGCTTGGTGAAGCTTAGCAATGCTGTTGCTAACGACGCCATTGAAGCTAACTTAGCTACGGAACCTCGACAGAGCTACGCTAAAAACATTAGCTCTGCACCTACGCCAGCTCTCATCTGCTCATCACGACCCGTGCTCACCTGCGTTCCAGCGATTGGCGGTACGACGAAGGACTTCACCCGATCACCGATGGGGTCGGCGGCCCGGAGACGGAGGAAGTCAAGGTGAGGTCGCCGGCTAGCACGTCTGCTATCCATCTGAAAGTCCTCCTGGTTGTGTTGCTGTAGTCTGCCGCTAATACACCGATCCCACCTACAACTTTCTTCTTTGCAGTCTCCATTGTTCATTAAACAAATTGCAAAAGATTCACCAACACAGATGTCCAGAATACTGTGGAATTTTGCGATGAAAACGGAGCTAATTCATTTGATGTGTATACTAGTGTTGTAACGATACCAATATTTTGGTACCGGTACTAAAATTATTTCGGTACTTTTCTAAATAAAGGGGACCACAAAAATTGCATTATAGTGGTATAGCTCGGTTGGTAGAGTGGCCGTGCCAGCAACTTGAGGGTTCCAGGTTCGATTCCCGCTTCCGCCATCCTAGTCACTGCCGTTGTGTCCTTGGGCAAGATACTTAACCCACCTGCTCCCAGTACCACCCACACTGGTTTAAATGTAACTTAGATATTGGGTTTCACTATGTAAAGTGCTTTGAGTCACTAGAGAAAAGAGCTATATAAATATAATTCACTTCACATTATTGGCTTTATTTTTACAAAAAATCTTAGTGTACATCCATCCATCCATTTTCTACCGCTTGCCCTTTGTTATTGCAGTTAAGTCCTTAAATAAAATTTTGAACATACTAGACAATTTTTTTATAAAAAAAACACAGAGGCACACCACCAGCAGAAAAGGTTAAAAAATGAAACTCCACCAGGTTGTCGTGCCTTATTTTGAGTTTGTTGTTGTTTCCTGTGTGTAGTGCTTTATTTCCTGTCTTGCGCTGTTATTTTGGTGACCTTTCCTGTTTTGTTGGTGTTCTCCTGTAGCAGCTTCACGCCTTCCTTTGAGTGCTATTGCCCGCACCTGCTTTGTTTTCGCAATCAAGACTATTTAAAGGCCTACTGAAACCCACTACTACCGACCACGCAGTCTGATAGTTTATATATCAATGATGACATCTTAACATTGCAACACATGCCAATACGGCCGGGTTAACTTATAAAGTGCAATTTTAAATTTCCCGGAGAACTTCCGGTTGAAAACGTCTATGTATGATGACGTATGCGCGTGACGTCAATGGTTGAAACGGAAGTATTCGGACACATTGTATCACAATACAAACAGCTCTGTTTTCATCGCAAAATTCCACAGTATTCTGGACATCTGTGTTGGTGAATCTTTTGCAATTTGTATAATGAACAATGGAGATTGCAAAGAAGAAAGTTGTAGGTGGGATCGGTGTATTAGCGGCTGGCTGCAGCAACACAACCAGGAGGACTTTGAGTTGGATAGCAGACGCGCTATCCGACGCTAGCCGCCGACCGCATCGATGATCGGGTGAAGTTCTTCGTAGCGCAGTCGATCGCTGGAACGCAGGTGAGCACGGGTGTTGATGAGCAGATGAGGGCTGGCGTAGGTGGAGCGCTAATGTTTTTATCATAGCTCTGACGAGGTCCCGTAGCTAAGTTAGCTTCAATGGCGTCGTTAGCAACAGCATAGCTAGGCTTCGACAGGCGGCACAGCATTAACCGTGTATTTACAGGTCCAGTGTTTGGTTCGGTGTCTCCTGATAGTAGTATTGTTGATCTTCTGTCTATCCTTCCAGTCAGGGGCTTATTTCCTTTGTTTCTATCTGCATTTAAGCACAATGCTATAACGTTAGCTCCGTAGCTAAAGTGCTTCACCGATGTATTGTCGTGGATATAAAAGTCACTGTGAATATCCATTTCGCGTTCTCGACTCTCATTTTCAAGAGGATACAGTATCCGAGGTGGTTTAAAATACAAATCCGTGATCCACAATAGAAAAAGGAGAAAGTGTGGAATCCAATGAGCCCTTTCACCTAAGTTACGGTCAGAGTGAAAAAAGATATGTCTTGCACTGCACTCTAGTCCTTCACTCTCACGTTCCTTATCCACGAATCTTTCATCCTCGCTCAAATTAATGGGGTAATCGTCGCTTTCTCGGTCCGAATCGCTTTCGCTGCTGGTGTAAACAATGGGGAAATGTGAGGAGCCCTTCAACCTGTGACGTCACGCTACTTCCGGTACAGGCAAGGCTTTTTTTTTATGAGCGATCAAAAGTTGCGAACTTTATTGTCGATGTTCTCTACTAAATCCTTTCAGCAAAAATATGGCAATATCGCGAAATTATCAAGTATGACACATAGAATAGATCTGATATCCCTGTTTAAATAAAAAAAATTCATTTCAGTAGGCCTTTAATTTGTGCGTACACTATCCTTCTTCGTGGGGACACTGTTGATTGTCATGTCATGTACGGATGTACTTTGTGGACGCGGTCTTTGCTCCACATTAAGTCTTTGCTGTCGTCCAGCATTTTGTTTTTGTTGACTTTGTAGGCAGTTCAGTTTTACTTTTGTTTTACATAGCCATCCCTATGCTTCAGTGCCTTTTCCTAGCGGGACTTGCCTTTTGTTAATTTTTGGTTTAAGCGTTACATACCTTTTTACCTGCACGCTGTCTCCCGCTGTGCTCTGCATATTGGGATCACGACAAACCATCCTCGACGCATTCCGACTTCTACAAACTACCTGCTGCCACCTACTGACATGGAGTATTACAAGATTACCCTGCCAAGCTCTACACAGCACAGGCACTAGACAACGACACATTATTATGATTATTGATTTGCAAAAACATTTTTTTTTGACAAATCAGGTGAAGTTGCATAATTTCCCACGGCACACCAGACACTACCTCACGGCACACAGTGCTTGAAAATCACTGTACTAGACAACTTGTGTTTTAGTAGTAAGTAAACAAACAAAGACTCCTAATTAGTCTGCTGACGCATGCAGTAACATATTGTGTCATTTATCTACCTATTATTTTGTCAACATTATTAAGGACAAGTGGTAGAAAATGAATTATTAATCTACTTGATCATTTACTGTTAATATCTGCTTACTTTCTCTTTTAACATGTTCTATCTACACTTCTGTTAAAATGTAATAATCACTTATTCTTCTCTTCTTTGATACTTTACATTAGTTTTGGATGATACCACAGATTTGGGTATCAATCCGATACCAAGTAGTTACAGGATCATACATTGGTCATATTCAAAGTCCTCATGTGTCCAGGGACATATTTACCGAGTTTATAAACATAATATACATTTTAAAAAAACGAAAGAAGATGTTGTGATGCCAAAAAATATTGACGTAATCATAGTAGTATCGACTAGATACGTGCCTGTACTTGATATCATTACAGTGGATGTCAGGTGTAGATCCACCAATGGCCTTTGTTTACATTTTGATGCCGGTGAGCTACGGTGTGTAGTGAAGCATGTTTAGCTATTTCTCGTCCTGCAGTGATAATAATACTTGTAGGAAACTCACTTTATTTGTCGCCATGGAGACCAGGATTAGTGATTTAGAAGTCACTAAAACACTGCCGACGGCGGATGAACGTTAGCCGCTGGCTAGCCAGCCATGTCTTAAAGCACCTCTTCCTGAGGGCGTTTCAGTGTTATAACTTCACCTTTATCGTTAGTTTTTAAGCCAAAATGCGTCCATTCTCCCTTTTCTGTCTACACACTGTGTCTGCTTGTAAGTACTCTGTGTGTGCGCGCTGCCGAATATGCTCCTCTGCGCGTAAAATCAGCAATGTCACGATGTGACTTCGGCACGGGGGGGGGGGGGGGGGGGGGGTGCTGGACCGGTACGTTTCAGAGACGGTATCATACCGAAAATGCTTCATTAGTATCGCGGTACTATACTAATACCGGTATACCGTACAACCCTAGTGTATACAGGTATTATTATTATTAATGATCATATTTAGTGCTGTCAAACACTCAGATTATTCACACTCTTCAATCTAGACTCATCACAATGAATCGCAGGCTTGCATAATTAATCCATCCATCCGTCAAAATAAATGAACAAATATAGACCCCAATCTCTGGACACAAATGCAATTTTATTGTCAAAATGTCATACAGAAACGTTTCTTAAATGTGTTACTTAAAAGGCTTTAGATACAAATTTAGGAAGAGTTGTATCCATACATGATAACATGTTACATCCCTAATAATACTATCATTATTGCACATTTTGTGATTGGACAAGTAATGAATATGTTGAATTTGCCAAATGATTTTTTGGGGGGATTAAGGGGGGGTGTTATCACTGTTCTTTAAATTAGCCCAAGATGGTAATAGTACAAAAGCGACATATTTGTTCCTCTTGACAAAAATAATCTCCCATTCAAATTCAATGAAAATGCCATTTTTGTTTCACCCTTTGACCATAAACCAATGCAGTCTTTTATGTTAAGATTTCATTTGGGACTAGTGGCTTTCACTACCTAATGTTTGTTTTTGTCCACATAGCATGTATTTGACCACACGACGACGCTATATTTTCCCATTCAAAGCATGCAGCAAAATGTCAATCTTTGCACAGTGTTCTGTGTGTGTCTTGAACTTGGATAATGGTGTGTATTTAGGGAAAAGTGTTTTTTTCAAACAGTGGAGCTCTGTAAACATACTGTCCTTCAAAGAGTTAAAACTCCCAAATCATATGTTATATTTATATTTCAAACCGAAAAGCTTTTTATAAGAAAGCTGGCATTTTTTGTCATGGCACTCAGCAACAAAGGGTTGGAGTTGGGGGTTAAATCACCAAAATGATTCCCGGGCGCGGCGCCGCTGCTGCCCACTGCTCCCCAAGGTGATGGGACAAATGCAGAGGACAAATTTCACCACATCTAGTGTGTGTGTGACAATCATTGGTACTTTAATCTTTAATCTTAATTAAGGACAAATGCGTGAGGGTATTGAAAATATGATTATCATCAACATCTAAGGTTTAATAAAAGCAGTGAACTGGAACATGGTATTTTTAATCCTCTTTTAACATACACTACCGTTCAAAAGTCTGGGGTCACCCAAACAATTTTGTGGAATAGCCTTCATTTCTAAGAACAAGAATAGACTGTCGAGTTTCAGATGAAAGTTCTCTTTTTCTGGCCATTTTGAGCGTTTAATTGACCCCACAAATGTGATCTCTCAATCTGCTCAACGGAAGGTCAGTTTTGTAGCTTCTGTAACGAGCTAAACTGTTTCCAGATGTGTGAACATGATTGCACAAGGGTTTTCTAATCATCAATTAGCCTTCTGAGCCAATGAGCAAACACATTGTACCATTAGAACACTGGAGTGATAGTTGCTGGAAATGGGCCTCTATACACCTATGTAGATATTGCACCAAAAACCAGACATTTGCAGCTAGAATAGTCATTTACCACATTAGCAATGTATAGAGTGTATTTCTTTAAAGTTAAGACTAGTTTAAAGTTATCTTCATTGAAAAGTACAGTGCTTTTCCTTTAAAAATAAGGACATTTCAATGTGACCCCAAACTTTTGAACGGTAGTGTAACTCTAAAGTGATATGATTAAATATGCAAATCAAAAATGGAGAACATATCTTACTCAATGGGTTCAGCAGGTATGAGTACAATTGATGACTGCATGAAGGTCGTGAAGATGTGCAATTATATGAAGCTGCTCCTTCAGACATCACCTGACTGCACCTAAAGGATACATAAATCATTTTTAATGGCATATTTTTGTTTCCAATTGCTTCTTTGTGCAGCTTTTAAATGCAGGCTCTGTACAGTATACAGAAAAGAGAGAGAGTAGTTGCCCTGCTTTATCGTTGCAACACATCTGCTGTTCATATTGTTCTTTTTTTAGCAGGAGCACGTTACCGGCAAAGGGTGCTGTGAGGTCTGTGTGGGTGAAATTAACTTTTTTTTAACGCACACAGAGCTCCCAGTCTCACTATCAAGTCAATCTTGAACAAAAATATACTATAGCTTTATTTTTGTTTCCCTCTAACATGGGAGTGTGCCCTTTCACTGCACCTGTGGACATTTTTGCTGCTGTTTGTTTATGCCCGCTTCAGCGTGAATGGCGCCCATTGCTACGATAACCGACGCAGTCAAAGGAGATTTGCCTTCATTTTATACTTCATTTCAAGACATAATTTAACCATTACACCCCATGTGCTTAATTTTCCATTCAGCTACCCCTCAGAGTACATCTACAAACCCCGTTTCCATATGAGTTGGGAAATTGTGTTAGATGTAAATATAAACGGAATACAATGATTTGCAAATCATTTTCAACCCATATTCGGTTGAATATGCTACAAAGACAACATATTTAATGTTCAAACTAATAAACTTTTTTTTTTTGTTTCAAATAATCATTAACTTTAGAATTTGATGCCAGCAACACGTGACAAAGAAGTTGGGAAAGGTGGCAATAAATACTAATAAAGTTGAGGAATGCTCATCAAACACTTATTTGGAACATCCCACAGGTGAACAGGCCAATTGGGAACAGGTGGGTGCCATGATTGGGTATAAAAGTAGATTCCATGAAATGCTCAGTCATTCACAAACAAGGATGGGGCGAGGGTCACCACTTTGTCAACAAATGCGTGAGAAAATTGTTGAACAGTTTAAGAAAAACCTTTCTCAACCAGCTATTGCAAGGAATTTAGGGATTTCACCATCTACGGGCCGTAATATCATCAAAGGGTTCAGAGAATCTGGAGAAATCACTGCACGTAAGCAGCTAAGCCTGTGACCTTCGATCCCTCAGGCTGTACTGCATCAACAAGCGACATCAGTGTGTAAAGGATATCACCACATGGGCTCAGGAACACTTCAGAAACCCACTGTCAGTAACTACAGTTGGTCGCTACATCTGTAAGTGCAAGTTAAAACTCTCATATGCAAGGCAAAAACCATTTATCAACAACACCCAGAAACGCAGTCGGCTTAGCTGGGCCTGAGCTCATCTAAGATGGACTGATACAAAGTGGAAAAGTGTTCTGTGGTCTGACGAGTCCACATTTCAAATTGTTTTAGGAAACTGTGGACGTCGTGTCCTCCGGACCAAAGAGGGAAAGAACCATCCGGATTGTTATAGGCGCAAAATTGAAAAGCCAGCATCTGTGATGGTATGGGGGTGTATTAGTGCCCAAGACATGGGTAACTTGCACATCTGTGAAGGCGCCATTAATGCTGAAAGGTACATACAGGTTTTGGAGCAACATATGTTGCCATCCAAGCAACGTTACCATGGACGCCGCTGCTTATTTCAGCAAGACAATGCCAAGCCACGTGTTACATCAACGTGGCTTCATAGTAAGAGTGCGGGTAGTAGACTGGCCTGCCTGTAGTCCAGACCTGTCTCCCATTGAAAATGTGTGGCGCATTATGAAGCCTAAAATACCACAACGGAGACCCCCGGACTGTTGAACAACTTAAGCTTTACATCAAGCAAGAATGGGAAATAATTCCACCGGAGAAGCTTAAAAAATGTGTCTCCTCAGTTCCCAAACGTTTACTGAGTGTTGTTAAAAGGAAAGGCCATGTAACACAGTGGCGAACATGCCCTTTCCCAACTACTTTGGCACATGTTGCAGCCGTGAAATTCTAAGTTAATTATTATTTGTAAAAAAAAATTAAGTTTATGAGTTTGAACATCAAATATCTTGTCTTTGTAGTGCATTCAATTGAATATGGGTTGAAAAGGATTTGCAAATCATTGTATTCCGTTTATATTTACATCTAACACAATTTCCCAACTCATATGGAAACGGGGTTTGTAATACCAGCAGCCTTGATAATGACAATAATAACAGTGGCAGAAATATTGCAAGTGTCACTGCTTGTGATTTTGTGGCCTTGGAAAGGCTTAACATGTGGAATGGATGAACTGCTGGCAAGTACGGCGTTTACACAGTAGTTTCATGCAAACGTTGTGCCTGGCAACCGATTAGTGTCGTCTGCGCTGCCGTCTCGACCTGCATGACTTTTGATGTCATTAGGCCAAACCAGAAATACAGGTCCTGGAGAAGCCACACTGTGTATTATTATGCCTTCTGCTCTGGGGCAATGTGTGTGTCATTATCTACAGTTGGTTTGAAACTTTGCTCATACTAAACACATCAAAACTGCCATACCCTGAGAAAAAATTGTTCATGCAACAGTTAAATGCAAATGAGGACAGGTTTCTCTTCTTGATATTAATATATTCAAACAGAACAGCTCGCATAACTTTGTTTTGGCAAATTGGTGCAACCCTTTTAAAGACATCCTAAATCGTTTGGACACACCTTCTCCTCATTCAATGCGTTTTCTTTATTTTCATGACTATTTACATTGTAGATTGTCACATAAAAACTATGAATGAACACATGTGGAGTTATGTACTTAACAAAAAAAAAAGGTGAAATAACTGAAAACATGTTTTATATTCTAGTTTCTTCAAAATAGCCACCCTTTGCTCTGATTACTGCTTTGCGCACTCTTGGCATTCTCTCCATGAGCTTCGATTAAAATGGATCGTACAAAATAAAAAAACAATGGTCTGTACCAAGACAAATTGTACCCTATTGCAAAAGCTTGCTACTGGGGAAAAAAAATTAAAAACATTATGGAATGTACTCATTTAAGCTATGAGCTCTTTCGATTGACGAGTTTTGATTAAATAATTGAAACTTTTATTAGCAGATTGCACAGTACAGTATATATTCCGTACAATTGACCACTAAATGGTAACACCCGAATAAGTTTTTCAACTTGTTTAAGTCGGGGTCCACGTAAATCAATTCATGGTAAGAGAGTTGAATCAAGTAAAAGTGCCGCCAAACTTGTTTAAATTTCAACTTCGGAGTCAGTTTTTACACCGGTGAAGAATTTCAGAACACAGAGCCTGTTAAGTGTCATTGTCCTTTGTTCAAATTGCGCATAATATACGGCTCTCATCTCTTATGTGTTCAAGACTCGTGAGGTCCCCCAGCCTCGTTTCATTGGCAGGTTTCCCTGAAAAAACAAGCCCATTGTTACTTTCTTCAATACTTTGATCACTGCGCTACCCCTCCAAAAATAATACTTGTTTATTTTTGTGCTTACCCAAGACAAAAAGTAAACAGACAGCATGATTTTTTCCAAAATACGTTGTTTGTAAACTCGCCTGCAGCTAGGTAGGTTAACGCTAACGCTAAATGCTACGTGTGTTACTGAATAAAACATGCTTTGATTCAAACTTACCAGTCTGGAAATGCAGTGAACACACCAACATGTGCCAGGTGATGGCATTAAAGGCCTACTGAAATGATTTTTTTTTATTTAAACGGGGATAGCAGATCCATTCTATGTGTCATACTTGATCATTTCGCGATATTGCCATATTTTTGCTGAAAGGATTTAGTAGAGAACATCGACGATAAAGTTCGCAACTTTTGGTCGCTGATAAAAAAAAGCCTTGCCTGTACCGGAAGTAGCGTGACGTCACAGGTTGAAAGGCTCCTCACATTTCCCCATTGTTTACACCAGCAGCGAGAGCGATTCGGACCGAGAAAGCGACGATTACCCCATTAATTTGAGCGAGGAGGAAAGATTCGTGGATGAGGAACATGAGAGTGAAGGACTAGAGTGCAGTGCAGGAGGTATCTTTTTTCGCTCTGACCGTAACTTAGGTACAAGCTGGCTCATTGGATTCCACACGTTCTCCTTTTTCTATTGTGGGTCACGGATTTGTATTTTAAACCACCTCGGATACTATATGCTCTTGAAAATGAGAGTCGAGAACGCGAAATGGACATTCACAGTGACTTTTATCTCCACGACAATACATCGGCGAAGCACTTTAGCTACGGAGCTAACGTGATAGCTTAACTGCAGATAGAAACAAAAGAAATAAACCCCTGACTGGAAGGATAGACACAAAATCAACAATACTATTAAACCATGGACCTGTAACTACACGGTTAATGCTTTCCAGCCTGGCGAAGCTTAACAATGCTGTTGCTAACGACGCCATTGAAGCTAACTTAGCAACAGGACCTCACAGAGCTATGCTAAAAACATTAGCTCTCCACCTACGCCAGCCAGCCCTCATCTGCTCATCAACACCCGTGCTCACCTGCGTTCCAGCGATGGACGGAGCGACGAAGGACTTCACCCGATCATCGATGCGGTCAGCGGCTAGCGTCGGATAGCGCGTCTGCTATCCAAGTCAAAGTCCTCCTGGTTGTGTTGCTGCAGCCAGCCGCTAATACACCGATCCCACCTACAGCTTTCTTCTTTGCAGTCTTCATTGTTCACTAAACAAATTGCAAAAGATTCACCAACACAGATGTCCAGAATAGTGTGGAATTTTGCGATGAAAACAGAGCTGTTTGTATTGGATACAATGGTGTCCGAATACTTCCGTTTCAAC
Source organism: Entelurus aequoreus (assembly GCF_033978785.1). Taxonomy (NCBI): domain Eukaryota; kingdom Metazoa; phylum Chordata; class Actinopteri; order Syngnathiformes; family Syngnathidae; genus Entelurus; species Entelurus aequoreus. The sequence continues at coordinate 20,170,358 of NC_084740.1, forward strand.
CATTGACGTCACGCGCATACGTCATCATACATAGACGTTTTCAACCGGAAGTTTCGCGGGAAATTTAAAATTGCACTTTATAAGTTAACCCGGCCGTATTGGCATGTGCTGCAATGTTAAGATTTCATCATTGATATATAAACGATCAGACTGCGTGGTCGGTAGTAGTGGGTTTCAGTAGGCCTTTAAAAGTCACGTTTGATGGTCTCACGGCTGCTATCCAGGCTATTCGCCGTCTCTTTATCAGCTTCATAATCAGACTTCTTTTAGCTTTGCTTTCAAGCTGGAAATGAGAAAAGTCTCAACATATATTTTTCCCTAAAGCAATCATGACCTACGATTGTGGCAGTTAATGAGGTCGCACGTTTGCGCCATATTTTGAACTTGTGAAAGAAAAAACAAAAAACTTAAGCAGAGAGTCTTCCATTGTGCCATGTAAAAAAGCGAATCAGAGGCCAGCAAGACCCACAATGCAATGTGTTTCAACGTCACAATTTCAAGCCCTATGAGCGGACATAATAACGTGACGTCACGTCCGGAAAAGTCGGCTGCCGCTCAAAAGCTAAGTACTATCTTTTTATCTGTGTGGTTCTAATTGTATTACAGCTTTCTTTATTCCTTCTCAAACACATTTATTAGTCTTAACAAACTTACAAAGCAAGCACTCTCCGTTTCACCGCCTCTCTCTCAGCTAGCTAGCTGCTCAGCTAATGAAGCTAAGCTAGTTCCGGTCCAATGCAACTGCGCTCCGAAGGCGTCTGCTCCCTCACGCTGCTGCTACTCTTCGCCTATAGCTCCGAAGACAGCAAGAACTTGACTTGGTGAAAGAAACAATGTGAGTATGGTGTCCTGCTCTTTGTGCACCGTTTTCATGGATAGGTTGGCCCTACTAGAGGACCGTGTCTGCCAGTTAGAGCAGAGCCATTTTGTAACTTTAGACGCCGCGGATACGTTTGCTAGCATTAACTATAGCGAGCTGACTAGCCCAGTTTGTAGCAGCCCTAAGCGGCCTACAAGCCATGGTGAACCGGTTGAGACGCATAATAGATTTTAGTCCTTTAGTTAGTCCTACACCCCAGTCTACCAGACACCACACCTTAGTCATAGGGGACTCCATCACCCAGAACATAAAGCTTAGTAAACCAGTCATAATTAAGTGTATTTCCAGGGCCCGAGCACCCGAAATTGAAGCTAATCTTAGACTCGCTACAGGCCTAGTAAACACGAATGACAGGCTAATCGCACCACTAGCTATGCGAACATAGTTGTACACTTTGGCTCCAATGACACTAGGATGAGACAGTCAGAGATTACAAAGAGGAACATAGCTAGGACTTGTAATCTTGCTAGAAATATGTCTCGGCATCCAGTATTTGTCTCTGCCCCCCTGCCTGCGAGAGGCAATGATATAGAAGATTAAGCTCGCTTAACAAGTAGCTGACTAGTATTTGTAGAGAACAGGGACTAACCTTTATTGATAATTTGCCCTCTTTCGAGAGCAAACCGGGCTTGCTGAGGAAGGACAGCCTTCACCCATCACTCTTTCCAGAAATATAGACTACTATTTGAGTCACACTTGACTAAGCTCGGACACAGACAATTACAGAGTCTGTTAATCCGGGTGAGGAGTCAGTTAAACTAGAACTAACCAGTGCCAGGCTTGAAACTTCCTGCACACATAGCATTTCTCCTGGAATAATACATAACTCAGAAAATGTTTTTTCTGTGGTGACTGTGCCAGAGGTGAACATGCATTCTACTGAGGTGGCAAATTATTACGCATTTAATCCATCACAGCACCAAGCAAATAATCTCAAGATCCCCATCATATCAATTCCTTGTTGTGATCGAAATTATTTAAGGCACACTATACAAAATAGACGTAAAGTTATTAATATCACTACTATGGATAAGATTAACAAAAATGTCTCAAAACAGCCAATGTGTTTTCTTTATTTTCATGACTATTTACATTGTAGATTGTCACATCAAAACTATGAATGAACACATGTGGAGTTATGTACTTAACAAAAAAAGGTGAAATAACTGAAAACATGTTTTATATTCTAGTTTCTTCAAAATAGCCACCCTTTGCTCTGATTACTGCTTTGCACACTCTTGGCATTCTCTCCATGAGCTTCAAAAGGTAGTCACCTGAAATGGTTTTCACTTCACAGGTGTCATAGTTTTGATGCCTTCAGTGACAATCTACAATGAATATTTCACATGTCTTTACTGTGTATATATTTAAACAGTGTTAATGTTGTGTACAAGGTGTATTTATAATATGTTGTGTAAAGGAAATTTCATATTTCTATGACGCTCATCTTGTATTTGACATTGTTTATAGCAGTGGTCCCCAACCACCGGGCTGCAGCCCAGTACCGGTCCTTGGATCGATTGGTACCGGGCCACACAAGAAAAAAAAAAATTAAATTAAATTTAAAAAAAAAATATATATATATTTTTTTTTAATTAAATCAACATACAAAACACCAGATACACTTACAATTAGTGCACCAACCCAAAAAACCTCCCTCCCCCACAATCATTCACACTCATTCGCACAAAAGGGTTGTTTTATTTCTGTTATTAATATTTTTGGTTCCTACATTATATATCAATATAGATCAATACAGTCTGCAGGGTTACAGCCCGTAAGCACACGATTGTATTTTTTTATGACAAAAAAAAATGTGTCATAGCGTTGACCGATCCGCAGTTACAAAAAGGTTGGGGACCACTGGTTTATAGGGTTAGGCGAAATAAGTGCTCAACTTCAGCCTAAACCCTTTTGGTCTGTAAAATTGTCAATTTATGAATGTAAAACTGTTTGTTTATGTAAAACTGCTTTTTAAAATGGTAAATGGGTTGTACTTGTATAGCGCTTTTCTACCTTTTTTAAGGAACTCAAAGCGCTTTGACACTATTTCCACATTCACACACACACACACATTCACACACCGATGGCGGGAGCTGCCATGCACGGCACTAACCAGGACCCATCAGGAGCAAGGGTGAAGTGTCTTGCCCAAGGACACAACGGACGTGACTAGGATGGTAGAAGGTGGGGATTGAACTAGTAACCCTCAGATTGCTGGCACGGCCACTCTCTCAACTTCCCCACGCCGTCCCCAACACCGGTCACCCAAGGGGGGGTCCCCACATCTGTTCATCATCAAGTTCTTCCCATTGGGTTGACTTTTTTTCTTGCCCTGATGTGTGATCTGAGCCAAGGATGTCGTTGTGGCTTGTGCAGCCCTTTGAGACAAGTGATTAATGGCTATATCAGTGAACTTTGATTGATTGAACGATAAGAGACCAAGAACGGAACGGGATGTTGTTAATAGTTTGAATGTGAGAAGACTCTCCTCCCCGGTAATCAAAAGTTAACAGTAAGTAATGGTTTATAATTTTCAAAATACTAGTTAACTTCTTTTTACGACAGCTAAAAATGTGAAAAAGCGCGATCGCCTGCTATAATTCTCCATCTCTCCACTGGCCTATTACACCACGCCTTCTTAATGAGCACTACAGTGGTACCATCCACTTGGGAGTGTTTAGAGAAGAGCTGTCTCTCAGCTAATTGTTGTGCTTTAAGACCCATGCAAGAATTTGGGTTACAAGCATCACCGCCATTAGTTGGCCTAGCAGTGAACGCCGTAAGATCCACCCAAAACATCTGCTCTTACTCGCTTGCATTAGCTTATTGTAGAGATCAACATGATTTTATTTTTCCAACACTGAGAAGGAAGAAAGTGACTGTAAAGAACAGTGCTCATAAGTGGAATATATTCGTTGAATTAAAGAAAGAAATAATCAAAACCATGACCAAACATATCGTCAAATTGGCGAAGCAATTCGAGCGTATCAGTGCGAGTCTGTGCCATACTGAAGCAGAATTGGTTAACGCCAGCCAAAAATTTTCAAATAATTTCTAAATGGAGGATGTTTATGCATGAAAATATGGAAAAGCAGCTGATAGTGTGTTTGGAGAAGAAGCTCGAAGGAGTCCACTTTCCAAGGTAAATTCTGTAAACTATTACGACATTACTTCATAAACCTACTCTAGTTCTTTGTACTACATTTTCTTTACAATATTTATTATCTAAAAGTTAGTTTTTCTTTTTTAAAAGGCATGCTACGTTTCAAAATTGTGATGTTTTGGGGGCGGACGAAGCACCAATGGGTGCTGTTGATTTTAGATACAGGTGTTTTGAGTTCAGAGCTCTGTCACAGAACCAATTAAAGCCAGAAATTGAGGTACTACTGTATACTGCTATTAACTTTTTTTTTTACATTTGTACTGACGTTTCTTTAAATCTCAGCGATCCTTAGAACCCGTAATGTTTTATTGGCAATGTATGACTACTTTACTGTACATACTGGTTCTCCTTCTCAATCAATCAATCAATCAATCAATCAATGTTTATTTATTTAGCCCTAAATCACAAGTGTCTCAAAGGGCTTCTGACTTTAAATTATCCAGTTAATGCCTCTATTCAATGAACTGCAGTTAATAATCAAGTGTGTGGTCTACAAAAGCAAATAACCGTTGGGTTAGCTGTGGCTGTAGGCAACCTTTAAAGCCCCACTTATGAACTTTCAGTTATGGTTGATTTTGGTGGTGCCAGTGGACCAAAGCAGTAGTGTTTTGCCAGAGGAAGACCACATTTCTCATGATGACTAGCGCTACTGACATGATGTCCGCTGTAATATTGGCACATATATTAAGTCTCTAATGGCTATGCTGATGTTAAATAGCAGACACTATCAAGAAATGATCTTGGATTGCGCTACAAACATGACGCTGCTACCAAGAATGTGTAGGGGCGGATGCAGGTCCGGAGCAAAGAAAGACCGGCGGGAGAGTTTTTTCGAAAGAAGTAGTGTGGAACTGCGAACTATTAAACTATTTATTTCCAATATTTAACATTAGCATTATTGTTTTGATTTGAACTTTGAAATGTACTTAGTAAGTACACGAGCCGGGGCAGCTTCGGCTGAAATCTCGTCTTTGAGCTGACGCCAGCGAGTAAAAGCCAGGGCAATGTTGATCCTGACTGTCCTTTTTGTCTCCTCAGACAAAACTTTTCGTTTCTTTGGTTGTTTTAGAGCAGGGGTGTCTAACTGGTTTTCATTGAGGGCCACATCGCAGTTATGGTTGCCCTCAGAGGGCCATTTTTACCAGTGAATAATATACAATATGAATATAAATGTATATATAAAACATGTGTATAATTATCTGTCTTTTTTAACATACGCCGTACAAAACCACATCTTTAGATTGTATTGTATAAAACTGGCAGCTCAGTCGCCACAATTTTACCTTAATATTCTCAGGTTTTTATTTTATTTTTTACAGCGTATAGAATAAATAAATACATGGAATTAAATTAAATGGAATGAAAAAACTGTACCACTGTTTTTTTTACATAAAAATTAATGCAAGTTTTTTCCACTGTAAAATCTACGGTTGTTGTGTTTTATAGTGTATTATTACCCTATATTGAAAGTGGATTATACTGTAAAAAATGTTAGTCAAATTTTTGCATGAACAATTTGTTGGATTGAAATCATAAGTAAGCAGATATTTAAACATTTATCTTTATTTGAACAAAAACATTGTTTTGAAATGTATGATGATATAATATTTTGTTTTATTATTATAGATGATTCAAGTGTAAATATATGTAATTGTATGCAGTACATTTATTTTTGTAATACGTTTATTAAGAAAAGATAAGGTACTTTATTTACGCATATTATTTCCACGCTTTGGGGGGCCACACAAATTGATGTGGTGGGCCAGATCTGGCCCCTGGGTCTTGAGTTTGACACCTGTGTTTTAGAGCTTCGGCCATGATAGCAGTAATTGCACGTAGGCGTTCTTCTTCCTTGTTTTCTGGCGGCACATAGGCCTTCGCATTGACTTCCGTCTTTTTAAGGAATGGGGAAAGGGGGAGTGACGTATGCCGTAAAGCAAGTCAGCACATTTGTAGTTTTTTGAGTGGCAGGGTTCCTGCCACCTTCCTCAGTGTAATTAAGTGCCAGTAAAAGCGCTACAGACCCCCTCAGACCATGTCAGAGGTGTCATTCAACCAGTTGCATCATCTCACAAGTTATGAAATGATCTTATGAAGGTTGAAAAGTTACTTTGTGTTGCTTTAAAAAATAAGATGCATGTTACATTTGAGTACAGTATCAATGCTGATCCAGCAGCTTTTAATCCTTACCACTTTTACAACATTGGTTCTGTTGTGTTGTGCAATATACCAAATGACCATGTGGTCAAAGATAACTTTGTTACTTTCCCCTTTCTCATATACTTTTAACGTGGTACATATAATTTCCTTTGGGGAAATATTTGTCAAAAAAGGAACAAATCAGAAGTTGATTAATGACAAACGTTGGTGCATATCATAAAACAATACAAACACAATCAAATGTCCATTCTATCAATAAGCCTTCAACATCATGAACAATATTTAGTGAGCTCTGTGTTCTTATTCCAGACAGTCTGCATTCCAGCACACATCATCTCTCATAAGGAGGCTGGAGCTTTACTCGGCTCTGTCTGCTCCGCTTTGAAGCAGCAGGGGGGACTATGAGGGTAGCGGGGTTCAGTCAAGTCAGAACAAGTCAGGCTCTGAGTTATCAATCCAAGTAAAATGATTATGATCCTGCAACACGTTTAACACGTCTGGCACCAACACCAGTGGGTAAAAAAGAGCAAGTTTTAGTATGAGCATTGATTTGACAGCTTTACTAGCTCCCTTTGACTTGTTTACACAGTGGATAATGAGGCACGCTTTTAAAAGGCACAATGTTAAAAGGAGCAAAATGGGAGGGTAGACTGCTATCTCACTAAAAGCAGCATGCAGTCGGGGGTCAGGTTTCAGTTAGTAAGAGTTGGTACAAGCACGTTCTATTCAAGTTCAATAAGCATACATTTTAAAGGCCTACTGAAACCCAGTACTACCGACCACGCAGTCTGATAGTTTATATATCAATGATGAAATCTTAACATTGCAACACATGCCAATACGGCCGGGTTAACTTATGAAGTGCAATTTTAAATTTCCCGGGGAACTTCCGGTTGAAAACGTCTATATATGATGACATATGCGCGTGACGTCAATGGTTGAAACGGAAGTATTCTGACACATTGTATCACAATACAAACAGCTCTGTTTTCATCGCAAAATTCCACAGTATTCTGGACATCTGTGTTGGTGAATCTTTTGCAATTTGTTTAATGAACAATGAAGACTGCAAAGAAAAAAGCTGTAGGTGGGATTGGTGTATTAGCGGCTGGCTGCAGCAACACAACAAGGAGGACTTTTAGTTGGATAGCAGACGCGCTATCCGACGCTAGCCGCCGACCGCATCGATGATCGGGTGAAGTCCTTCGTCGCGCCGTCGATCGCTGGAACGCAGGTGAGCACGGGTGTTGATGAGCAGATGAGGGCTGGCGTAGGTGGAGCGCTAATGTTTTTATCATAGCTCTGACGAGGTCCCGTAGCTAAGTTAGCTTCATTGGCGTCCTTAGCAACAGCATTGCTCGGCTTCGACAGGCGGCACAGCATTAACCGTGTAGTTACAGGTCCAGTGTTTGGTTCGGTGTCTCCTGATAGTAGTATTGTTGATCTTCTGTCTATCCTTCCAGTCAGGGGATTATTTCCTTTGTTTCTATCTGCATTTAAGCACAATGCTATCACGTTAGCTCCATAGCTAAAGTGCTTCACCGATGTATTGTCGTAAGATAAAAGTCACTGTGAATGTCCATTTCGCGTTCTCGACTCTCATGGATCACGGAGGTACAAATCCGTGATCCACAATAGAAAAAGGAGAAAGTGTGGAATCCAATGAGCCCTTTTACCTAAGTTACGGTCAGAGCGAAAATAGATACGTCTCACGTTCCTCATCCACGGAATCTTTCATCCTCGCTCAAATTAATGGGGTAATCGTCGCTTTCTCGGTCCGAATCGCTCTCGCTGCTGGTGTAAACAATGGGGAAATGTGAGGAGCCTTTCAACCTGTGACGTCACGCTACTTCCGGTACAGGCAAGGCTTTTTTTATCAGTGACCAAAAGTTGCAAACTTTATCGTCGATGTTCTCTACTAAATCTTTTCAGCAAAAATATGGCAATATTGCGAAATGATCAAGTATGACACATAGAATGGATCTGCTATCCCCGTTTAAATAAAAAAAATTCATTTCAGTAGGCCTTTAAACTGCATTTATTTGGACTATTGATTCACATTCATAATTGGTCAAATAAATAAATAGACCTAAAAATTAGCGATCATCAATCTTCACTCACTTTCGTCACTCGATTGACATTCACGGCACCGAGGGTCTTGTGAGATGACGCTGGTTGCTGCCAGATCATTATTAAGAAAAAATGACTGACAAGAAGGCGAGAAACACTTTTTATTTCAACAGACTCTCGCGCCGTACCTGCCGTCAAAACTCTAAAGACCGACCGCACAGTTCCTGTCTTCACAATAAAAGTGCTGCTGCATCCTGCCTGCGCTAACAAAATAAGAGTCTCAGAAAGGTAGCGTGCACAAGCACGAGCAAGCTACGGAGTTTGCCACCAATGTATTTCTTGTAAAGTGTATAAAAAGGAGTATGGAAGCTGGACAAATAAGATGGCAAAAACCAACCACTATTATGTTAGATCCACTATGGACTGGACTCTCACACTATTATGTTAGATCCACTATGGACCGGACTCTCACACTATTGTGCTAGATCCACTATGGACCGGACTCTCACACTATTATGTTAGATCCACTATGGACTGGACTCTCACACTATTATGTTAGATCCACTATGGACTGGACTCGCACACTATTATGTTAGATCCTTTATGGACTGGACTCTCACACTATTGTGCTAGATCCACTATGGACTGGACTCTCACACTATTATGTTAGATCCACTATGGACTGGACTCTCACACTATTATGTTAGATCCACTATGGACTGGACTCTCACACTATTATGTTAGATCCACTATGGACTGGACTCTCACACTATTATGTTAGATCCACTATGGACTGGACTCGCACACTATTATGTTAGATCCTTTATGGACTGGACTCTCACACTATTGTGCTAGATCCACTATGGACTGGACTCTCACACTATTATGTTAGATCCACTATGGACTGGACTCTCACACTATTATGTTAGATCCACTACGGACTGGACCCTCACACTATTATGTTAGATCCACTATGGACTGGACTCTCACTATTATGTTAGATCCACTATGGACTGGACTCTCACTATTATGTTAGATCCACTATGGACTGGACTCTCACTATTATGTTAGATCCACTATGGACTGGACTCTCACACTATTATGTTAGATCCACTATGGACTGGACCCTCACACTATTATGTTAGATCCACTATGGACTGGACTCTCACACTATTATGTTAGATCCACTATGGACTGGACTCTCACACTATTATGTTAGATCCACTATGGACTGGACTCGCACACTATTATGTTAGATCCTTTATGGACTGGACTCTCACACTATTGTGCTAGATCCACTATGGACTGGACTCTCACACTATTATGTTAGATCCACTATGGACTGGACTCTCACACTATTATGTTAGATCCACTATGGACTGGACCCTCACACTATTATGTTAGATCCACTATGGACTGGACTCTCACTATTATGTTAGATCCACTATGGACTGGACTCTCACTATTATGTTAGATCCACTATGGACTGGACTCTCACACTATTATGTTAGATCCACTATGGACTGGACCCTCACACTATTATGTTAGATCCACTATGGACTGGACTCTCACTATTATGTTAGATCCACTATGGACTGGACTCTCACTATTATGTTAGATCCACTATGGACTGGACTCTCACTATTACGTTAGATCCACTATGGACTGGACTCTCACTATTATGTTAGATCCACTATGGACTGGACTCTCACTATTATGTTAGATCCACTATGGACTGGACTCTCACACTATTAACTAGATCCACTATGGACTGGACTCTCACATTATTAACTAGATCCGCTCGACGGCCATTGCACCGGTCGCCCGGGGGGGGGGGGGGAAGTCCCCACATCTGCGGTCCCCTCCAAGGTTTCTCATTGTCATCCCATTGGGTTGAGTTTTTCCTTGCCCTGATGTGGGATCTGAGCGGAGGATGTCGTGGCTTGTGCAGCCCTTTGAGACAATCGTGATTTAGGGCTATATAAGTCAACTTTGATTGATTAATTGATGATTGATGTGGTATTGGACAGAAAGGAGGACTTTTTTTTCTCCTCCATTTGAAAATGTGGAGGTTATCATCACTACTGTCTGATTGCAATCAATGCAAGTCATCACAATCATACCAACTTATATTCTTGTCTTCATGAAAGAAAGGAATGTTAAACATGGTTGTATTATCATTAAACACCTTTAACTTGTTAACGTCTGTTTCTTAAATAAATCAATATAAATGATATATATGAATGAGGTAGATCCCCTCCACTTGGTCCATTGAAAAGTAGCTGGCCTGCAGAAGAAGTGTGTGCACCCCTGATGTAGATGATGTAACAGGGGTGAAGATAGAACCATAGTTTACGGATGACAGATTTATAAAAAATGTTTTTTTTAAAGTAAGCCTCTCTACCCATCTTAAAATAAAGCCTGGAGTTTTGCCAACGGAAAAGGGATATGTCGGTTTAAAAAAATTGCGAACCAGCTAACCTAGCAGGATCCATCCATCCATCCATTTTCTACCGCTTGTCCCATTCGGGGATGGAACCTAGCAGGATGTGGCTGTTAAAATGTGACTGTGATGTTAACATTGTAGCTAATGTTGTCCTTCTGTCTGGCTCCTACAAGTTACGTTGTTGTCTGTGATATGTGGCATCCATTTAGTTGGTGCAGCGTTACAGTGTGCACTATGTGTAAAAAGTGGACAGAATTCTTTAAGGCTGAAACGACGCGTCGACGTAGTCGACGTCATCGGTTACGTAAATACGTCGACGCCGTTTTTGTGCGTCGACGCGTCGCATATTTACGTCACACTACCGTCATGGCGGACCGCAAAGCAGACGGTGCGAGCGAGGGGGAAAAAAATCACGCCAAAAGTCGTCAAAAGTGTGGGAGTTTCAATACACGGCCTAATAATGTTGTTGTATGCACGCTGTGTCGAGCGGAAATGGCCTATCATAGCAGCACAACGGCTATGAACGAATATTTGAAAAGAAAACCATCAACCATCAACTAGTCAATCGTCCGCGTGAGCATACGTTGTCATCATTACACAAAAACATGAATGTGTCATTTGTATCTGCTAGGGGTGTAACGGTACGTGTTTTGTATTGAACCGTTTCGGTACGGGGCTTTCGGTTCGGTACGGGGGTGTACCGAACGAGTTTCTAAGCTAAAGCTAAAGTGTTAACAAGCTGCTTTGCTCCTTCTGCCTCTGTCTCAGCACGCAGCATTGTCCCACCCACACAACCATCTGATTGGTACACACAAAGCATTATACAAAGCATTATCAGCCAATCAGCAGTGCGTATTCAAAACGTTACCAGCCAATCAGCAGTGCGTATTCAGAGTGCATGTAGTCAGCGCTTCAGTGTCGAGCAGGTGAGCATCAGGCAGCGGACTCTCCCCAAATGATAATAAACACCTCCCAGTCAACTACTAGTAACATCACTATGAGCCCGTTGACCTTCTGCAAACTTAAACTGCAGCTCAGCTCACTCGCAGTCCTGGCTTGAGGTGAAGGCTAATTACCTCTCAGTTCCAGCCACATCGACCCCTTCTGAGCGCCTATTTTCAGCTGCTGGGAATATTGTAAACAAGAAAAGAACCAGAGCATGTAGACATGCTAACCTTTCTTCATTACAACTGTTAGTCACTCACTGGAATGAGTAGAATTGGTTATTGTGTACTGTGTTGGACTGGATGTTTATTTTGCACATTTTAAAAGCAATACTTAATGTTTTTATAGTGCTCCAGAATAGTTAGATTGGCACTTTTTTGTATTGGATGTTTATCTTTATTTTTGCACATTTTAGCAAATAAGCAATACTTTCACTTTTGTTGAAATGTTTACACTGTTGTTACAGAATATTTCGTTTTGCACTTTTTTGTATTGGATGTTTATCTTTATTTTTGCAAATTTTAAAGCAAAATAAGCAATACTTTTACTTTTGAAATGCTTATACTATTGCAGAATATTAAGATTTGCACTGGATGTTTACTTTTATATTTGCACATTAAAAAGCAAATAAGCTACTTTTAATTTTGTTAAATGTTAAAAGTTTTAAATGTTTACATTGTTACAGAATATTTTGTCATGTTGTTGTCAATGTTGACTGAGTGGCCATACTTCAATCAATCAATCAATCAATGTTTATTTATATAGCCCTAAATCACACGTGTCTCAAAGGGCTGTACAAGCCACAGCGACATCCTCGGTACAGAGCCCACATACGGGCAAGGAAAACTCACCCCAGTGGGACGTCAATGTGAACGACTATGAGAAACCTTGGAGAGGACCGCATATGTGGGTAAACCCCCCCCCCCCCTCTAGGGGAGACCGAAAGCAATGGATGTCGAGTGGGTCTGACATAATAATGTGAAAGTCCAGTCCACAGTGGATCCAACACATCAGCGAAAGTCCAGTCCATAGTGGGGCCTTCTTTTTTTTTGTAAATAAAAGCCATACCTTTTGAAAAAACGGGCCTACATTTATTTTTTCATCTTCATTTTAAATAAAAAAATAATCGGTAAAAGGAAAAATAATCTATAGATTAATCGAAAAAAATAATCTATAGATTAATCGATAGAAAAATAATCGTTAGCTGCAGCCTTAGAATTCTTCGAGCGACACGATCTGTTGAAGACACAAAACGGCGTGTTGCCAGTAGGGATTACAAAAAGTGAATTTCAGCAGGAAGACTAACTTTTGGCCAACAAACTTTCAATTCACTATTGTGGAACTAGTAAGACTTATCCAAAATGGAAGAAAGAGTTTAAACGACAGTAAATATTAATCCTGTCAAACGAGTATTTTTTAAAATCATATTAATCACATTTTTTAATTTGGATTAATCATGATTAAAGGGTCGGTTTGCAATATTTACAGATGTCTAGAGGGCGCCAACTTTCCAATGTATTTTACACAATATATCCCGCCCTCTCACAGCTTTTCCTACGTAATGATAGCTAGCGTTAGTTGTCATTAAATGTATATTGTATCATAACAACAACATGACTGCAAATTGTTTGTTGCTTCTCTTCGACTACTTTTGTATGTGTGATCGCAGTTCCTGTGCATACGTGTTGACGAGACCGGGTGAGTGACCGCCCTAAACACCAATCATTTTAGTCGGGCTGGTAAAAAAGAATAAAATTGAAATATTACATAAATTATTTAATTGTGAAAAATTTAGACAATTTTCAAACAAATGTTTTCTGTTACACCACTAATGGTAACATGACACAGAAGTGGTGTTCTTGTTATATTTTATTATTTTGATAAATGTTACTGTGAGGAAGTTGCAAACAGCAGCTTATTTTTTAGCTTGCAATCTAAATTGACTTAAAAAAAAAAAAAGACCCAAATATTGGGACACAAAGGCTTTTTTTATTGTCAGAATGTCATTTAGGAAAAAATTTTAAATGTTTTATTTGTACGCACATCATTTATTTGCTCGAACATAGTAACAGTTATATAAGGTCTAGTCGGTGTATTTTGAAGTGAAATCTGCCAGTTGCATTCTCCTCACTCATCTTATATCAACCAACAACCCATGCTGCTGTTCAGGGAAATTAATAGCAGTTAAAGTAAAATACAAGCATGTGCGGTAAAAATAAAAAATACATGATTAATCTGCGTCTCTACATGATTATTGCGATCATTTTTTGGTGAGTAATCACATGAGTTTACTAGTTATTTTTGACAGCCCTCGTAAATATATACACGGATAGTAGACCTTGTAGATCAAAATAAATTGTGTGATTAATCTGCATATTTGCAGGATTAATGCGATCATTTTTTGTGATTAATCACATGAGTTAACTCGTTATTTTTGACAGGACTATATATATACACGGATAGTATACATTGTAGATCAAAATAAATTGCGTGATTAATCTGCATTTATACATGATTAATGCAACCTTTTTGGTGATTAATCACATGAGTTAACTCATTATTTTTGACAGCACTATACACTGATAGTAGACCTTGTAGAGTAGACCTTGTAGATCAAAATAAATTGTGTGTTTAATCTGCATTTATACAAGATTAATGCAACATTTTTGGTGATTAATCACATGAGTTACCTGTTGACAGCACTATATATATACGGATAGTAGACCTTGTAGATCAAACTAAATTGATTAATATGCATATATATAGGATTAATGCGATAATTGTTTGTGATTAATCACATGAGTTAACTGGTTATTTTTGAGAGCCCTAGTAAACACAGGTATATACACTGATATTAGACCTCGTAGATCAAAATAAATTGAGTGATTCATCTACATTTATACATGATTAATGCAACCTTTTTGGTGATTAATCACATGAGTTAACTCATTATTTTTGACAGGACTATAAATATACACGGATAGTAGACCTTGTATATCAAAATTAATTGCGTGATTAATATGCATATGTACAGGATTAATGCGATATTTTTTTGTGATTAATCACTGGTTAATTTTGACAGCTCTAGTAAATATATACACTGATAGTCGACCTTGTAATCAAAATAAATTCCGTAATTAATCTGCATTTATACATGATTAATGCAACCTTTTTAGTGATTAATCACATGAGTTAACTCATTATTTTTGACAGCACTATATGTATACGGATAGTAGACCTTGTAGATCAAAATTAATTGCGTGATTAATTTGCATTTATACATGATTAATGCAACCTTTTTGGTGATTAATCACGAGTTAACTCATTATTTTTGACAGCACTATATATATATACATATATATGTATATGTATATATATATATATATATACACACTACCGTTTAAAAGTTTGGGGTCACATTGAAATGTCCCTATTTTTTAAGGAAAAGCACTGTACTTTTCAATGAAGATAACTTTAAACTAGTCTTAACTTTAAAGAAATACACTCTATACATTGCTAATGTGGTAAATGACTATTCTAGCTGCAAATGTCTGGTTTTTGGTGCAATATCTACATAGGTGTATAGAGGCCCATTTCCAGCAACTATCACTCCAGTGTTCTAATGGTACAATGTGTTTGCTCATTGGCTCAGAAGGCTAATTGATGATTAGAAAACCCTTGTGCAATCATGTTCACACATCTGAAAACAGTTTAGCTCGTTACAGAAGCTACAAAACTGACCTTCCTTTGAGCAGATTGAGTTTCTGGAGCATCACATTTGTGGGGTCAATTAAACGCTCAAAATAGCCAGAAAGAGAACTTTCATCATAAACTCGACAGTCTATTCTTGTTCTTAGAAATTAAGGCTATTCCACAAAATTGTTTGGGTGACCCCAAACTTTTGAACGGTAGTGTATATATATATATATATATATATATATATATATATATATATATATATATATATATATATACACACACACACGGATAGTAGACCTTGTAGGGTAGACCTTGTAGATCAAAATAAATTGCGTGATTAATCTGCATATATACAGGAATGATGTGATCATTTTTTGTGATTAATCACATGAGTTAACTGGTTATTTTTATCAGCCCTCATAAATATGTACACTGATAGCAGACCTCAGCTGTGTTGTTATCATTATACAAACCTTTCTGTCCTCTATTCCACTCTTGCTTTTTGTGTGCCATTCTGCTTGGCACTCATTGACTCCTCATTGCCTGTAAGGTGCTTTTAGCGGGCCTTGTGTGGCCGGGTCAGAGAGGGATGTGTGGCCCTCGGGGGCCCGCGGGTGGAGAGCAACACTGATCATGTCAGACAGGCCGGGACGGCTGCATAAGATCATCATCACCCCGGCAGTGGAGTGAATCGCCTCGGTGGCACTTTCACACAACCCCTGACCTCTGCCGTAACCTCTCAGGTCACGATCAAGGTCAGGGGTCGGCGAGGGCCTCTGTGATCAGGGAGCGAGCGCTTCCCATCCCCTCCTCCCGCCTTTTTTTCCCCCTCGCTCATCTTCTATCTGTTTCTCTATCGCTCACACCAAGCGGGACCAATTGAGACATCCCGTCCCCAGAGAGTGCAAAAAGAGAAAATCAATACGGAAGATGAGTGATTACCTGGGGGCCTGGTTGTAGACTAGGGGCTCACACGCAGGTACACTGCTCAACAACTACTTTTGACGACCACAACACATCTAGAAAAACAAGCAAATGAAAATGTCAAGCACTTTGAACGACTGCACTGTATGCATTTCCTCCAACTGCACAAAAGCAGAGAGAAAGTAAAGCAGACCACAAACCCTTTTACACGTCACTTCCAGACCACGCTAACCTCCGCTATTCCTGTGGGCGAGACGTACATGTGTTTATAATATGGTGCTGTTGTGTCTCGGGCCAACCCCAGATAACCCCCTCCAGGGCAGGACGTCAGATGAAGAATCGGCTGAAAATAGAATGGTTGGGCTGAAAGGGAAAGGATAAATAATGCAGAAAGAATACAAAACCCGGCCTCATCCTCACACACATGCAGAGACACGCAGAGGTCTTTTTTTCTCTTCTATTTGTACTGCCACACAGTGAAGAAAGGTGAATGGATGACACAGGAAGGAGGAGGACCCAGTGGAGGAACATCTCACCTCATCTCCTCCTCCTGCTCTGCCAGGTTTTCCGCTTCCATCCAGGATTTAAGGCAAACCCTGGAGGGGAGGGATTGAGGGAATAATGTTGTCCGAGACACACAGCGTGTTTTTCCTGCCTTCTAACACAGCTGCTTTATCATTTTTGCACATGCAGTGTATGAAACTTCTGGTTAAGTTCAAAACCAAGACCTTTGTTGGGGTGTTTCTGCACAGAATAAAAGGATGGACAGTTCAAGTGTCTAATGTCAAACTCTGAATCATCTGCATTGACAAAAAAAATATATGCATGTATAGCCCCTGAACAATTTCCCCAAAAGTCCCTAGACGACAGTTCAAAGTTGCTCCATATTAACAGTGCTTCAGTTTAAGCTTGTGTATAGAGACACCTAGTGTTAGGATAGTAGTATAGTATAGTAAAAACTCTTTCTATAAATTTTACTAGATGTGCAGAGATGATTGTACAGTTAGTTTAATTAGTTAAATATATTATAATAATATGTCAGTATATATTATATACTGTATATATGATATGTACATATTACATATATGTTATATTTTATATTGCTACTACGGTACATTTTTAGTCTACTTTATACCTGCATTATCCTTTCCATCCTTACCCTTTCCATCCTTTGTAACTTGTGGATCAATAAAGTTTGTCTTAGTCAAAGTCCAAATTATGTATTTGATAACTTCTTTATGTGAATTTATAATTTAGTTATCACTAAAATCATAAAATGATTAAGTAAGGCGTGTACGATTAATTTATTTTAAGTTAATAAAATGAACAGTTTAAATATGTATACATTTTCATGTTTACAATAATGACGAATATATAAATTTATAGTATTTGAAATTTAATGACTGAACATGGCGCAATTCGGAGAGTGCGACCCCAAGAGGGACAATCAGTAGAAAATGGATAGATGGATGGAAATATTATTCTTAATAGTAGCCCTATAAGAACATGTGTTATATATTAAATGGATTATTATAAAAACAAATCTAACAAATTACTATCTTTATAAAAAATATATATTGATAATGTTGTCTAAATTTTACGTATACAATTAAAATGACTAATTAAATGATCCAATATGACTTCATTGAGAGTGGGATATTTTTAGCAGTATTTGTAGTAGTATAGTTGTATTTGTATATGTATTTGTATTATATATATCAATCAATCAATGTTTATTTATATAGCCCTAAATCACAAGTGTCTCAAAGGGCTGTACAAGCCACAACGACATCCTCGGTACAGAGCCCACATACGGGCAAGGAAAAACTCACCCCAGATTTTTTTAAATAAATCTATGTATGTGTACATGTATTAATCATAACTAATACAATAATATATTTATACAGAAAAATACAACCAATTAAAAGATTACCGTTACAAAAACCTATTTAAAAAAATATATAAATTAGTTTTGGGTGTATATTTATTCATTTGAAATGTTAACTAAAAAAACTGATCATAATAATTCTTAATCATACGTTCCGGTTTCATGCAATGAGAATCTGTTAAAAATTTTTAAAAAATATTAGTTTTTAAAAATTGTATTATGAGTATAAAATATTCACTATGGTTTTATTTCATTTTTTGAGTGTACAATATGAGACATAAAACATTGCAATAAAGTACTACACTATTTTTGAGGTATTTCATGAGCATGACAAATCAGTGTTTTCTACCTCCATAAACCACATCTTTAATGTAAAGGGCAGTGGGTATACTAGCAAATTTTGGGCCCCCCATACACAGGACTCCTAAAGGGCCCCCCATCTTATCTGAAACCCAAACGTTGCCGCCCCATACACACACACACACACATTTGCTATGTTTACATGCACAAAACAAAAGTTATTGCATGGATTTGGTTGAAACCCGCTTTTTAAAACAAATGTAAAAGCAATAATTACGTTTTTGACTTTTTGAAGATGGGATTAACATAGAACATATCTTTTTTTTCTTTGGGGAAAAAAAAGTTCAACAACAAATTCAATACAAAGTAAATAAACATGATTCTAAATAAACATAACCGGTCATTAGTCAGTTAAATATAATTATGAATGTGTACATTTTTACATTTCCCCTGAGATAAGCTGCTACACATATAATCATCAGTGGAATACAAATAATTAAAACACATCATTATTATCTTTATGATTATATCACAATTAGTGCAGAACTCTCCCTGCCTTTGAAGGGGAACTAAACTTTTTTTTCTCTTCAAATTCTATTTCTATTCCGCCCATAAATCCCTCTAAAAAAACATCCAAAAATGGCCAACAATATTCCATTTACATCTTGTTACCAAAGACTATAAAAATGGGACCCATAACCTCCCTGCTTGGCACTCAGCAACAAAGGGTTGGAGTTGGGGGTTAAATCACCAAAATGATTCCCAGGC
Organism: Entelurus aequoreus; assembly: GCF_033978785.1. Classification (NCBI taxonomy): domain Eukaryota; kingdom Metazoa; phylum Chordata; class Actinopteri; order Syngnathiformes; family Syngnathidae; genus Entelurus; species Entelurus aequoreus. Next base: position 20,189,604 of record NC_084740.1, read on the forward strand.
GCGGCGCCGCTGCTGCCCACTGCTCCCCAAGGGGATGGGACAAATGCAGAGGACAAATTTCACCACATCTAGTGTGTGTGTGACAATCATTGGTACTTTAATCTTAATCTTAATCTTGTGACCTGAATATTAATCAAGTATTAGCGATATTGTTATTGTAAGTGCTAACCACTTTTAATGATGCCGTGATCACAGAGAGATAACTGGCGTATGCAGCTATTGACATACAGAGCAGGTGAGCTGTTGCGTCGCCTCTGAGTTGATGAAAGTTAATTCTAGATTATGAATCGTGCCTCTCACTTGGATATTAGAAGGTTGTGGTCATAAACCGAGAAGAACAAAACACCTTTTTTGTTTGTTTTTACCTCTGGGTGGATTCTAATTAATTCTTCATCTAAACGGGAAGATATGAACATCCATCCCATCAGTCGGCATCCCAGTGAGAGCAGACATTGTACAGTAAGTGATTGTTTTATTATGTTCGTAGTAAATTTGTTGTTGAGCACTTAGCAATAAGTAGATCAGATTACCACTGAGTTTCTACATTTTGTAGCTCATATATTCTGGCTCAAAATGATGAGGTTCTGGATCATCATTTATGGTCATTGTTGGCTCTCATGAAGTCTGTCATGAGACTGTCATGTGTTACTGTTGTTGAAGGAAATGGTGAACGTTGTGATGGGTCTGTGAAATAATATGCCACTGTATGCTTAAAATGAACAAAATACGTAAATATTACATGTTATTATGAATGTGCCCGTTAGTACATTACAAATACACTTACAGTGTGTATATAAAACGTTTATAGAGGTTTTTGGATGTTTTTTAGAGGGCTTTATAGGCAGAATAGATGGACTCACGTTGGCTTCACTTTTGCTAGCATTTATTTATATATTTTGCTAGCATTTATTTATATATTTAGTTAGAATTAATAGAAACAAAAAACATGTGTTTGTCTTACATAAGGATTGTGAATGATAGGCAAGATTTAAAAAAGTGCAGTTTCCCTTCAAAACCTACTGGCGCCTCCGTTTCTGACTTTAAACCAGGGCCTTTGAACGCACCACAGTTATTTACAATGAGATGCCACAGATATATTATATGTTTTACCTTTGTTCTCTCACCTAATCATGCTTCCAAAATGTCGGTGCTGTGTGTGAAAGCTTAATGATGAACTTTGATGACGTTATGTTATCTGTGTTGAGTGAAGCGTTCCAAGTTTCGGTTTGATAACCAGGTGGAACGAACCATTTTACATTTTTGAAAGGTGGTGTAGGTATAGTCTTAGACCAGGGGAGTCAAACTTGTTTTCATGTAATAGTGAATGTAAGAATATAAAAGTATAATCATTATATTATTGCCTATGCATTTGGTTATTTGATTTGTGTACGTACAAATTGATGGATAACTTGCTTAGAAATCATAAGTCAAGGTGACAAGCAGATATTAAGTATTTATTGTTATTTTTAGGGTGCTAATTTTTATCACTTCTGAATCGTGATTCTTATTCATCTCTATTGTAAATTGATTAATCATTTTCAAAAATCTTTTTTTTTTTTTTTTTTACAAATTATGTCTATGGCGACTTGTCCAGGGTGTACCCCACCTTCCGCCCGATTGTAGCTGAGATAGGCTCCAGCGCCCCCCGCGACCCCGAAGGGAATAAGCGGTAGAAAATGGATGGATGGATGTCTATCTGTGTTGGCCCTTGCGATGAGGCGGGTGTACCCCGCCTTCCGCCCGAATGCAGCTGAGATGGGCTCCAGCACCCCCCGCGACCCCGAAAGGGACAAGCGGTAGAAAATGGATGGATGGATGGATTAAAAAAACATTTGACTTACTTGGTGCACGTCTGTGTCATAGGTCAGCAACCAAAAGGAGGTTTTGTAACCTGTAAGCTGCTTTGTTAAGGTGTTGTTTTTATTATACCAAATAATACATTGCAAAAATCAGTTTGAATCGAGAATCGTGTTGAATTGAGTATTGATTATGAATCAAATCCTCACCCCAAGAAATGGAATCGAATGGCGAGGTGCCCAAACATTCATACCAATAACAATTGAATATTTGTATATATATATATCAAAGTTTAAAACATGTGAAATTTGTCTTTTTTCTGTCAAAATGAAAACAATGAAGACATTTAGTAAGAAAGATGAAGTATGCACATTACTCCCAGGCTTTAAAAGGGCCACGTTAAATGACGTGTCGGGCCGGATCTGGCTCCCGGGCCTTGAGTTTGATACCTGTGTCTTAGATATTCTTAATTCAATTTCACAGCTATAGTAATTTTGTATTAACATTTATGACATCACTTTTTATAACGTTACAAAAGCCCAAGCAAACGTGTTGCCAGGGCCAAAAACTCCCAAGTAAGAAGGAATTGTCCTCCTAAAGCAGGGGTGTCAAACTCATTTTAGATGGGGGGCCACATGGAGAAAAATCTAATCCCAAGCGGGCCGGACTAGTAAAATCACGGCACGATAAATTAAAAATAAAGACAACTTCAGATTGTTTTCTTTGTTTAAAAATAGAACAAGCACATTCTGAAAATGTACAAATCATAATGTTGTAGAGGTTTCCTTTTACACTTACATGTTGCGGTTAATAGTATTCTATCTTTATTTGTCGTTATTTATACTTTCTGATTAAATGATGTGATAATGTTCATCAGTCAACTCATTAGTGTTAATTTACAATCTATCAAGATGAAAAAAGTGTGTCAAAATCAAATTACAGGGTGTTATTTATGTAGTTTGCTCATTTTCCCCGACTGGTGCACTAACATCATGTGGTTTATTTTGTTTACATATGTAACATCATCTACAAAGACACAAATAATTGCTATTCCGACATCTAGTGCAGTGGTCCCCAACCTTTTTGTAACTGCGGACCGGTGGTAGTGTGGGGGGTTTTAATGTTGTTTTTTTTTGTTGTTTTTTTTTTGCTTTTGTCATAAAAAAAATACAATCATGCGTGCTTACGGACTGTATCCCTGCAGACTGTATTGATCTATATTGATATATAATGTAGGAACCAGAAATATTAATAACAGAAAAAAACAACCTTTTTGTGCGAATGAGTGTGAATGGGGGAGGGAGGTTTTTTGGGTTGGTGCACTAAGTGTATTTTGTGTTGATTTAATAAAAATAAAAAAAAAAAAAAAAAAATATATATATATATATATTTTTTTTATTTTATTTTATTTAAATTTTATTTCTTGTGCGGCCCAGTACCAATCGATCCACGGACCGGTACCGGGCCGCGGCCCGGCGTTTGGGGACCACTGATTTAGTGGACACATTTAGAACAGCAGTTTCTTTCATTCAACAATTTCGGCTCATTTTTATACTTAGCAAACTCATCCCGCGGGCCGGATAAGACCTGTTGGTGGACCTGATCCGGCCCGCGGGCCATACGTTTGACACCCCTGGTATAAAGATAGACTATCGTCGTGTACTTGACATTGTAACTATATGAAGCCATATCAGGGCCCAAAACTCCCAAGTAAGAAGGAATTGTCCTCCTAAAGATAGAATGACGTTGTGTACTTGACTATATGAAGTCATAGGTTGTGAGTTCAAGCCCCGGCTGAGGCATACCAAAGACTATAAAAATGGGAGCCATTACCTCCCTGCTTGGCACTCAGCATCAAGGGTTGGAATTGGGGGTTAAATCACCAAAAATTATTCCCGGGCGCGGCAACCGCTGCTGCCCACTGCTCCCCTCACCTCCCAGGGGGTGATCAAGGGTGATGGGTCAAATGCAAAGAATAATTTCGCCCACCTAGTGTGTGTGTGACAATCATTGGTACTTTAACTTTAACTTAAATATCAGGGCCAAAAACTCCCAAATAAGAAGGAATTGTCCTCCTGAAGATAGAATAAAGTCGTGTACTTGACTGAATGAAGTCATAGCAGGGCCAAAAACTCCCAAGTAAGAAAGAATTGTCCTCCTAAAGATAGAATAAAGTCGTGTACTTGACTGAATGAAGTCATAGCAGGGCCACTAGCTGTCTAAAAGAGGCTGTGAGGCCGAGCACAAAAGCCTCATTCACCGGTAAAAAGAACCCGGAAGAGCTGCCACGTCAAAAGAAGAAAAAAAAGAGTGTGAGGAGGAAGGAAAGATGAGGCTAAAGTGCGGTTGGCTGCCATTAAAACTACTCCAACCAGTTTGCAGTCGACTTCTGCTCCTCCGACTGCGGGTGTTCGGCACCCATGGGACTTAAGGCTCGGTCAACCAGACGCTCAATTTGGGGCAAAAGTGACGTCTTTGTCCGTCTTTCTTTCCTGCTGGCTTTCCTCCTCCTCCTGGGAGTGTGTTTACGCCACTTACCGGAACCTTTCCCGCTCAACCACCGCACCGTTTCCGGGTCCGAGCGGGAGGTGACGCTCCTGATCTGGACCCATCCCTTCGGTCGGTACCGGAAACCTCCGGACTGTTCGGCGCTTTACGACGTCGACGGCTGCGTGGTGACGGACGACCGGCGCGCTTACCCGCGGGCGGACGCCGTCGTGGTGCACCACCGCGATGTCGCCGCCGGCAGCGCCGAGCTGCCCCCACGACCTCGACCCGGCGGGCAGAAGTGGGTGTGGCTGAACTACGAGTCCCCCACGCACACGCCCGCTCTGTGGCGCATGGAGGGCTTCTTCAACCTCACCATGAGCTACCGCGCCGATTCGGACATCTTCCTCCCGTATGGCTACCTGGTCCAGAGGCAGGTGCTCCAAGAACCTTCTAGAAGGTCCCGCCCCCGCCTTGTGGCCTGGGTGGTGAGTAACTGGGTGGAGTCCCACGCCCGCGTGCTCTTCTACCACCAACTCCGCCACCACGTCCAGGTGGACGTGTTCGGCAGGGCGGGCCGCGACTTACCTGAAGGCAGCGGCAGCGTGGTCGCCCTGCTGAGGCGCTACACGTTCTACCTGTCTCTGGAGAACTCCCAGCACACGGATTACATCACCGAGAAGCTGTGGAACGCCGTGCTGGCCGGCGCCGTGCCCGTGGTTCTGGGTCCCGGCCGGAAGAACTATGAGCGCTTCCTGCCGCCGGAGGCCTTCATCCACGTGGACGACTTCCCCACTGTGGGAGAACTGGCCGGCTACCTGCTGGCGCTTTGGCGAGACCCTGCCCGCCTGGTGAGGCACCTGCGCTGGAGGAGGGACCTGGGTGTGTATCAGCCCGCCTTCTGGGCAGAACACTATTGTACGGCCTGCAGGGCGGTAAGGAGGACCCTGGGCAGGACTAACGTGGTCCAGGACTTGGCAGTCTGGTTTGAGTCCTGATGAAAACACATCATACTCCCTGCTTGGCACTCAGCATCAAGGGTTGGAATTGGGGGTTAAATCACCAAAATGATTCCCGGGCGTGGCCACTGCAGCTGCTCACTGCTCCCCTCACCTCCCAACGGGTGGAACATGGGGATGGGTCAAATGCAGAAGATAATCTCATCACACCTATTGTGTGTGTGTGACTATCATTGGTACTTTAACTTTTTAACTTTAAAACAGTGGTTCTTAACCTTGTTGGAGGTACCGAACCCCACCAATTTCATATGCGCATTCACCGAACCCAAACCGTAATCATACAATGATGTTATTATATTAAAGAAATACTAATAAAGATATATTTTACAAACAGAAAGTTACAGGAATGTACACATAATCCAATGTTTACATCTCATTGTGCAACATGTGAATGTTTTAGTGGGAACTAAATGCGATATCTGAAAGGGGTACACATTATTTCCAAAGCAGGACCCCCACCCAGACATGTAATACTAGTACACAACTCATGAAAAACAATATGTTATAGTCATTGTAAGTGGGCCAAAACACTTATATTAGAAAATAATCTCATGGAAATGACTGCTGTCATTTGATTACAACAATAAAACTTTGAACTTGTTATTTAGTCAGGTTTGGGACAGGTGTGACCACAGTGCATGTGCACGTCTGACGTCGCTCACATGTGCGCCACCGAATGCTCAAGGAGTTTTTGCGTTTGCTCACACGTGGAAAATTAGAGGGAACATTGTTTGGGGGTATCCATAATACGCCGACAGGGAGAAGTTTTTATTTACACAATGAGTCGGGCGTGTCTTGACCTCCGCGGCGGAGGCTCTAAAACCGCGGTGGAGGCTTTAAAACCTCTAAAGCAGTGGTTCTTAACCTGGGTTCGATCGAACCCTAGGGGTTCGGTGAGTCGACCTCAGGGGTTCGGCGGAGCCTCCACCGCGGAGGTCAAGACACACCCGACTCATCGTGTAAATAAAAACTTCTCCCTATCGGCGTAATATGGATACCCCCAAACAATGTTCCCTCTAATTTTCCATCTGATTTGCAGGTGTGTAATTTGTTGTGAGTTCATGCAGTGTGTTAGTTTTGTTCTTTGAACAAGGTGATGTTCATTCACAGTTCATTGTGTGCACCAGTAAAAAAAAAAACATATAACTTTGTCTTGAATTTGAAAAACATTTTTAATTTTTTTTCCCACTAAAGACGGGTTCGGTGAATGCGCATATGAAACTGGTGGGGTTCGGTACCTCCAGCAAGGTTAAGAACCACTGCTCTAAGTCAAATTACAGGGTGTTATTCATGTAGTTTGCTCATTTTCCCCGACTGGTGCACTAACATCATGTGGTTTATTTTGTTTGCATATGTAGCATCATCTACAAAGATACAAATAATTGCTATTCCGACATCTAGTGGACATATTTAGAACAGTAGTTTCTTTCATTGAACAATTTCGGCTCAATTTTTTACTTAGCAAACTCATCCCGCGGGCCGGATAAAACCTATTGGTGGCCTGATCCAGACCTCGGGCCGTACGTTTGACACCCCTGGTATAAAGACTTAGACTTAGACTTAGACAAACTTTAATGATCCACAAGGGAAATTGTTCAACACAGTAGCTCAGTTACAATGATGGAAAGGACAATGCAGGTATAAATAGACTAATATAGCTATAAAAAATCAAACATATATACGAATATATACATATGTGTACAGAGTAATTTATATACAGATATATTATATTATGTCTATAACATATATACAATATAAACCAATGACCATGTACAATATTACAGTATATACAGTCTATATGACAGCAGCAGCATAAAATGGAGAGTAGGTCCAGCAGGAAATAGAAAATAGACATTATAAACATTATAAACAAAGAGAAGTAGCTAACATGTCAGGTGTCAGGTAATAGGCAGATGTCATCTATTGCTGTATGGCGAGTGATTATACAGCTGGATGGAGTGTGGAATGAAGGAGTTCTTGAATCGCACAGTGCGGGAAGGAAGTTGAAGGAGCCTGTTGGAGTATGAACTCCGCTGTCCCTTAATTGTCAGGTGGAGTGGGTGGGCAGGATTGTCCATGATGGCCAGCAGTTTGTCCAGTGACCTCCTGTCCCTCACTGACACAAACGCCTCCAACTGCGTGCCAATAGTTTGGCCGGCTTTCCGGATCAGATTATCAATCCGGTTTGAGTCCCTTTTGCTAGTGCTGCTCCCCCAACAAACCACTGCAAAGTACAGTGCACTGGCCACAACAGACTGATAAAATATCTCCAACAGCTTGCTGCACACATTGAATGACCTAAGATAGACTATCGTCGTGTACCTGACATTGTAACTATATGAAGTCATATCAGGGCCAAAAACTCCCAAGTAAGAAGGAATTGTCCTCCTAAAGCTGCTCCAAAGCAGTGGTTCTTAACCTTGCTGGAGGTACCGAACCCCACCAGTTTCATATGCGCATTCACCGAACCCTTCTTTAGTGAAAAAAAAATAAATAAAAATGTTTTAAATTCATGACAAAGTTATATGTTTTTTTACTGGTGCACAAAATGAACCGTGCATGAACCACAACAAATTAAACACCTGCAAATCAGATGGAAAATTAGAGGGAACATTCTTTGGGGGTATCCATAATATGTCGATAGAGAGAAGTTTTTATTCACAGAATGAGTCGGGTGTGTCTCTGCTGAACCCCTAGGGTTCGATCGAACCCAGGTTAAGAACCACTGCTCTAAAGGCTTAGTGGCCACATGCGTGGACAGCACCTTTTAGCTCTTATTTCCAAAATTGTGTACACTACTGAATTGGGGTCTTATGGCCGCTTATGTGGACACTTATACTGCCATCTGGTGGTGTCAGAAGAGTATAACATACAATGGAATTTGGGGGGAAAAGTGTAAAAATAAGAATTAGCATGTCACTAAACATGAAGTACACGTTTGTGTACTTATGGACTAAGTACATCATATCAAAAGATGATTTTTAGTTTTTATTCTAATTAGGGTCCCATAAGCCCAAATAGCAAAGAGAAATAAAAAAAAGCATGTAAACAAACAGCTTGGGCCTTAAGAGGTTAACTTTATTTATCTTACTGGACTGTTGTTTAACCATTGCACTTGATGGCGCGCAATTGTGATGTCATCAGAAAGGGACAACCCAGAAACTTTTTCCCTCCAAGGGCCAAAGTGAAAATGTGCCAATGGTCCGCAGGGCCAAACACAGCGATTTTTACCACGCAACACTGCGAGTCATACCAAAGACTATAAAAATGGGAGCCATTACCTCCCTGCTTGGCACTCAGCATCAAGGGTTGAAATTTGGGGTTAAATCACCAAAAATGATTCCCGGGCGCGGCCACAGCTGCCGCTCACTGCTCCCCTCACTTCCCACGGTGTGATCAAGGGTGATGGGTCAAATGCAGAGAATAGTTTCGCCACACCCAGTGTGTGTGTGACAATCATTGGTATTTTAACTTGTTTTTATTTATATGCTACATAATACATAATGTATCAGCTTCAGTAGATGGCAACTAGTTAGCTAATACTAAAATCTATACATTTATACTAGGGTTGTCTCGATACTAATATTTTGGTACTGGTACCAAAATGTATTTTGATACTTTTCTAAATAAAGGGGACCACAAAAAAATTGCATTATTGCCTTTATTTTAACAAAAAATCTTAGTGTACATGAAATATATGTTTATTATTGCAATTTTGTCCTTAAATAAAATAGTGAACATACTAGACAACTTGTCTTTTAGTAGTAAGTAAACAAACAAAGACTCCTAATTAGTCTGCTGACACATGCAGTAACATATTGTGTCATTTATCTACCTATTATTTTGTCTACATTATTAAGGACAAGTGGTAGAAAATTAATTATTAATCCACTTGTTCATTTACTGTTAATATCTGCTTAATTTCTCTCTTAACATGTTCTATCTACACTTCTGTTAAAATGTAATAATCACTTATTCTTCTCTTTGATACTTTACATTAGTTTTAGATGAGACCACAAATTTGGGTATCGATCTGATACCAAGTAGTTACAGGATCATACATTGGTCATAATTTAAGTTCTAATGTGTCCAGGGACATATTTCCTGAGTTTATAAACATAATAAGATTTTTTTTTTTTTAAAGAAAAAAGATTTTGTGACGATAAAAAATATCGATGTAATCATAGTACTATCAACTAGATACGCTCCTGTACTTGGTATCATTACAGTGGATGTCAGGTGTAGATCCACCCATGGCATTTGTTTACATTGTGACGCCGGTGAGCTATTGTATCCTCCTACGGTGTGTAGTGAAGCAGGATTAGCTATTCCTCGTCCTGCAGTGATAATGATACTTGTAAGAAACTTACTTTATTTGTCGCCATGGAGACCAGGATTAGTGATTTAGAAGTAGCTAAAACACTGCAGACCGCGGATGGATGTTCGCTGCTTGCTAGCCATGTCTTAAAGCACCTCTTCCTGAGGGTGTTTCAGTGTTATAACTTCACCTTTATCTTTACTTTTTAAGCTAAAATGGGTCCGTTCTTCCTTTTCTGTCTACACACTGTGTCTGCTTGTAAGTACTCTGTGTGTGTGCGCTGCCGAACATGCTCCCCTGCTTGTAAAACCAGCAATGTCACGACGTGACGACAACGCGCCATCATGCCCGTAAAAAAATTAATAAATCAATTGGGAAGTGGTACTTTTTAAACCGAGTATAGTACCGTTTTTGATTCATTAGTACCGCGATACTATACTAGTACCGGTATACCGTACAACCTTAGTCCCTATGTTTATATCATCGAGTGGTCTGCTGCGTCCCCGCTTCCTTGCTCCCTGTAAGTTTATTGTATATCAGAAATTATGCATCTCACTTGGATAAAAAAGTCTGAGGAGGTATTCCGACAAGTTGGTACACTTTGACAGCCATTTAGGACACAAAAATGGCCGGAACGACACAAAAAGTCACTTGGTCCCCCCCCCCGCCGCCTCACCCCGTTTCTTCACCAGAATTGTGATACATTCTTCATCTAAATGAGATTATATAAACATCCCAGCAGTCGGCATCCTAATGACAGCAGAACTTGTACCGTAAGTGATGTTATCCTTTGTTGGCTCTCAGGAAGTCTGCAGTGAGCAGAAATCAGCTCCATTGTAAGCAGACTTTTGTTCGCATTTATTATTTAGAACGTACTGTAAAAAAACATCCATTGTCATGTCTTTCATAATGATTGCAAAAATTCCGTAAAAAGTGCAGTTCCCCTTTAAATATAGTAACGTACAGATCTGATTTGATTGGAACAGGTGTGCCTAATGATGTGGCTAATACAGTTGTTTAAATGAGTCTATGGGTAGGGAGGTAATAAAGATTTAGCTGCTGACGTTCTTGTATATCCATGGGACAAGCGGTAGAAAATGGATGGATGGATGGATGAACTGCAGCACTAAGGCAACATGTGGGCCTCACTTGCCAAACCAGTTCCAAGGTGGCCTGAAAAGAGCATCCTTATGAAAGAAGAATTAACACCTTACATCGTCACACCCTCACACGTTTCCCCCACGGGGCCGGAGAACAACGTCGCACCGCGTAATTGAGCCTCGCACAGCTGCTGAAACCGCTGACGTCTATCAGCAATAATGTGCTCAGAAGGGCCAGAACCTCTCCAACCTCATAATCCTATGAAGGCACAATAGGGAATCCTACACATCCACTTACTGCATATGTCAAGCTATATTGTTCCTATGCTTTCACGTTAATGTCACGGCTACCATTCCTAGCAGCTTGTTAGTCATATCCTCATTGGAATGTCCAAATGCATCCATTTTCTCAACTATAGAAATAAACCCTGGATATGCTTGAGAGTAGTCTGTGTACAGCTTGTTGAGCATCCACACAGGCGTTATTGTTTGAATAGCAAGTCGACATGGAGTGAGCATCAAAATGGGAAGTCACCAGACTGAGCAGTTGAAAGAGGTTCCAGACTGTGTCTCTCTCCATTTGTAACAGCTTGCAGGCTTGTTGCATTCACAGAGATGGTACATAGTAGATACACACACTTTTTCCAAGATGGCCTTACTGTAGTGGCTGCTGGTGGCAGGAGCTCTGTGCTCTTATGTCATCATTTTGTGTTCCTGATGTTTCCCTTTTGTTTTCATGTGTTGTTTTTTTTTTGCCTTTTGGTTCGGGACCCTTTGGGACTGTGCGACAAGGAGTGCCACTTTCGTGACTTCTGGATCTGCCTCCCGGGAGCCTTTTGGCCATGGAGACCAGCTGCTGGGTCTCTGCCACACCAGAGTCTGTTTGGAGAGACTGGATGTGCAGAACCAACAACCTGGTCCTGAACGTCGACAAGACCAAGGAGATCATTGTCGACTTCAGGAGGCACCAGTCCAGCCACGCTCCACTCTTCATCAACGGCACAGCAGTGGAGATGGTAAGCAGCACCAAGTTCCTGGGGGTGCAGATAACTGACAATATGACCTGGTCCCTACACACCGGAGCTCTTGTAAAAAGAGCTCAGCAGCGCATGCACTTTTTGCGTGGGATGAAAAGAGCACAGCTCCCTCCCCCCATTCTCAGCACATTCTACAGAGGCACTATAGAGAGCCTGCTGACCAACAGCATCTCTGTCTGGACTGGAGCCTGCAGTGCCTCAGACTGGAAGTCTGTCCAGAGAGTGGTGAGGACGGCGGAAAAGATCATCAGGACTCCTCTTCCTCCTATCAAGGAGATCGCAAAAAGCCGCTGCCTGACCAGGGCTCAGATAATCTGCAGAGACTCCTCCCACCCCCACCAAGGACTGTTTTCACTGCTGGACTCTAGAAAGAGGTTCCGCAGCCTCCGAAGCAGAACCTCCAGGTTCTATAACAGATTCTTCCCTCAGGCCATAAGACTCTTAAACGCATCATAATTAAATTACCCCCTCAACTCCCCCCAAAATGGATTAACTTGCTGGAATAAAAAAGACAATATAACATACATCCATAAACGTGGACGCATGTGAAAAAGTGCAATATATTTATCTGTACAGTAATCTATTTATTTATTTATATATATTTATTTATTTTATATATATATTATATATATATTATTTATATATATTTATTTATTTATATATGCACCTTATTGCTTTTTTTTTTTATCCTGCACTACCATGAGTTTATGTAACAAAATTTCGTTCTTATCTGTGCTGTAAAGTTCAAATTTGAATGACAATTAAAAGGAAGTCTAAGTCTAATTAATCATGACTTCCTCATTTTGATTAGAAAAAAATTAATCAGCACAAATTTTTTTATTCTTTTTTTTTTTTTAAGTGTTTTATATCATGTGGTCCTGACTCAATGTTGCTGATTTATTAAGTTTATTTGATTTGATTTTTCACTATCAAACGGTTCAAGTCGGTCAAAAAATGTTTATAGTTTAAATAAGAATTAACTAATTTTTTGTTTCAGGCAAATGAATGCACTTTAAATCTTTTTCTGTTACAGACTAATTAATAATGTTATCCGTTGTAAGATTATCTTTTTGTATTTGTTTTACTTTTTGGTATTATTTAATGTTAATAAGAATGTTCTTTTTTGTTTCAGGCAAATTGATGCACTTTAAACCTTTTTCTGTTACAGACTAATGAATAATATTATTCGTTGTAAGATTATCTTTTTGTATTTGTTTTACTTTTTTGGTATTATTTAATGTTAATAAGAATGTTATGCATAGGTTTACTTATAAACATTTTAGAGACAAATTATACTATTTATAGTAGCGCTTACAGAATGTTTTATTCTTCTTAGGGGGAGCAGGTCCATGAATATAAATTGCTTCTTTTTTCAACTCTGTCTTTCCTACTCACTTTCTTCCTTCCCATGCTTGAATCAAACACAGGGACGGTGTGGCGAAGTTGGGAGAGTGGCCGTGCCAGCAATCTGAGGGTTACTGGTTCAATCCCCACCTTCTACCATCCTAGTCACGTCCGTTGTGTCCTTGAGCAAGACACGTCACCCTTGCTCCTGATGGGTCCTGGTTAGCGCCTTGCATGGCAGCTCCCGCCATCAGTGTGTGAATGTGTGTGTGAATGGGTGAATGTGGAAATACTGTCAAAGCGCTTTGGGCTCCTTAAAAAGGGGTAGAAAAGCGCTATACAAGTACAACCATTTACCATTTACAGTTAAGTCCATCTCTAACTCTAAGTTCATGCTAGCAGATGTTTTGGTCCCATCCTACGGGGTTCACTGTGACATTTGCTACGCCAACTAATGGCTGGGATTGTCACGGCGCGGGCTGGAACCCGCCTTTCATCGGCAGCTTGCGCTGCCAGCACCTCTGTTGGCAGCACGCCAGGACACGCCCCTGCTCGCGCCGGGCGTCTCACGCCCACGCAACGGCGAAGCTGCAGGCAATCGGCAATCAGCGCACCTGGGACTAATCAAGACAAGCAGCATAAAGACCAGCGGACCCATGGAGCCTATGCCGGAACGTAGTTTGTCTTTGCAGTAAGTCTCCCGTCTCTGGCTTCCCCTCCCGCGTACTTGCTCGCTCCCTTTTACCTCTTTGTCCCGTGTCTCATAGCTTTCCTGTTCCCCGTGATGGAGTCATGTATCTCGACTTCCCTGGACTGCCTCCCTCCATCCTCGACCCCTGCTTAGACACAGACATTGTCGCTTCTCTCCAGCCCCTCGACCACTTGCCTGGCCACGGACCACCTCTTTGCCTCGCCCCTCTGGACTGACGAAGGATTCACCCAACACGCAGTTACAACCACCCCTGGTAACATTTACATGATTAATTCTACTCATCGTCTGGCACCACTGTTAGAATAATTATGTGTAAGTTATCACACAACTCTTATGCTTAAAGGCCGTTGCTATAGTTATTATCAATTGTGCTGAAGTTGTACTTTTCTATCCGTGCAAAGGGACAACTTGCAATCTTGGATTGCGAGTTGTCTCGTATCAATGTTTGTGTCCAGACCTGGCCTGCTGACTGCCAAGGGCGAACATCGAGTACCGTGACACAGACAAAGCAAAGACAGGGCGATATTACGATTGTCAGCACATTTCCATTTCCGAATAATCATATATTGTGTCTAACTGGGGCTGCTGAAATTACCCCTTTCCTTCAGCAGCAGCCTCAGTGATGTAACCAGGGACCTCCCAAATAAATAGTGGAGCATGTGGGCTGTGCCTTAGAGCGTAGGTTGGAACTGTAACTAAGTGTACAGCCCAATACGTCTCTCCTCATGAGCCAAATTGAACTCTGTCTCTGCATGATTCCTTGCTTCTTGTCTGTTTAATAGATGTCAAATTTGGAGTAGCATACACCTCCCACACACTCATCAAAGGTTTGAATAAACCTGTTAATCCTCCTCGTGGTGTCGTCTCCTTCCCCCGCCGTACGTAATAGGAATGCTTATAACTCACATTTTTGCTCGAAACTTAAAGCACAACAAATAGCTGAGAGACAGCTCTTATCTAAAATACTCGTGAAAAAATACACTAAAATATATAAATAGTAACATAAGCTAGTCTGTGGCGTTCTTATTTTGTTTTTTGTTTGGTTAGAAAAACATAACTTTCAGCAAGTTGCAAACATACCCTCTAACATTGTTTAAAGCAGGGGTGCACACACTTTTTCTGCAGGCCAGCTACTTTTCAATGTACCAAGTGGAGGGAAATGCCCCCCTCTACCTCAAAGAACTGCTCACCCCCAAATCCTCCACACGACACCTCCGCTCCGGACAGGCTAACCTCCTCCAAAGCTACGAAGAATGGGAGACCGGGCTTTCTGCTACGCCACTCCCAGTCTGTGGAACGCTCTCCCTGACCACCCGAGGGCACCACAGACTGTGGATGCTTTTAAAAAAGGCTTAAAAACCCTTCTTTTTAAAAAAGCCTTTTTTAGATATACGCGTGCTAGTTCTAGTTTTTATTTGTATTTATTTTTATTATATAAGACAAGAATATAAGTTGGTATGATTGTGATGACTGGCATTAATAGGAATCAGCCAGTAGTGATGATAACCTCCACATTTTCAAATGGAGGAGGAAAAAAAGTCCTCCTTTCTGTCCAATACCACATGAAAGTGCTTGCTTTTTGTTTGTCCAGCTTCCATACTACTTTAGGTACGGCGCGACAGTCTGTTGAAATAAAAAGTGTTTCTCGCCTTCCTGTCGGTCGTTTTTTCTTAATAATGATCTGGCAGCAGCCAGCATCATCTCACAACTAACATCTAACAATCAAGTGACCAAAGTCACGTCTTAGTGAAGATTGATGATCGCAAATTTTTAGGTCTATTTTTTAAATGCCTGGCTGGCGATGGAATGACACACCCTCCACCATCCACCTAATGTGCGCCCCTGCTCTAAAACATTTTTTTTTAAAGTATATTTTCCTAAAACTTGTAACCACCAATGGTAATTAAAGTTAAAGTACCAATGATTGTCACACACACACTAGGTGTGGTGAAACTTGTCCTCTGCATTTGACCCATCCCCTTGTTTCACCCCCTGGGAGGTGAGGGGAGCAGTGAGCAGCAGCGGTGGCCGCACCCGGGAATCATTTTTGGTGATTTAACCCCCAATTCCAACCTTTGATGCTGAGTGCCAAGCAGGGAGGTAATGGCTCCCATTTTTATAGTCCTTGGTATGACTCGGCCGGGGTTTGAACTCACAACCTACCCATCTCAGGGCGGACACTCTAACCACAAGGCCACTGAGGCGTAACGTAAGCTAGTTTTCTTGATATATTTCCGTTTTTTTAAAGGCTGACAACTTTCCAGAGGCTGAGGTGAGTTGTTGCTTAGCAACAACAGGACATACTGGATTTATCAATATGAGACGGTGATTAAAAGGTATAGCTGCCATTCAAGTGCTATTATAAACACAGCACTCAATAATCCACACTTCTTTTGAAGCTTTTAACGACCAGCACATGACAAAGATCCCTCCTTTCCAGGCTTACTCTCCCCCTTTTTTGTTTTTTTTGTGTGTGTTTTGACTTCAGTGCCATTCATAACCTAGGTGGCCCCCGGGCTTGGGACGCAGTATAATCTCATTTGTACAGCAACAGATGTTCCTCCTAAAAACATCCATTGACTGGGGAGTGAAGAGTGTGCCTGGCCTCCTCTCTGGAGATGAAAGAGGCGCGTCTAATAATCCCGCTGTCACATTGGCAGACATCTTGACTTACAGCTCGCTTACTGTGTCGTCAAACATCCGCAGCTCCCCCTTTTCCACCTATATATACAAGTTTTCATGTTCTGATACGCAAAGAAGGGGGTGGAGGCGATGCATATAGGAAACAAGCTCTCTGGACAAATAAACAGCAGCGTGCAGTAATCTGACGGCTGGTTTCCCATGGCTGTGTCTCGCTGGCCCGTGGACCTTCTACTCTGTCTCACTGATGGCTCCTGTGTGATTGCAATCATCCATCTTACTGTCAACGCCAACAAAAAAGGGCAAGAAAGGGGAAATCTCTCACACACACACACACACACCACATACATACATACATACATACATACATACACACACACACACACACACACATTCACACACACACACACTCACACACTGCCTCAGTTTCTCCCCGGTGTCCAGCAAACTAGCAGAGGTAACATACAAACCCCATCACTATTGCCTTTGCATGGAAGTGTGTGTGTGTGTGTGTGTGTGTGTGTTCTTGTATTTCTACCCTTCATGAGACATGAAGGAGGAAAAGTATCTTCCATATGAGGAGGTGTGAACAAGCGATGACACAAATCATGGTCCCAATAACATTGCATCTAATAGACAATGTCTCATTTGCACCCCTGCTGGTGACATCTATCAAAATGAGGGTGGTCCCAAAAAGGAGGGATTTTTCAAATTGACTGTGTGTGGCTTTTAAAAATGCTCCCCCTCTGGTCAACATATGAAATAACAAGTGTGTGTAAGAAATTAAAATGTGTCCTCTTTGGCCAAAATTAAATAAAATAAAAAATATATATATATGTATATAGAGACGTACTGTAATAACTTGAAGTAAATAATGAAGATTAAAAAACATTTACAAACAAAACATTTAGAAAAATATGTTTTAACTAAAAGCAGTCTTTTTCTCACAATGTGCTCGACTTTTTTCTGATAAAATTGGGAACAATTTCTCATAGTCTTTGTTTCTGTAATATTGCAATATTTTCTCGTAAAATTTGTACTTTTTTAAATGTAAATTTATGACTTTTCAATGCAAAATGGTGACGTTTGTCATATAAAATTCTGACTTTTATCACAATATTGCCAATTTGTGTGTTGTTCTTGTAAAATAGTGACATTATGACTTTTGTCGTAATTTTGCCAAGCAAAATTGCGATTGTTATTATAATATTGCCACAATTTTAAAGTTTTCTTTCAAAATTTTGACTTTAGTCGTGTAAAATGACGACTCTTTTCATAAAATTGCCAACATTTTAAGTTTTTCTTGTAAAATTGCGACTGTTATTGAGTAAAATTCAAACTTTTATCATAACATCGCACAAATGTTCTGATTTTCTTGTAAAATTTGGACTTTAGTCGCGTAAAATGACGACTCTTTTCATAAAATTGCCAACATTTTAAGTTTTTCTTGTAAAATTGCGACTGTTATTGAGTAAAATTCAAACTTTTATCATAACATCGCACAAATGTTCTGATTTTCTTGTAAAATTTTGACTTTAGTCGCGTAAAATGACGACTCTTTTCATAAAATTGCCAACATTTTAAGTTTTTCTTGTAAAATTGCGACTGTTATTGAGTAAAATTCAAACTTTTATCATAACACCGCACAAATGTTCTGATTTTCTTGTAAAATTTTGACTTGCGTTGAGTAAAATTGCGACTTTTATTTTAATACTAGAGGTAGGCATTTTTCTGTCTCAAGAAGGTAACAAATACAAGAAAATGTGTGTGTGTGTGTGTGTGTTTGTGTTCTTGTATTTCTACCCTTCTTGAGACATGAAGAAGGAAAAGTATCTTCCATATGAGGAGGTGTGAACAAGTGATGACATAAATCATGGTCCCAATAACATTGCATCTAATAGACAATGTCTCATTTGCTCCCCTGCTTGTGACATCTATCAAAATGAGGGTGGTCCCAAAAAGGAGGGATTTTTCTAATTGACTGTGTATCGCTTTTAAAAGTGCTCCCCCTCTGGTCAACACATGAAATAACAAGTGTGTGTAAGAAATTGAAATGCGCCCCCTTTGGCCAACATATGAAATAACAAGTGTGCGTAAGAATTTGAAGTGCTCCCCCTCTGGCCAATATATGAAATAACAAGTGTGTGTAAGAAATTGAAATGCGCCCCCTTTGGCCAAATTGTATTTAAAAAAATAAATAAATATGTATATAGAGACATACTGTAATAACTTGAAATAAATAATGAAGATTAAAAAACAATTACAAAAAAAAAAATGTTTTAACTAAAAGCAGTTTTTTTCTCACAATGTGCTCGACTTTTTTCTGATAAAATTGGAAACAATTTCTCATATTATTTGTTTCTGCAATATTGCAATATTTTCTCATACAATTTGTACTTTTTAATGTAAAATTATGACTTTTTAATGCAAAATGGTGACATTTGTTGTATACAATTCAGACTTCTATCACAATATCGCCAATTTTTTGGTTGTTTTTGTAAAATAGTGAAATTTTCTGAGTAAAATTATGACTTTTGTCGTAATTTTACCACGTAAAATTGCGATTATTATTAGACTACTGTCAACATTTTAAAGTTTTCTTATAAAATTGGGACTTTTGTCGAGTGAAATGACGACTCTTTTCATAAAATTGCCAACATTTTAAGTTTTTCTTGCAAAATTGCGACTGTCATTGAGTAAAATTCCAACTTTTATCATAACATTGCACAAATGTTCATTTTTTTTTGTAAAATTTTGACTTGCGTTGAGAAAAATTGCGACTTTTATTTTCATACTGGAGGTAGGCATTTTTCGGAGGTCTCATGAAGGTAACAAATACAAGTGTGTGTGCGTGGGTGTGCTCATACGGTCATATGCCAGGAAGAGGAGTGGGCGTGCATCTCTGCTTGGTCTGCGGCTGCCCCATTATATTGCATGATCAGTCACTGGAGTGTACATGGGGGTAGCGGGAGAGAGAGAGAGAGGGGGACATGTCTGATCTTGCAACTGATCAAAAGCACCAGAGACTTGTTCCCTTGTGGCCATGCGAGCAGGGCCTCATATCAACATGTCTCTGTTCAGTAGACAGGAAAGACAAGAAGAGAGAGACAAGAAAGGTGGGAGGGGGGATTGGGAGAAACATGCAGGCCAAAAAATCACAAGAGTAAAGGATGCTTAGGGAGGCCAACATAGGACACTGATACATAACCGCACTTTCCGGACCATAGGGCGCACCGGATTATAAAGCGCACTGCCGATGAATGGTCTAATTTTTATCTTTTTTCATATATAAGGCGCACTGGATTATAGGGCGCATTAAAGGAGTCATATTATTATCTACTTAACATGTAATGGTGGTTCTTTGCTCAAAATGTTGCATAGATGATGTTTTACACATCATCTTCAAGTCACTTTCTGACAGTCTCTTCAGGATGCGCCGTTTTGTGGGCGGTCTTATTTACACGCCTCCACTTGGACAGCGTCTTCTCCCCGTCATCTTTGTTGTAGCGGTGTAGCGTGCAAGGACGGGTGTGGAAGAAGTGTCAAAAGATGGCGCTAACTGTTTTAATGACATTCAGACTTTACTTCAATCAATAACGGAGCAGCATCTCCTCATCCACCGGAAATGTGTCCCGTGAAAAACCGTCCGACCGAAACTCTCTAATAACTAAAGTTCCTTGGGTAAATAATGTAAACTCACTACACCGGTATGTTTTAGTGCTTTCATGGTGAGTTTACTGACAGATATAAGTAAGAACTTTACACTACTTTATATTAGAAATGGCAACAGTGGAGGATGAATGTCACATAACAAGAAGATAGAGAAAAAGAAGAAGCTTATCGACTGCGGCGTCGGCACGGACTACAATTTTTCAGGATTTATGCAGATCCCAAATACAGATCAGCAGGCACCAGAAGGTAAGAAAAGTTGTTTTTGCATAATATTGCGAAACAAAAGGCCAGATAATATGTCTTACCTTATACACACACCATAATAATACTCCTATGTTGAAGCACAGTATAGTCCACATATGTCAGAGTCAAGGCCCGCGGGCCATATCCGGCCCGCGAGAAGGTTTTTTACGGCCCTTGGGATGATCTTGATTTATTATTAGAACCGGCCCGCAGACCGCAGATCTTTTACACGCACCAAGCGGATGCCGGTCCAAGGTTCCGAAAGGGGGCGAGCGGCCCGCCGGGACGCGCCTGCCGGCCGAAGGGCTGCAGCCCGGCCGTCAGTCGCGGAGCCCGCCGTGCCACGCGCGCCAAGGGGGCGGGCCGAAACCCGGCCCCGAGGCCCTGAGACTTCTGCTTTGTTTCCCCAAACCGCGCGTCACCGCCGGGCCCGCACCACCGTCGGGCTGCAGCCCGAGCGTCGGTGGCGGAACCCGTCATGTGCCGCGCGCGCCAAGCGGAGCGGGGGGGTCAAGCGGGCCGAAACCCGCAGGCCACCCCCTCACCACGAGGCCCTGAGACTTCTGCGTTTGACCCCTACGCGCGGCCCGTCGGGACGCGCCCGCCGTCAAGCCACGAGGGCCAGCCGTCGGGTCGCGGAGCCCGCCGTCCCACGCGCGCCAAGGGGCGGGCCGAAACCAGCGGGGGGTTTCGGGCACCCAACTCGCCTCCCTCCCACGGAGGGAGGAGGGGGGTTTAATGTGAACATTACTGTGCAATCACATATTTAGAGTTTTTACTCAATTCAAGTTTAAAAGTTAAAGTTTAATATTTGTTTTCACTGCATGTTACTTCTCCTTAAACAAAGTGTTGTTTTTGATTTATAGATTTTTGCACTTTATTTTATTGTATTTCAATTTAATTATATTTTAAAAATATTTCAGTTGAGTGGATGATAGAAAATTGCTATTATTGTTTTTTTCTTTGAAGTAAATTTAGCCCACTTTTGCTAAAATAGAAAATATAGGCTACTGATGGTGCCTTGAATACCGGTTTCTTTCATTTAATGTTCATGTTATGGGGATTTTTATATAAAGGAAATTTGTCTTTTGTGTCTGTTGAAAATTAAAGATTACTGACAGAGCCATAAGAAAATATTGCTTTATTTATCTGATCATATTGGAATATATTTGTTAGGTTTTCAGTAGGTTCAATTAGGTTCACTAGACTATATGCGTCATTTAAAAAATTTTCAATGAACATTCGAACAGTCCGGCCCTCGGCTTGTAGCTAAATTTTTTATTTGGCCCTCCGTCCATTTGACTTTGACACCCCTGGTATAGTCCATCAAGCGGTGTGGCTTCATAGCTTACCAAAGTCCTACTAAAACATGTTGATTTTCAAGCGCCGTGTGTAATGTTTTATATTTTCAATGAAACATATAAAATGTTGGTGTTTACTTGAGTCATTTTGCCATCATAGTGCAGTCTACACGTACAGTGCCCTCCAAAAGTATTGGAACAGTGAGTCCAATTCCTTTATTTTTGTGGTAGACTGAAAACATTTGGGTTTCACATCAAAAAATGAATATGGGACAAGAGATCAACATTTCAGCTTTTATTTCCAGGTATTTACATCTGGATCTGATACACAACTTAGAAGATAGCATCTTTTGTTTGAACCTACCCATGTTTCAGGAGAGCAAAAGTATTGGAACATGTGACTGACAGGTGTGTTTTGTTGCCCAGGTGTCTCCAAATGACATTGATTATTCAAACAATAAATAGCACTGAATGCCTGAGCTCAGTTTCAGATTGGGTAGGATAGGTTTTGCCTGTGCAGACTGCATTTAGAGTTGGAACCAACATGAAAACCAGAGAGCTGTCTATGGGTGAAAAAGAAGCAATTGTGAATCTGTGAGAAGATGGACAATCAATCACAGCCATTGCACAAACATTGGCCATAGCCAGCACAACCATTTGGAATGTCCTGAAGAAGAAAGAAACCACTGGTGTACTAAGCAATAGACGTGGAACAGGTAGACCAAGGAAAACATCAGCAGTTGATGACAGAAACATTGTGAGATCTATAAAGAATAACTGTTAGTGACATCAGCAACAACCTCCGGAGGGCAGGAGTGAAGGTATCACAATCTAATGTTGGCAGAAGACTTCATGGACAGAAGTACAGAGGCTACACCAGAAGATGCAAACCACTCATTAGCAAGAAGAACAGGGAGGCCAGGCTGGAATTTGCCAAAAGGTACAGAGATGAGCCTCAACAATTCTGGGGAAAAGTTTTATGGACTGATGAGATAAAGATGAACTTCTTCCAAAGTGATGGAAATGCGAACGTTTGGAGAAAGAAAGGATCTGCTCATGATCCCAAACATACAAGCTCATCTGTGAAACATCATGTCATGTCTTGGGCTTGCATGGCTTCTTCTGGGACGTCATCTTCATAGATGATGTAACACATGAGGGCAGCAGCAAAATGAACTCGGAAGTCTACAGAAACATTTTGTCTGCTAATTTAAAGAAAGATGCTGATTGGGAGATCCTTCATCATGCAGCAAGATAACAACCAAACAAGAAAGGAGTTGATCAGGGGCAAGAAGTGGAAGGTTTTAGACTGGCCAAGTCAGTCTCCAGAGTTAAAGGCCTACTGAAACCCACTACTACCGACCACACAGTCTGATAGTTTATACATCAATGATGAAATCTTAACATTGCAACACATGCCAATACGGCCGGGTTAACTTATAAAGTGCAATTTTAAATTTCCCGGGAAACTTCCGGTTGAAAACATTTATGTATGATGACGTATGCGCGTGACGTCAATGGTTGAAGCGGAAGTATTGGGACACATTGTATCCCAATACAAACAGCTCTGTTTTCATCGCAAAATTCCACAGTATTCTGGACATTTGTGTTGGTGAATATTTTGCAATTTGTTTAATGAACAATGGAGATTGCAAAGAAGAAAGCTGTAGGTGGGATCGGTGTATTAGCGGCTGGCTGCAGCAACACAACCAGGAGGACTTTGAGTAGGATAGCAGACGCACTATCCGACGCTAGCCGCCGACCGCATCGATGATCGGGTGAAGTCCTCCGTCGCGCCGTCGATCGCTGGAACGCAGGTGAGCACGGGTGTTGATGAGCAGATGAGAGCTGGCGTAGGTGGATAGCTAATGTTTTTAGCATAGCTCTGTCGAGGTCCCGTAGCTAAGTTAGCTTCAATGGCGTCGTTAGCAACAGCATTGCTAGGCTTCGCCAGGCAATACAGCATTAACCGTGTGGTTACAGGTCCAGAGTTTGGTAGTATTGTTGATCTTCTGTCTATCCTTCCAGTCAGGGGCTTATTTTTTTGTTTCTATCTGCATTTAAGCACGATGCTATCACGTTAGCTCCGTAGCTAAAGAGCTTCGCCGATGTATTGTCGTGGAGATAAAAGTCACTGTGAATGTCCATTTCGTGTTCTCGACTCTCATTTTCAAGAGGATATAGTATCCGAGGTGGTTTAAAATACAAATCCGTGATCCACAATAGAAAAAGGAGAAAGTGTGGAATCCAATGAGCCCTTGCACCTAAGTTACGGTCAGAGCGAAAAAAGATACGTCCTGCACTGCACTCTAGTCCTTCACTGTCACGTTCCTCATCCACAAATCTTTCATCCTCGCTCAAATTAATGGGGTAATCGTCGCTTTCTCTGTCCGAATCACTCTTGCTGCTGGTGTAAACATGGGGAAATGTGAGGAGCCCTTCAACTTTTTTTTATCAGCGACCAAAAGTTGCGAACTTTATCGTCGATGTTCTCAACTAAATCCTTTCAGCAAAAATATGGCAATATCGCGAAATGATCAAGTATGACACATAGAATGGATTTGCTATCCCCGTTTAAATAAGAAAATTTCATTTCAGTAGGCCTTTAAACCCAATAGAGCATGCATTTTACCTGCTGAAGAGGAGACTGAAGGGAGTAACCCCCCAAAACAAACAAGTGAAAGAGGCTGCGGTGAAAGCCTGGAAAAGCATCACAAAAGAAGAATGCAAAAGTTTGGTGATGTCAATGGTCACAGGCTTGATGCACTTATTGAAAGCAAAGGATTTGCAACTAAATATTAAGTCTTATTCACTGTAATCTATTTCAAGTTTATATGTTCCAATACTTTTGCTCACGTAAAAATGTTGTGTTCCATTACAAATAATGCTATCTTCTAAGTTGTGTATCAGATCCAGATGTAAATGTAAAGACGGGGGGGGGGGGGGGGGGGGGGGTCGCAGCTTACTGCGAGGTTTGTTCTCCCGGGAAGCAATCGGACTATTCCGGACAAGGCATGAAGGTAGGAACATATTTTATTATTCGACTAACACTCAACGAAGTACAAAAAACAGAAAACAACCTGAAGGCAAGCGTGCCTATCGCACGCGGAAGCTAAGGCAAAAAACTTAGGACATGAAACATGAAACAACTAACAAAATGATGGCATGGAGCAACTAGCATAACTGTGGAATCAGACATGGAGCGAGCAGCGTGACCTAAGCAATGACGCCAGGACGACTGACTGGCAAAGACAGGCTTAAATAATGGTCTTCTTGATTAGAGCAGGTGCCAGTGGCGTGCAGTCACTAGAGGCAGGGGAGGCGGGGCCTCACCTGCCATCATGGAAATAAAAAAAAAAGAAAAAGAAAAAAAAAAAATTAAATTGTTATATGTATCCAGTGATTATACTAAAGTTATTTTCCATTTAACTTCACCAGTTTTAGATTATTTTTATTTTTATTTTCACATTTGCCGTTCAAATACTGAGAAGAGACGTTGCGGTGATCAGCAGCCAGTTGAGGCACTTGTGCCTCACCATGGATTGCGACTCGGCTAACTGCTGGCCTGCTCTGCAGTGAGACCGTATTGCTATATGAATCATATTATACATTTCCATAGTTTAGTTAGCTGAGGTATATAATGTACAGTGTATTTTGTCAACAACTGTATGTGTGTAACATATTTTTAGTGCTGAGCGATCATAAATCTGCTGCGGAGACACACTGTGTGAGGCTCATATCATAACCCCGCCTCCTGGTGCCAAGCATCTCCGCCGCAGAATGCACTGCCCGACGGGAGCACCGCGGCCACACCAACCAAAGCCCACACCCAAACCCTCCACGTGCAAGACCGAATCCACCCAAAAAAAGTCACTTAACAAGAAGCCAAAAAGTGCAAAAACAACAATGCTCGCGCTGCAGGAGCCGCGAACGACCGCAGGGACACAACATTAGGTACACCTGCACTGCAGGTTCATATGTTTTTAAATTTGACTGTGATGATGCAGTCGTGCCTCACCAGACATTAACCTCACCGCACGCCACTGGCAGGTGCGTGTCCCGAACACCAGAGGCAGGTGAAACTAATAAGTCGCCATGGTAACTAAACAAACAAGGGAGCGCAAACAGGAACTAACAGAGTCCAAAACAACAAAAAATAAAAACATTAAAGCTGCAAGCAGCGATGGACGGGACCAACTTTGAGGGCTCATAAAATCCAAACCGGAGCAGTAGTTAAAACTCTTTCATCAACTTTTAATCAGAAGAGTTCAATCTCTCTCCTGTGCTAATTTGAAGCCGACACGACAAACGCGCTCAGAGGAGATAATGTTTGAAAAAAGGTGACTGTTTTTACTCAACTTTTGTTTTGAAGGGGGAATTGCAAACTTCCTGTTGATTTTTGCTGGGGGTTGTCAGTGTATGAAATATAGGTCTAAGTGAATCCTACATAGAGGTTTTTGTTTCATGTCTCTACGACATTCCTACTGGGAGTTAGAGGCAGTTTTGTCTGTTTTCTTCCTAGGGGGCGCTAGAGCGCAATTTTGAGTTTTGGGGTTTGGTTGTTTGATTAGATCGCAATTTTCGCCAGTCCTGATGTGTGTGTCCAATTTGGTGAGTTTTGAAGCATGTTAAGGGGGTCAAATTACAGCTCAAAGAGGCGGCGGTATAATAATAAAACGCTAGAAATACAATAGGGTACTCGGTCCCTAATAATCCAGACCACAGATCATGACAGTAAATACCTAGAAATGAAAACTGAAATGTTGATCTCTTGTCTCATATTCCTCTTTTGATGACAAACCCAAATGTTTTCAGTCTACAACAAAAATAAAGGAATTTGCCTCACTGTTCCAATACTTTTGGAGGGCACTGTATCTCTTATGTATGACTGCCATCTACTCACACTTATCATTACACCATGTACCAAATAAAATAGCTTCAAGGTCGGGAAGCTCAACCAAACGTATTCCTTGTATTAGGCGCACCGGGTTATAAGGCGCACTGTCGATTTTTGAGAAAAAAAAAGGATTTTAAGTGCGCCTTATAGTCCAGAAAATACGGTATGTCCTGTGATTAAGCCTTTTAAGAGAAAAGGTGTTGTTGGATGCTGTACATGTTGGATGTGAGT
>NC_084740.1:20221401-20456401 GCF_033978785.1 Entelurus aequoreus
CTGCCTTCTGCCCGACATCGAGAGAGACAAGCGGTAGAAAAACTGATGGATGGATTGAGGATTTTTCCAGTAGCTTTTCAGTTTACGCATATTTCCCGCGGTGTACAGATCTTTTGGGGATTACCTTCGTGCGGTGTGACGCGACCGACTGGCTCTGTGTCGCCTTGGAAACGCTCGAGGCAAACTCAGAGTTTCTTACATCCGCCAAAGAGGTTCTGTTTTTGCCAGGGTTTGTTTGTCTTTGTGTTAGCAAGGTAACTCAAACTTTTATGGATAGATTTTAACAACATTTTTCAGGAAATGTCCAAAAAACAATTCCTCTCATCAACTACAAAGACACTTCACTTCCTGCTTGCACAACAAGGTTTTGTTTGATACCGTCACACGTTACAGTATTATTGTCACAGCTTTGAAACCGAAATACTGCGGTATTTACAGTACCGTTACATCCCTAGAATACATTGATGTAGCCCCTGACGCTGTCCGTTGGAACGATGCATCAACGCGTCCGCCATCTTGAGCAGAGAGAAAGCCGTGTCTGGGTCTATAACAGGGCTGGGCTATTATTTTGACTCGGGGGGCCACCTTTAGAGAACAAAATGTGTCTGGGGGCCAGTATATCCATCTATCTATCTATCTATCTATATCTATATATATACCGCCTTAAAAAACAATGGAATTTTAAATTTTTTTACTGAATGAGACACCCAGAATATACGTGAAAATAAACAATGTTACAATATTAACTATGAAGGATAAAACACTGAATATTGACAACATATGAACGTCACACCCCCTCTCCATCCACATATTTTACAATCAAGCGAAACGCAACAAAAATGCAACAAACACAGCGAAATATGAACGTGAAGTGTAAAAAACCCCACCTACAATCTGATATATGTGATATATCACTAAGCTTTAGAACTTTGTTGTAAAAATCTCCTTCCACGTCTGTCCCTGACACCCACATTTCAGACTCTGGAAACACTCTGTGGAAACACTCCCCACCCACACCGCTTGGTGCCTCGTCTGAGCTGCTGTGACTTACATTACCATAGTAACTAATAAGATTACCATAGTAACTAATTAGATTACCATAGTAACTAATTATATGGACATAGTAACTAACTAGATGACCATAGTAAGTAATTAAATGACCATAGTAACTAATTAGATGACGATAGTAACTCATTAGATGACCATAATAACTCATTAGATGACCATAGTAAGTAATTAAATGACCATAGTAACTAATTAGATGACCATAGTAACTAGTATATCATGCAGATTCCAAGCATTGAAAGACTTAGTATAGTTGAAGACTTACGGTCATTACAAAACATGACTGCACATCATAATGGCAGCTACACTTTACATCTTGAACATCTAAATAAATGACTTTTGGAATGTCCGGCGGGCCAGATTGAAAAGCTTCACAGGCCGCATGTGGCCCCCGGGCCTCAATTTGCCCAGGTCTGTTCTATAAGGTCTCCAAATGATTCACATTTTAGTGCCAGTCAGACCAGTCTGACAAAAGCCCTGCTCAAGATGGCGGCAGTGTTGATGTGCCTGACATGCCTGAAGGCATCATCTATATTTTCACATCCATACCTGAGCGGGATGCCAAGGAGAAAGTTTGCATTTTGTGTATTTATGAAACTTTTAAAAACAATGTTATAGAGCTAACGATATCATGAGTTGTGTATTCCCTGTATTGCGTGTGTTCTGGCGGTGTGGGTGTGTTTCAGAAGCTGGCTGCTAGATGTTGTGTTGTTTTGTGCTCACCATGAATGCCTATCATGTGCTCCAGGATCAGAAGCCTCTCTGCCAGGATCTTCAGGGCCTCCCTGAGCTGTGGCACCACCTCCGCCTAGAAACCAAACAATACATTTACTGGGGAACATGTCGAACGGGACAAGCGGTAGAAAATGAATGGATGGATGGATGTTGCATGTAGACAGGATGCGACACATCTTACCTCATCTAAACCTTCACCTGGCTCTCCTTTAGGCCCTGCCGGCCCCTGGGAATAAAAACACAACCATCTGGTCTTCAATGTCTTGTTTTTATTCTACAAACCCCAAAAGCAGTGAAGTTGTCACGTTGTGTAAATGGTAAATAAAAACAGAAAACAATGATTTGCAAATCCTTGTCAACTTATATTCAATTGAATAGACTGCAAAGACAAGATATTTAACGTTCCCACTGGTAAACTTTGTTATCTTTTGCAAATATTAGCTCATTTGGAATTTGATGCCTGCAACATGTTTCAAAAAAGCTGGCACAAGTGGCAAAAAAGACTGAGAAAGATGAGGAATGCTCATCAAACACTTATTTGGAACATTCCACAGGTGAACAGGCTAATAGGGAACAGGTGGGTGCCATGATTGGATATAAAATCAGCTTCCATGAAATGCTCAGTCATTCACAAACAAGGACGGGGCGAGGGTCACCACTTTGTCAACAAATGCGTGATTGTCGTACAGTTTAAGAACAACATTTCTCAAGGAATTTAGGGACTTCACCATCTACGGTCCGTAATATCATCAAAAGGTTCAGAGAATGCCCGTGACCTTGGATCCTTCAGGCGGCACTGCATAAAAAAATGACAGTGTGTAAAGGATATCACCACATGGGCTCAGCAACACTTCAGAAAACCACTGTCAGTAACTACAGTTGGTCGCTACATCTGTAAGTGCAAGTTAAAACTCTACTATGCAAAGCTAAAGCCATTTATCAACAACACCCAGAAACGCAGCCGGCTTCGCTGGGCCCGAGCTCATCTAAGATGGACTGATGCAAAGTGGAAAAGTGTTCAGTGGTCTGACGAGTCCACATTTCAAACCGTTTTTGGAAATTGTGGACGTCGTGTCCGCAATTTCCAAAGAGGAAAAGAACCATCCGGACTGTTCTAGGCGCAAAGTTGAAAAGCCAGCATCTGTGATGGTATGGGGGTGTATTAGTGCCCAAGACATGGGTAACTTACACATCTGTGAAGGCACCATTAATGCCGAAAGGTACATACAGGTTTTGGAGCAACATATGTTGCCATCCAAGCAACGTTTTCTTATTTCAGCAAGACAATGCCAAGCCACGTGTTACATCAACGTGGCTTCATAGTAAAAGAGTGCGGGTACTAGACTGGCCTGCCTGTAGTCCAGACCTGTCTCCCATTGAAAATGTGTGGTGCATTATGAAGCCTAAAATACCACAACGGGGACCCCCGGACTGTTGAACAACTTAAGCTGTACATCAAGCAAGAATGGGAAAGAATTCCACGTCAAAAATGTGTCTCCTCAGTTCCCAAACCTTTACTGAGTGTTGTTAAAAGGAAAGGCCATGTAACACAGTGGTAAAAATGCCCCTGTGACAACTTTTTTGCAATGTGTTGCTGCCATTAAATTCCAAGTTCATGATTATTTGCAAAAAATAACAAAGTTTCTCAGTGTGAACATGAAATATGTTGTCTTTGCAGTCTATTCAATTGAACATAAGTTGAAAAAGATTTGCAAATCATTGTATTCTGTTTTTATTTACCATTTACACAACATGCCAACTTCACTGCTTTTGGGTTTCACCAAGTACTATCTCAGAAAACACTTACCTAGTACCATCACAATGACCAACATCACAACACAGTAGCATAGTAGGCCTGAATATTCATTACAAACAAGGCTGAGGTTTTAACAAGTACAAACCCCGTTTCCATATGAGTTGGGAAATTGTGTTAGATGTAAATATAAACGGAATACAATGATTTGCAAATCCTTTTCAACCCATATTCAGTTGAATGCACTACAAAGACAACATATTTGATGTTCAAACTCATAAACCTTATTTTTTTTTTGCAAATAATAATTAACTTAGAATTTCATGGCTGCAACACGTGCCAAAGTAGTTGGGAAAGGGCATGTTCACCACTGTGTTACATGGCCTTTCCTTTTAACAACACTCAGTAAACGTTTGGGAACTGAGGAGACACATTTTTTAAGCTCTCAGGTGGAATTATTTCCCATTCTTGCTTGATGTACAGCTTAAGTTGTTCAACAGTCCGGGGTCTCCGTTGTGGTATTTTAGGCTTCATAATGCGCCACACATTTTCAATGGGAGACAGGTCTGGACTACAGGTAGGCCAGTCTAGTACCCGCACTCTTTTACTATGAAGCCACGTTGATGTAACACGTGGCTTGGCATTGTCTTGCTGAAATAAGCAGGGGCGTCCATGGTAACGTTGCTTGGATGGCAACATATGTTGCTCCAAAACCTGTATGTACCTTTCAGCATTAATGGCGCCTTCACAGATGTGTAAGTTACCCATGTCTTGGGCACTAATACACCCCCATACCATCACACATGCTGCCTTTTACACTTTGCGCCTATAACAATCCGGATGGTTCTTTTCCTCTTTGGTCCGGAGGACATGACGTCCACAGTTTCCAAAAACAATTTGAAATGTGGACTCGTCGGACCACAGAGCACTTTTCCACTTTGTATCAGTCCATCTTAGATGAGCTCAGGCCCAGCGAAGCAGACGGCATTTCTGGGTGTTGTTGATCTACGGTTTTCGCCTTGCATAGGAGAGTTTTAACTTGCACTTACAGATGTAGCGACCAACTGTAGTTACTGACAGTGGGTTTCTGAAGTGGTCCTGAGCCCAAGTGGTGATATCCTTTACACACTGATGTCGCTTGTTGATGCAGTACAGCCTAAGGGATCGAAGGTCACGGGCTTAGCTGCTTACGTGCAGTGATTTCTCCACATTCTCTGAAACCTTTGATGATATTACGGAGCGTAGATGGTGAATTCCCTAAATTCCTTGCAATAGCTGGTTGAGAAAGGTTTTTCTTAAACTGTTCAACAATTTGCTCACGCATTTGTTGACAAAGTGGTGACCCTCGCCCCATCCTTGTTTGTGAATGACTGAGCATTTCATGGAATCTACTTTTATACCCAATCATGGCACCCACCTGTTCCCAATTGGCCTGTTCACCTGTGGGATGTTCCAAATAAGTGTTTGATGAGCATTCCTCAACTTTATCAGTATTTATTGCCACCTTTCCCAACTTCTTTGTCACGTGTTGCTGACATCAACTTCTAAAGTTAATGATTATTTGCACAAAAAAAAAAATGTTTATGAGTTTGAATATGGGTTGAATATGGGTTGAAAATTATTTGCAAATCATTTTAATCCGTTTATATTTACATCCAACACAATTTCCCAACTCATATGGAAACGGGGTTTGTATATGTAACAATAATGTCGTTGTGGTTTGTGCAGCCCTTTGAGACACTCGTGATTTAGGGCTATATAAATACACTTTGATTGATTGATTGATAATAGTTTTGGCCAGTGCGACATTACACACAGTTTGAACAGTCACACAGTGTTTGAATATTTAATGAGGTAATTATTTGGCGTACCACCAGATGGAGCCCACATAGCACGTACCCCAGTTTGACAATTGCTGCTGTATTGCACAAAAGGTTTACATACTCACAGCCAGGCCTGGATCGCCTCTTGCACCTGGAGGCCCCTAATGGAGGAAGAACAGAGAGCAAATATTTCATCTCACATGCTCCCCTTCAGCAGACATCTTGTCTTAAATCATTGCTCGCAGTCAGGGATCAGCTTTAAAGGCAGAGGGGACCAGGCATTAGCGAGGCCTGGCCTTGGCCGAGAGTACAGAGGGGAGGATTAGTCATGGACTGGAGTCTTTGAAGCCCAGCCACTTCACCTTTAATGCCTTTTAAGATCGCATGACACATTTGACTGTTCATCATTGTTCTGCCCTGAAAAACTAAAAATTAACAATTGTCTCACCCTTTCCCCCGCGTCTCCTTTAGGTCCAACAATCCCAGGTGTTCCCTGGTCGCCTTCCTTGCCCTGAGTTCAGTCCAACAGATGAACACATGTTAATGATGAGAATCATCTATATTTTTATAGGATCAATATCTAAAGTGTCAATATGCTCACGTCTTGACCCGGCATGCCTGGAATCCCTGGAGGTCCTGTTGGTCCAGGAGGCCCTGAATGATGGTTCACCACATATATGGCATCACTTACAGAGGAAACTTGGCTCAAGGTTGCAGTAAATACAGAGTGCATTGTAAGCCTTTGTGTGTCTGCAGCTTTAATGCTAATGAGCTGTGTTTGTCTTCACTTTTTACCCTCTGACTGAGCGCTTGCCCAACATAATAGATCAGTTATCACATACAACAACGTAACATTATAGAGTAGCGGAGGACACTAGCATAGCTACAATATATTGCCAAAAGTATTTGGCCACCCATCCAAATGATCAGAACCAGGTGTCCTAATCACAGGTGTATACAATCAAGCACTTAGGCATGGAGAGTGTTTCTACAAACATTTGTGAAAGAATGGGCCGCTCTCAGTGATTTCCAGCGTGGAACTGTCATAGGATAAATCCAGTCAAGAAATTTCCTCGCTCCTAAATATTCCAAAGTCTACTGTGGGATTTATTATAAGAAAATGGAAGAGTTTGGGAAAAACAGAAAGTCAGCCACCAAGTGGTAGGAGTGTAACATTTGGTGGAGGAGGAATTATGGTGTGGGGTTGTTTTTCAGGAGTTGGGCTCGGCCCCTTAGTTCCAGTGAAAGGAACTTTGAATGCTCCAGGATACCAAAACATTTTGGACAATTCCATGCGCCCAACCTTGTGGGAACAGTTTGGAGCGGGCCCCTTCCTCTTCCAGCATGACTGTGCACCAGTGTACAAAGCAAGGTCCATAAAGACATGGATGACAGAGTCTGGTGTGGATGAACTTGACTGGCCTGCACAGAGTCCTGACCTGAACCCGATAGAACACCTTTGGGATGAATTTAGAACGGAGACTGAGAGCCAGGCCTTCTCCACCAACATCAGTGTGTGACCTCACCAACACGCTTTTGGAAAGATGGTGGAAAATTGCTATAAACACACTCCGCAACCTTGTGGACAGCCTTCCCAGAAGAGTTGAAGCTGTAATAGCTGCAAAAGGTGGACCCACATCATATTGAACCCTATGGGTTAAGAATGGGATCGCACTTACGTACAACACTTAAGACCTTCAGTATATCAGTATGTGGAATTAAATTATGGAATGGACTAAGCAAAGAAATCCAACAATGTACTAATATGATCCACTTCAAGAAACTCTTCAAACTTAAAGTGTTTACAAAGTACAAAGAAGAAGAACCATGATTAACATTCTGAATTTATTCTATCCATCCATTCATTTTCTAGATAATCTTATTTATCTCACCATATGAAATATAATTTACTTCTTTAATTGTGATTTATTTATTTATTTATTTTTATTGTGATTACTTATGGAGTATATTGTGAATAAATTGAGAACAGGAAGTGAGTTCTAGCAACTGCTATGTAAAGGAAAAAGGGTCGGACTAAATAAGCTCTGCTTCTTCCTACTCCTTTTCCAACATGTTGAATAGAGAAACTTGAAATTGTGATGTATCATGTTGCATGCATGCATGTGTGACGTATCATGTTGCATGCATGCATGTGTGACGTATCATGTTGCATGCATGCATGTGTGACGTATCATGTTGCATGCATGCATGTGTGACGTATCATGTTGCATGCATGCATGTGTGACGTATCATGTTGTATGCATGCATGTGTGACGTATCATGTTGTATGCATGCATGTGTGACGTATCATGTTGTATGCATGCATGATCCAAATAAACTCAAACTCAAGTCAAGTATTCAAAGAAGCTGAACTGAACACACAGGCTTCAAGTCTTTTTAACTTGCGTTCAAGACTCAGCCTTTGTGCATTAACGGCCTCACAGACAGTCACACATTTTAGAACTGTTTTTAAAAATGATAAATAAATAAATAAATTAAATAAATAAATATAAAAAAATAAATAAAATAAAATGCAAACATTTCTCACTCTGGGGGTAAAACAAAATCTCAGACAGCCACTTTAAGAGCCTCAGGTTGCAGAACCCTGAGATTCTAGTTGATACAGCTTTCCGACTGTCAAGTGTACCTAATGTTGCGGCTGAGGGATGTTGTTTGTACCTGGGGGGCCACTGGGACCAGCTGGACCAGGAGGGCCAACTGGATGGATGTGGTCTTCCTCTGGGAAAGAAGCGCAAAACAGACAATTGAAAATCCACATTGTGTAAGCGGTGGTCAGACACACAGTTTGGGACACATGCAACATTGGCTTTAATGCACATGTTAGACCTCAAACTGTTGTTGCTACAATGGGCTATTGATGAGCTGTTATTCAAACAAAATATTTCCCAATCAACATCATTCAAAATGTGATGAAAGAACACCAAAACCCTCGGGGTAATACCGTGACCCTTTAATAATTGTATGATGCATGTTTTATGATGTTTTACAATCCTATTATCACAGAATATGGATTATGCACACAGCGTGTGGTGCCAGTGATGCTTGCAATGTAGTATTTCATTGTTTGCAGTCCTTTTCTTTCTTGTTTTTAAGTCGGCAGTGCAGGTATAGTACTTTATACACACCCATTCTTGTATTTCTTACCTTCTTGAGACCTCTAAAAAATACCTACCTCTTTAGGACCACCCTTTGTAGATATATAAAGATGTGTATTTACAAAATTAATAATATATACATACTATGTAAATATAAAATAGGTAAGCTTTTAGTTAATTATTTTGGGGGGGGATTTTTTGATTGTAATTGGTATTTAATATTCATTATTTATTTCCAAGTTATTACAGTATGTCTCTATATACATATTTATTTATTTTTATTAATTTTGCCCAAAGGGGGCGCATTTCAATTTCTTAAACACATTTTTGTATTTTTTACCTTCTTGAGACCTCCGAAAAAGGCCTACCTCTTTAGGACCACCCTTTGTAGGTATATAAATATTTGTATTTACAACAAGAATAACATATACATACAATGCAAATACAAAAAAGGTAAGCTTTTAGGTAATTTTTAATTTTTTGTTTGAAATTGTTTTTTAATCTTCATTATTTACTACAAATTATTACAGTATGTCTCTATATACATATTTTTTTTATTTTTTTATTAATTTTAGCCAATGGGGGCGCATTTCAATTTCTTACACACATTCTTGTATTTGTTACCTGCTTGAGATCTGAGAAAAATGCCTACCTCTTTAGGACAACCCTTTCTAGATATATACAGATTTGTATTTACAACATTAATAATATATACATACTATGCAAATATAAAAAAGGCAAACAATTTTTTAAATATTTTATTTTTATTTTTTTTGTAATTTGTTTTTAGTCTTCATTATTTACTTCAAGTTATTACAGTATGTCTCTATATACATATTTATTGTATTTTTTTCATTAATTTTGGCCAAAGGGGGCGCATTTCAATTTCTTACACACACTTGTTATTTCATATGTTGGCCAGTGGGGGAGCAATTCAAAATTTGAAACACACACTTCTTATTTCATATGTTGACCAGAGGGGGAGCACTTTTAAAAGCGACACAGTCAATTTGAAAAATCCCTCCTTTTTGGGATCACCCTCATTTTGATAGATGTCACCAGCAGGGGTGCAAATGAGACATTGTCTATTAGATGCAATGTTATTGGGACCATGATTTATGTCATCACTTGTTCACACCTCCTCATATAATGATAAATGGGTTATACTTGTATAGCGCTTTTCTACCTTCAAGGTACTCAAAGCGCTTTGACAGTATTTCCACATTCACCCATTCACACACACATTCACACACTGATGGAGGGAGCTGCCATGCAAGGCGCTGCCAGCAGCCATCAGGAGCAAGGGTGAAGTGTCTTGCCCAAGGACACAACGGACGTGACTAGGATGGTAGAAGGTGGGGATTGAACCCCAGTAACCAGCAACCCTCCGATTGCTGGCACAGCCACTCTACCAACTTCGCCACGCCGTCCCTATATGGAAGATATTTTTCCTTCTTCATGTCTCAAGAAGGGTAGAAATACAAGAACACACACACAAACCTAATCCAGGTGTGTCACATTTCATCCCAGATGAGTTGACTAATCCCTATACCTCAGCTCACTAACAATTATGTTGTGCAACCAACTGCATGGATGAGTGACACAAAAGAACAAGACAAAAAAAAAACTGTCCAATGGTTTCCTTTCCCGCCCCACCCAAGTATTGTACAGAACTCTTTAAACAAATCTGAGGGAGGAAAGGAAAACCTTTTCCAAGTCTATATACGGTGAGAGTGATTGACAAGCAGCAGCAGGATGAGCCCAAGCAGCTGCCATTAAATGGACTATTAAAGACACTTAGACAGGGTCTGTTTTCACAGAGGTGGAAACCGTGCCTTGTTCACAGCGTGTGAGATGTGTTAAAGAAAGCTTGTAAGAGGAAGAAAAAAACCCAACACGGCCACACTCCCACTTGCTTTCCACTTATTAAGCATATGCTGGCTATCTCAGCCCACCCCATGTTGAGACAACACTGTTACATTATGGCTAACGTCCACAGAATAAAAAAGGAAGAAGCAGATTTTCCTCTGGAACTAATTTCCCCATGCTCTAACCTGCGCCCTGGCCAAGGAACTTCACATGAGTGGCAGCCCATCTCCTCCCCGGCTGGCCCAGGGCCACAGTCTCTTCCCCGAAATGCACACTGTTGTGCTGACAGCTAACAAATTAGGGCCGATTTACAGCCGGTTGCTTCTCCCTCCGCACCCCTCTCCCCCCCCCGGGCTAACATGGTCCCACAGACCCAAATCTGCATTGTTCCAGACCCGCAGTCACGGTTGTGGGAGCACAGAGGCTAACACTGCTTCATGGGAGCCAGTGTGTGCATCACGGGTGTCTGCTGCCTCTCAGTGGACACAGTCAAAAGGTCCATATTGCAGAAAAGGGCTGGCAAAAAATAAGATAGAAAGACTACATTTTAGAACAAAAATACTAATGAAATGATCTGTCCATGGAGATAGTTATTTTTATTTGATAAGACATCCTAAATTAAGATTTCGGTATGGGGAACATATTCACCATTAATTAGTTGCTTATTAACATGCACATTAGTAACATATTGGCTCTTAATTAGTCATTATTAAGTACCTATTAATGCCTTATTCTGCATGGCCTTATTATAAAACCAGTAAGCCATTAACTAAGAGTCTTCCCTCAATAACCTCAGAATTATTGCTTATTAGAATAGAATAGAATAGAAAGTACTTTATTGATCCCTGGGGGAAATTCAGCACCACAGTTCGCTCACAATAGACAATAAACACTTAGGTATTTTTTACATGTGAATAATATAAATACAGTCTATTATACAGCATTATTCACATGTGAATAATATAAATACAGTCTAGTATACAGCATTATTCACATGTGAATAATATAAATACAGTCTATTATACAGCATTATTCACATGTGAATAATATAAATACAGTCTATTATACAGCATTATTCATATGTGAATAATATAAATACAGTCTATTATACAGCATTATTCACATGTGAATAATATAAATACAGTCTATTATACAGCATTATTCACATGTGAATAATATAAATACAGTCTATTACACAGCATTATTCACATGTGAATAATATAAATACAGTCTATTACACAGCATTATTAACATGTGAATAATATAAATACAGTCTATTATACAGCATTGTTCACATGTGAATAATATAGATACAGTCTATTATACAGAATTATTCACATGCAAGTAATATAAATACACAGTCTATTATACAGCATTATTCACATGTGAATAATATAAATACAGTCTATTATTCAGCATTATTCACATGTGAATAATATAAATACAGTCTATTATTCAGCATTATTCACATGTGAATAACATAAATACAGTCTATTATACGGCATTATTCACATGTGAATAATATAAATAGTCTATTATACAGCATTATTCACATGTGAATAACATAAATACAGTCTATTATACAGCATTATTCACATGTGAATAACATAAATACAGTCTATTATACAGAATTATTCACATGTTAATAATATAAATACAGTCTATTATACAGCATTATTTACATGTGAATAATATAAATACAGGCTATTACACAGCATTATTCACATGTGAATAATATAAATACAGTTTAATATACAGCATTATTCACATGTGAATAATATAAATACAGTCTATTGCACAGCATTATACGCATGTGAATAACATAAATACAGTCTATTATACAGCATTATTCACATGTGAATAACATAAATACAGTCTATTATACAGCATTATTCACATGCTAACAATATAAATACAGTCTATTATACAGCATTA
Organism: Entelurus aequoreus; assembly: GCF_033978785.1. Taxonomy (NCBI): domain Eukaryota; kingdom Metazoa; phylum Chordata; class Actinopteri; order Syngnathiformes; family Syngnathidae; genus Entelurus; species Entelurus aequoreus. Next base: position 20,233,698 of record NC_084740.1, read on the forward strand.
TTCACATGTGCGTAATATAAATACAGGCTATTACACAGCATTATTCACATGTGAATAATATAAATACAGTCTATTATACAGCATTATTCACATGTGAATAATATAAATACAGTCTATTACACAGCATTATTCACATGTGAATAACATAAATACAGTCTATTACACAGCATTATTCACATGTGAATAACATAAATACAGTCTATTATACAGAATTATTCACATGTGAGTAATATAAATACAGGCTATTACACAGCATTATTCACATGTGAATAATATAAATACAGTCTATTATACAGCATTATTCACATGTGAATAACAAATACAGTCTGTTATACAGCATTATTCACATGTGAATAATATAAATACATTATGCATTTACAGTACATGTACAGTCAAAAGGAACATAACATTAGTAACCCTAACCCTTATATGTTCCCCTAGCGTCCAAATAACTCAAAATTAAGTCTTTGTTACTTTAATAAGCAACTAATTAATGGTGAATATGTTCCCCATACTAAAGTGTTACCAAGATTTCTATATTTTATCCTGAAAACAAGCATTTTTCAATTTGAAATTTTTAAATGAAGCATTGTGAAACAAGATTTTTCTATGTGTGGAAAATCTAAATATCCTATTGGAATAGCTATTTTCTCAATTGTACCATTTTTAAACTACAATAGACGAGTAATGTCAATGGCGAAAAAAAAAAACAAACAGCTCTTAAAACTAGGAATATTTCTAGAAATAAAATGTTCCTATGGTAAGTGGCAAATATTTTGCCGTGCACATACAAAATGTGTTAATGTGGATAAAATGGGGCTATTTTTTAAGATAATTCTAAGCAGAGAGTCAAACATACAGTACAGGCCAAATGTTTGGACACACCTTCTCATTCACAACACAACTGATGGTCCCAACCCCATTGGTAAAGCAAGAAATTCTACTAATCAACCCTGATAAGGCACACCTGTGAAGCGAAAACCATTTCAGGTGACTACCTCTTGAAGCTCATGGAGAGAATGCCAAGAGTGTGCAAAGCAGTAATCAGAGCAAAGGGTGGCTATTTTGAAGAAACTAGAATATAAAACATGTTTTCAGTTATTTCACCTTTTTTGGTTAAGTACATAACTCCACATGTGTTCATTCATAGTTTTGATGTGACAATCTACAATGTAAATAGTCATGAAAATAAAGAAAACACATTGAATGAGGAGAAAGTGTGTCCAAACTTTTGGCCTGTACTGTATGTATATATATATATATATATATATATACACATACATACATACATACATACATACATACATACATACATACATATATATATAAATATATATATACACATACAGTGTTGGGACTACTGTAACGCCGTTAGTTTCGGCGGTAACTAGTAATCTAACGCGTTATTTTTTATATTCAGTAACTCAGTTACCGTTACTACATGATGCGTTACTGCGTTATTTTACGTTACTTGTTATGTAGTATCGGCTAGAAACAGAAGATCTGAGTGTGTTTTGTGGCAGCGCTGCGGTGTCGTTCTTCTGAATCTCTTGTGTCACACGGAGGAGGCGCGCTGTGTGTGTGTCTGAGTGTGGGAAGGGGAGGGAAGGGAGGGGTGCGCGCAGCAGCATTCGTGAGGGAGGGGCGGAGACAGAGAGAGCGAGAGAGTTGTTAACATGCATGCGTCGCCAGGCTCAGCTTTTTATCGATAGATTTATCCGATTTAATTTTTTATTATCTATAGCAGGTGTGTCAAAACTGTGCCCCGGAGGCCATTTGCGGCCCACAGCACATTCTAAAAATACTATTAAAATAAACAAAAACATAACAAAAGTGAAATAAAAAAGCTTAAAGGTGAAATGTAATTTAGAAAGAGTTGCAATGTGGACTAATAAAACAAAGCTGTTTTTTTTTTCTTTCAAACTGTCATTGCTCAAAACATAATATTGAATCAAAATCAATGTTATTATGAATTATAGTACACACACTCTGTCAATTCTCTTATATATGGGGACGGCGTGGCGAAGTTGGTAGAGTGGCCGTGCCAGCAATCTGAGGGTTACTGGTTCAATCCCCACCTTCTACCATCCTAGTCACGTCCGTTGTGTCCTTAAGCAAGACACTGTACCCTTGCTCCTGATGGGACTGGTTAGCGCCGTGCATGGCAGCTCCCGCCATCAGTGTGTGAATGTGTGTGTGTGAATGGGTGAATGCGGAAAATAGTGTCAAAGCGCTTTGAGTTCCTTAAAAAGGTAGAAAAGCGCTATACAAGTACGACCCATTTACCATTTACCATTTTACTCTTTCATTCTAGACTTCTAGAGTGTTTGATTATCACATCACTCTAAATGTATAGACTATAAAGTTAACAAACATAAAGAGGGATCCTAGTGGGCGAGGCCAATCTTTCCTTTTCTCTAAACTAAAACTGGGGAAATGTGTAGAGTGTTCTGGGCTTCAGACATGATTTTATTTCAGAATTCCTTGAGAGAAAAAACGCCTGGTTAGGCTTTGGTATGTCAAAATAAACTTTAAGTACGTATTTGGTTTACAGCTATGTTGTTATTATGCTGTTTGTTACTTATGTATGTTATGTTGCAGCTATTTAAAATAGTTTTGTCAATTTGTTCTGGCCTGAAATAAGTTGGCCCTTTGAAACATATCTTTGTTTTTGTGTGTTGTATGTAGACCACATTGTTTGTGTGTTGTATGTAGACCACATTGTTTGTGTGTTGTATGTAGACCACATTGTTTGTGTGTTGTATGTAGACCACATTGTTTGTGTGTTGTATGTAGACCACATTGTTTGTGTGTTGTATGTAGACCACATTGTTTGTGTGTTGTATGTAGACCACATTGTTTGTTTGTTGTATGTAGACCACATTGTTTGTGTGTTGTATGTAGACCACATTGTTTGTGTGTTGTATGTAGACCACATTGTTTGTGTGTTGTATGTAGACCACATTGTTTGTGTGTTGTATGTAGACCACATTGTTTGTGTGTTGTATGTAGACCACATTGCTTAGCAGAGTTCAGTGATGCAAATGCATGGCAAGTTGATCAACAGATTGTATTATTCTCCAGTGCAATAACAGTACTGAAATTAAAGCTAAAAGGGCATTAATGGGAGCTTTAAAAAAAAGAAGTAACTAAATAGTTACTTTTCACAACACATTACTTTTTGGTGCAAGTAACTGAGTTAGTAACGGAGTTACTTTTGAAATAAAGTAACTAGTAACTGTAACTAGTTACTGGTTTTCAGTAACTAACCCAACACTGCGCATATATATATATATATATATATATATATATATATATTTATATACTGTATATCCATACATCCATCCACTTTCTACCGCTTGTCCCTTTCGGGGAAGGTGGAGTACACACTCGACAAGTCGCTTTGAAACAAAATGGAGCTGTTTGGCCACAATACCCAGCAATATGTTTGGAGGAGAAAAGGTGAGGCCTTTAATCCCAGGAACACCATCCCTACCGTCAAGCATGGTGGTGGTAGTATTATGCTCTGGGCCTGTTCTGCTGCCAATGAAACTGGTGCTTTACAGAGAGTAAATTAGACAATGACAAAAGGAGGATTACCTCCAAATTCTCCAGCCCGGATGTTGGGTCTTGGGCGCAGTTGGGTGTTCCAACAGGACAATGACCCCAAACACACGTCAAAAGTGGTAAAGGAATGGCTAAATCAGGCTAGAATGAAGGTTTTAGAATGGTCTTCAGAAAGTCCTGACTTAAACGTGTGGACAATGCTGAAGAAACAAGTCCATGTCAGAAAAGCAACACATTTAGCTGAACTGCACCAATTTTGTGGTAAAAAAATTCAAGCAGAAGCTTGTGGATGGCTACCAAAAGCGCCTTATTGCAATAAAACTTGCCAAGGGACATGTAAGCAAATATTAACATTGCTGTATGTATACTTTTGACCCAGCAGATTTGCTCACATTTTCAGTAGACCCATAATAAATTCATAAAAGAAGCAAACTTCATGAATGTTTTTTGTGACCAACAAGTATGTGCTCCACTCACTCTATCACAAAAAAATAAGAGTTGTAGAAATGATTGGAAACTCAAGATAGCCATGGCATGATGTTCTTTACAAGTGTATGTACACTTTTGACCAGGACTGTATATAGTAGTGTGGGCTGCACTGAAGGCAAACGGGGTAAAGTGTCTTTATCCCAAAGGGATGGAAGAAGAGGGATTCAAACCTGGAACCATCCCTTCCATTGGTTTTAGCTTTTAATGTACAAAATGTATCAAAGTGTCCTTATATATTTTTTTGCATGTGGCCAACATGGAAACGTCTGGTTATCCTTCACCTAAAAGAAGTCCACAAGTATGTTTTGCTTTTTTTGGGCTTTTCCTGTGTGGGTGCCAGTGAAGGACAAGAAAATGACTGGTATGTAAGAAACTGAACTTGTCTCCCACTTCACCACATTGTATTGCAACAAGTCTCTGTTCTGGCTGCTCAGTACAAAATGGCAAAATAATGCAATTATGATTAGAAGAAGCAAGGTGCATTAATAGGCTAAGTATACTTCAAAACCAGTTAAGCTAACTTCAGTTATATCAAAGCCAACATTTCTTTGTAGATTTCTGCTTTTGATGGTGAGAAAGTAAACACCACAAGTTGTGGTCAAAATAAAAAATCTGTGTTTTGGGGAGTAGAGGAGATCCTAGTAGTATCATATTCTGCGTGTCCTCATTGGAGCCAATCCGAGCTGACTTTGGGTTAGAGCAGGCCTAGGCAATTATTTTGACTCGGGGGCCAAATTTAGAGAGAAAATGTATATATATTTTTAGGAGCACTAATAATAAACCTCACAATAATGTCTGATTGAAAGCTAAAAACGTTATGACAGACCGCCTTAAAAAAGGGAATGGAATTAAAATTTTTTTTACTGAATGAGACACCCAGAATGTACATGGAAATGAAGAATGTGGGATTTACAATATTAACTATGGAGGATAAAACACTGAATATTGACAACATATGAACGTCACACCCCCTCTTGATTGACATATCTTACAATGAAGAGAAACGCAACAAAAATAAAACAAAGTGAAATATGAACATGAAGGGTAAAAAAAAACCCCACCTACAATCTGATATATGTGATATATCACTAAGCTTTACAACTTTGTTGTAAAAATCTCCTTCCACGTCTGTCCCTGACACCCACATTTCAGGCTCTGGAAACACTCTGTGGAAACGCTCATTAGATGACCATAGCAATTAATTAGATGGTCATAGTAACTCATTAGATGACCATAGTAACTAATTAGATTATCATAACAACAAATTATATGACCATAGTAACTAATTAGATGATCATAGTAACTAATTAGATGATCATAGTAACTAATTAGATGGCCATAATAACTAATTAGATTATCATAGCAACTAATTATATGACCATAGTAACTAAATAGTTGATGATAATAATTGATTGATTGATTGAGACTTTTATTAGTAGGTTGCACAGTGAAGTACATATTCCGTACAATTGACCACTAAATGGTAACACCCGAATAAGTTTTTCAACTTGTTTAAGTCGGGGTCCACTTAAATTGATTCATGATACAGATATATACTATCATATATACTATCATCATAATACAGTCATCACACAAGATAATCACATTGAATTATTTACATTATTTACAATCAGGAGTGTGGAGGGGGGGTGGGGTGGGGGGGTGGGGATATGGACATCAAGTAGTGGACATAGAGAGAGAGAGAGAGAGAGAGAGAGAGAGAGAGAGAGAGATCAGAAGGCATAAGAAAAAGAATCTGCATTTGATTGTTTACATTTGATTATTAGCAATCCGGGGAGGGTGTTAGTTTAGGGTTGTAGCTGCCTGGAGGTGAACTTTTATAGCGGTTTTGAAGGAGGATAGAGATGCCCTTTCTTTTATACCTGTTGGGAGCGCATTCCACATTGATGTGGCATAGAAAGAGAATGAGTTAAGACCTTTGTTAGTTCGGAATCTGGGTTTAACGTGGTTAGTGGAGCACCCCCTGGTGTTGTGGTTATGGCGGTCATTTACGTTAAGGAAGTAGTTTGACATGTACTTCGGTATCAGGGAGGTGTAGCGGATTTTATAGACTAGGCTCAGTGCAAGTTGTTTAACTCTGTCCTCCACCTTGAGCCAGCCCACTTTAGAGAAGTGGGTAGGAGTGAGGTGGGATCTGGGGTGGAGGTCTAGAAGTAACCTGACTAGCTTGTTCTGAGATGTTTGGAGTTTAGATTTGAGGGTTTTGGAGGTGCTAGGGTACCAGGAGGTGCATGCGTAATCGAAAAAGGGTTGAACGAGAGTTCCCGCCAGAATCCTCAAGGTGCTTTTGTTGACCAGAGAGGAAATTCTGTAGAGAAATCTTGTTCGTTGGTTAACCTTTTTGATTACCTTGGTTGCCATTTTATCACAGGAAAGGTTAGCCTCTAGAATGGAACCTAGGTAGGTGACCTCATCTTTCCTGGTGATGACACTGTCACCTACTTTTATGGTGAAGTGATTGACTCTCTTAAGTTTGATGTGGGACCCAAACAGGATGGATTCTGTTTTACCCAAGTGGATGGATAGCTTGTTGTCAGCGAGCCAGGTGCAAGTTCTACAGAGCTCAGCACTGAGGATTTTCTCCACCTGTGACTTGTCCTTGCCGGATACCAGCAGGGCAGAGTCATCCGCAAACAAAAACAATTCACAGTCACATGCCGATGACATGTCGTTTATGTATATTAGGAACAGTAAAGGTCCCAATATACTGCCTTGGGGGACTCCACAGCTCACCGAGAGGGGGGGGGACATGGTGCCGTTCACCTCTACCACCTGCTCCCTCCCCTCCAAGTAAGACTGCATCCAGCTCCAAGAGGTTTTGTTAAATCCGATTGCTCTGAGCTTATCCAACAGTATAGCGTGGTTAACGGTGTCAAAGGCCTTCTGAAGGTCCAGCATGACCATGCCGCAGTATTTGCCCGCGTCCACCTCATGTTTGATGTGGTCGGTCAGATAGAGAAGGCATGTGTCAGTGGAGTGGTTAGTTCTGAAGCCGGATTGGAATTTGTACATGAGTTTATTAGTGGCAAGGTAACTATCGACCTGTTCATAAACTATTTTCTCCATTACTTTCGAAATGGAGCTGAGAATAGAAACAGGTCGGTAGTTGCCAGGTTCCAATTTGCTTCCTTTTTTAAAGAGGGGAGTTACTCTTGCTATCTTAAAATCTTTTGGTACTTGGCCTTGTGTAATTGATAGGTTTATTATGTGCGTGATGATCGGGGCAATGATGGAGGCAGAGTCCCTGAGGAATCTGGAGGGAATATTATCAAGGCCGGTGGCCTTGTTAGGGTGGAGCGCGCTCAATTTTTTAAACACCTCATCAGCTGTGACCATTTCTAATTTGAAATCATTGTTGGATACTCCTAGCTTTCTGTAGAAGGCTTTAATGTGTTCTACACCAAAGCGACCAGAGTGGTGGGACAGCTTGTTGACAAGAGTTGCAGCTATGCTGGTGAAAAAGGCGTTAAAGGGAAACTTCGGTTTTTTTCAACCTGGGCCCTGTTTTCATAATTTTTTCTGTATATGTGAGTGCTGGATAAAACATTTTTTGAGGTCGCGCCAGTATTGAGCAGGGCAGGCAGCCTCCAGCCCAGCTAACGCTCGTACACAGGGCAACTGGCTCTCGTCAAAATTCGGCCTATAAACATGCATTTTTTTCACACTGACAGGCTCAGATAGTTACAATGAGTGTCCGACAACATACTAGAAAGGAGAAATTAACGTATGTCTCTACCTTTAGCTGGAGATCGCTGTGTGTTGTGAGCTGTGTCCAAATCTCACCACGCTACAAATCTCGTTCCGAAATCTCGCGATAACTCGCGACAAAACACCGGTGGAAAAACAGTTACCTGACTGAGGTGAAGAGAGATGACTGAAGTGATTTTCTGCCTCCACTATAAAACTAAAATAACAGTCTTCGGTAATCCAACAGAAAATCACTTCAGTCATCTCTCTTCACCTCAGTCAGGTAACTGTTTTTCCACCGGTGTTTTGTCGCGAGTTATCGCGAGATTTCGGAACGAGATTTGTAGCGTGGTGAGATTTGGACACAGCTCACAACACACAGCGATCTCCAGCTAAAGGTAGAGACATACGTTAATTTCTCCTTTCTAGTATGTTGTCGGACACTCATTGTAACTATCTGAGCCTGTCAGTGTGAAAAAAATGCATGTTTATAGGCCGAATTTTGACGAGAGCCAGTTGCCCTGTGTACGAGCGTTAGCTGGGCTGGAGGCTGCCTGCCCTGCTCAATACTGGCGCGACCTCAAAAAATGTTTTATCCAGCACTCATATATACAGAAAAAATTATGAAAACAGGGCCCAGGTTGAAAAAAACCGAAGTTTCCCTTTAAGTCTGCTAGCTACCTCCATTTTGTCTGTAATGAGGGAGTCACCCTCCTTGATGCTGATGTTGGTGAGTCTTGTTTTAAGTTTCTGGCTGCAACCAGGAAGCTGGTTGTTGAGAATTTTCCAGAGCTCACGTGGCTTATTCGTGTTTTCCTCTATTTTGTCGTTAATGTAATTTTTTTTTAAGGATTTAGTCAGGTTGGTTGACTTATTTCTTAATTTATTGCATTGCTTTTTGAGAGTTGAAAGGAGTAATTTGAGGTTGATATTATTGGGTTGTTTATCTACTTCTGTTTTACATTTTTGGTATTCAGAGTATTTCCTGTCTCTGTCTTTTATGGCAGCTAATAGGTCCGGATTCATCCATGGTTCCGAGCGGGCTTTGATCCTGACTGTTTTCACGGGAGCCAGGTCATTTAGTATCTTTAGGAACGCCGTTTTGAAGCGATCCCAAGCGACATCGACCAGGTTGCTCGCGAGCACAGGGTACCAGTCCCACTCATCTAATTTTAAATTGAAATTGTCATTGGAGTATTTTTTGAGGGATCTGGATTGGGCTGTTATGTGGCCATTGGCTTTAGGTTTAGCTATTTTACGGGTGCAGAAGGTTAGATAGTGGTCGCTAAGACCACAGATCATGACCCCACTATTTTTTATTTTAGGCCGGTCTGAAGTGAGAATGAGATCTATGGTTGATTGGGTGGAATCACACACCCTTGTGGGTAGCGCTATTAGCTGGGAAAGACCGTGCAGATTACAAAACTTGCTGAAGGATCTGAAGACAGGCGCATCTTTGCGTTGAATATCTGTGTTCAGATCCCCAGTTATAATTTTCTCCATGTTGTCTGTCCCCGCCAAGCATTCTTCCAAAGCCCCATAGAAATCACTCTGATTAGGGGGTCTATAAACAGTCCCTATTAGTACCGGCTTAGCATTTTTAAATTTGATTTCCGCCCACACAGATTCCAGGTTATTGTGGTTAAGATCAGTGCGAGTTATGTATTTAATATCCTGGTGAATATACATACAAACGCCCCCACCGTGTTTATTCCTATCCTTTCTGATAACCGAAAAGTTTTGTATTTCTATCTCTGAGTCAGAAATACTTTGATCAAATTTGGTTTCAGAGAAACACAAGATTTTTACCTTCGTGTTGAGGAACATTTCTCTGATTTGGTCGAGTTTGGCTCCAGAGAGGCTGTTCACATTAAGGTGGATGATGTGTAGTCCACTGGAACCAAAAAGAGCATCAGAGTCCGCTGTGTTGTGGTACTGACCAGAAAAATTGTTGGTTATTATTGCTGTTGCAGTTGAAGAGCAAGGAGAGAGAGGCATATTGATCGTCCTCCAGGTGAAGGGGGAGGGAGAGAAAGGGGGAGGGGAGGGAGAGGGAGAGGGAGGAGGAGGCCAGGTAGGGTTGCTGGGGGATGGGTTGGGTTTCCTTTTGGCGGGCTTTTTTGAAGACAAAGAGAAAGAGAATAACGAAAATGTTTGTGTAAAGGCGCCTCTAAATCCTGTGTATGGCGCGTCCTCGGCCGTCCGGGACCGGGGAGAGGTCGCGTGGACCCCCGCCATCTCGCGCAGCTCCCCGCAATCACCGATGTCCGGGTCGCCGTCCACCGCAGCCGCCGCGTCGTTCACCGCCGCTGAGTCGCTGCCTTCTCTGATGACCGGGTCGTCCTCCACCGCCGCCGCCGAGCCTCCGACCGTGTCGATGAACGGGGCGAAGTCCTCCGCCGAGCCGCCGACCGCAGGAGCACAGGTGAGCTTGAGCTGAGACGAGCCGGTAGCCGAGTTAGCTTCGATGGCGACGCTAGCAGTAGCATTGCTAGTCTTCGCCAGTCGGGACAACATTAACCGTGTTGTTGCAGGTCCAGGGTTGAGTTCAGTGTCTCCTGATAGTAGAAGTAATAGTAGTATTATTGACTTTCTGTCTATCCTTCCAGTCAGGGGCATGTTTCTTCTGCCTCGATGTGCAGACAAGCACGATGCTAACACGTTAGCTCCGAAGCCAAGGTGCTTCGCCGATATATTGTCGTGGAGATAAAAGTCACTGTGTATGTCCATTTCGCGTTCTCGACTCTCATTTTCAAGAGGGTAGAGTATCCGAGGAGGTTTAAAATATAAATCCGTAATCCACAGTAGAAAAAGGAGGAAGTGTGGGATAATCCGAGCAGTTGTTTGGATTCCCGATCGGGAGCGAAAGAGGGTGCGACCGCTCATCTCGGCGTCTCAGTCAAAAAACTAATTAGATGGCCATAGTAACTAATTAGATTATCATAGCAACTAATTATATGACCATAGTAACTCATTAGATGACCATAGTAACTAATTAGATGACCATAGTAACTCATTAGATGACCATAGTAACTCATTAGATGACCATAGTAACTAATTAGATTATCATAACTAATTATATGACCATAGTAACTAATTAGATGATCATAGTAACTAATTAGATGATCATAGTAACTAATTAGATGGCCATAGTAACTAATTAGATGACCATAGTAACTCATTAGATGACCATAGTAACTAATTAGATGACCATAGTAACTAATTAGATGACCATAGTAACTAATTAGATGACCATAGTAACTCATTAGATGACCATAGTAACTCATTAGATGACCATAGTAACTCATTAGATGACCATAGTAACTAATTAGATGACCATAGTAACTCATTAGATGACCATAGTAACTCATTAGATGACCATAGTAAATAATTAGATGACCATATTAACTAATTTGATTATCATAGCAACTAATTATATGACCATAGTAACTAATTAGATGACCATAGTAACTCATTAGATGACCATAGCAACTCATTAGATGACCATAGCAACTAATTAGATGACCATAGTAACTCATTAGATGACCATAGTAACTCATTACATGAACATAGTAACTCATTAGATTATCATAGCAACTAATTAAATGACCATAGTAACTAATTAGATGATCATAGTAACTAATTAGATGACCATAGTAACTCATTAGATGACCATAGTAACTCATTAGATGACCACAGTAACTAATTAGATGACCACAGTAACTCATTAGATGACCATAGCAACTAATTAGATGACCATAGTAACTCATTAGATGACCATAGTAACTCATTACATGAACATAGTAACTCATTAGATTATCATAGCAACTAATTAAATGACCATAGTAACTATTTAGATGATCATAGTAACTAATTAGATGACCATAGTAACTCATTAGATGACCATAGTAACTCATTAGATGACCATAGTAACTCATTAGATGACCATAGTAACTCATTACATGACCATAGTAACTCATTAGATTATCATAGCAACTAATTAAATGACCATAGTAACTCATTAGATGACCATAGTACCTAATTAGATGACCATAGTAACTCATTAGATGACCATAGTAAATAATTAGATGACCATATTAACTAATTTGATTATCATAGCAACTAATTATATGACCATAGTAACTCATTAGATGACCATAGTAACTAATTAGATGACCATAGTAACTAATTAGATGACCATAGTAAATCATTAGATGACCATAGTAACTCATTAGATGACCATAGTAACTAATTAGATGACCATACCAACTAATTATATGACCATAGTAACTCATTACATGACCATAGTAACTCATTAGATTATCATAGTAACTCATTAGATGACCATAGCAACTCATTAGATGACCATAGTAACTCATTAGATGACCGTAGTAACTCATTAGATGACCCCCAAGGTTCAATCTTGGGGCCGACTTTATTTAACATCTATATGCTCCCACTAGGACAAATCATGCAAAATAATAACATTGACCATCATTGCTATGCCGATGACACCCAAATCTATGTAGCGCTATCACCAAATGACTATCGCCCCATAGATCTTCTGTGCCAGTGCATTGAGCAAGTCAAACACTGGATGTGCCAAAATTTCCTACAACTAAATGAAGATAAAACTGAGATAATTGTTTTTGGTGCTAAAAAAGAAAGGTTTAAAGTCATCCAACACCTTCAATCACTGTCCCTGAAAACCTCAAATAAAGCCAGAAATCTTGGGGTTATTTTAGATTCTGATTTACATTTCGACAGTCACATCAAATCAGTAACAAAATCGGCCTACTATCACCTCAAAAATGTAAAAAGACTTAGAGGGCTCATGTCAGCTCAAGACTTAGAAAAACTTGTACATGCCTTTATTACCAGTAGGCTAGACTATTGTAATGGTCTCCTTGCAGGTCTTCCCAAAAAAACTGTCAGGCAGCTACAGCTTGTTCAGAACGCTGCTGCTAGAGTTCTAACAAAGACCAAAAAATGTGAGCACATTACACCAATTCTTAAATCCTTACATTGGCTCCCTGTACATCAGAGAATAGATTTCAAAATCCTCCTGCTCACATATAAATCACTACATGGTCTAGGGCCCAAGTATATCACTGATATGCTCCCACTATATATGCCCTCTAGATCACTAAGATCTTCTGAGACCAATCTGTTAGCGGTTCCAAGAGTAAACTCAAATCAAGGGAGATCATCATTCAGTCACTATGCAACACATAGCTGGAATAAACTTCCTGAAGATGTCAGACTCTCCCCAACTCTCACTACTTTTAAAACTAGACTGAAGACTTTTATGTTCACCTTAGCTTTCAGCTAAATCTTTTAATCTTTTAACTTTTAACGTCTGCACTGTTTTTATTTTTATTGTCTGCATTTTAATTTTGCTTTTATTTTCTTTCATTTCACTTTGTTGTCTGTGAAGCACTTTGAGTCTGCCTTGTGTATGAAAAGCGCTATACAAATAAAGCTGCCTTGCCTTGCCTTGCCTAGATGACCATAGTGACTAATTAGATGACCATAGTAACTCATTAGATAAATAACCATAGCAACTAATTAGATGACCATAGTAACTCATTAGATGACCATAGTAACTAATTAGATGACTATAGTAACTCATTAAATTATCATAGCAACTAATTAAATGACCATAGTAACTAATTAGATGACCATAGTAACTCATTAGATGACCATAGCAACTCATTAGATGACCATAGTAACTCATTAGATGGTCATAGTAACTAATTAGATGACTATAGTAACTCTTTAGATTCCAATCATTGAAATACTTTGTATAGTTCAAGACTTTTAGAAAACATCACTGCACATCATAATGGCAGCTACACTTTCCATCATAAAGATCTAAAATAATGATTTGGGAATGTCCGGCGGGCCAGATGAAAAAGCTTACCGGACCACATGTGGCCTTAATTTGCCCAGGTCTGGGTTAGAGACAGAGTACACCCTGGACTGGTGGCCAACAACATGCTAGCCACTGGCACACTATTACCATACGTTCTATGGGGGAAATGCCTCTGAAAGCAACTAGTTCCACTTTATAAGTTCACTTTACTCTTGCGAGGGGTCTGCCTTGCACAATTTGGACCTCCTGTTGGATTGTAAATGTGGCCTTCAGCTGCATTGTTGTTGGTGGTCTGTAAAGTGCAGCATGGCTAAGTCAGCAAAACACCAGGGAACTATTAAAGTCCATCCAGGCCAGCACTTCTCTAGTAAAGATGCAAACTCCCTTTGATAAATGCTAAAGATACTTTGCTAAGTATAAATACTTAAACAGCTGCATTGCACTTCCTAAAGCAGGGGTGCACACACTTTTTCTGCAGGCCAGCTACTTTTCAATGGACCAAGTGGAGGGGATCTACCTCATTCATATATATCATTTATATTCATTTATTTATGGAAGAGACGTTTTTGTTAACAAGTTAAATGTGTTTAATGATAATACAAGCATGTTTAACATTCCTTTCTTTCATGAAGACAAGAATATAAGTTGGTATGATTGTGATGACTTGCATTGATTGGAATCAGACAGTAGTGATGATAACCTCCACATTTTCGAATGGAGGAGAAAAAAAGTCCTCCTTTCTGTCCAATACCACATGAAAGTGCTTCCATACTCATTTTTATACACTTTACAAGAAATACATTGGCGGCAAAATCCGTTACTTGTGCACACTCGCTCTTATTTTGTTAGGGCAGGCAGGATGAAGCAGGGCTTTTACTGTGAAGACAGGAACTGTCTTTAGAGTTTTGACGGCAGGTACGGCGCGAGAGTCTGTTGAAATAAAAAGTGTTTCTCGCCTTCCTGTCGGTCGTTTTTTCTTAATAATGATCTGGCAGCAGCCAGCGTTGTCAGAATAATTGTATCTAAGTTATCACAAAACTTTGTGTTTCCATGAGTTCCCGGCGAGCAGACAAAAGCTGTCTTTGATCTTACCAAGCAAAAGGCTTGTAAAACTCCCCCGTGTACGATGGGAAGCGACTTGAAGGTGTCGGTTTCTTTGATCTATTGTGATCCACAGGAAGATCTTGTCTTGACCTGGGATCTACAAAGCGGAGAGGAAGCAGGACCTGACGCAAGCTCCAGGCATCTTTCCTTTGAACTGTTTTGTGACCAAGGGTGACGGCTGTTTACGACCCCTTCTCCCCTTAGAAACAGCTGTTGCCATGTAATCAGGGAAAGACCAAATAAAAGAGGCGTGGGACGACACTGTACAAGAGTACAGGTGTACGCGCTCTCCTCATTGAGCTAAATTGAATCCTGTCTCTGTTTAATTCCTTGCTTCTTGTCTGTTTAATAGATGTCATCGGTGTTTGAACCTGACAAGCGTCATCTCACAAAACCCTCGGGTGCCCTGAATGTCAATCAAGTGACGTCTTAGTGAAGATTGATGATCGCTCATTTTTAGGTCTATTTTTTTAATGCCACCATCGACCGGTAGTTTGCCATCGACGTAATGGCCTAAACTATTTCACAAGCATACAGTTCCATTTTTTTTTATTACTGAGGGCAAAACTGTGAGAGAAAAGCAGGATAGGATGGTAAGTGTGTGCGTTTAAAGCCGTTGAATCACATGGATAGAATGTGTCAATAGACCTTGGCATGCTTTCAAATTTGCTCAAATCGAAATCCTCAAGTGCTCAGCACCTGTCGTCCCTGCTCACCTTGATGATCCACTTGGAACACATCACCCCTCATTTGCACGGTAGATGACCTGGAAGGAACAGCGGGGGGCCCTGGAGGACCAGGTGGGCCACGCAGACCCATTTCACCAGGCAGACCTCTGTCCCCTTTTGGTCCTGAACACCAGAAACAATAAATACAAGATTTACTTTGATGAAACAGGACAGGGCAGGACAGGGCTGTATTTGGAATAATAACTTTGTATAATAATTATTTGGAGTGCATGAGAAAGTGGAGAGGAAAAAGTCACAATGTATATACAGTACAGGCCAAAAGTTTGGACACACCTCCTCATTCAATCTTTATTTTCATGACTATTTACATTGTAGATTGTCACATCAAAACTATGAATGAGCACATGTGGAGTTATGTACTTCACAAAAAAAGGTGAAATGACTGAAAACATGTTTTATATTGTAGTTTCTTCAAAATAGCCACCCTTTGCTCTGATTTCTGTTTTGCACACTCTTGGCATTCTCTCCATGAGCTTCAAGAGGTAGTCTCCTGAAATGGTTTTCACTTCACAGGTGTCATAGTTTTGATGCCTTCAGTGACAATCTACAAGGAACATTTCACATGTCTTTACTGTGTATATATTTGAACAGTGTTTATGTTGTGTACAAGGTGTATTTATAATATGTTGTGTAAAGGAAATTTCATATTTCTATGAAGCTCATCTTGTATGTGACATTGTTTATAGGGTTAGGCCAAATAAGTGCTCAACTTCAGCCTAAACCCTTTCGGTCTGTAAACTTGTCAATTTATAAATGTACAACTGTTTGTTTATGTAAAACTGTTTGGTTTTGTTGTTGACCACTGACAGAATAAATAACTAACTAAACTAAAAAAATGTAAATAGTCAGGAAAATAAAGAAAATGCATTGAAATGAGAAGGTGTGTTCAAACTTTTGGCCTGCACTGTACTGTATATGCATGTATTTATTATATACTATAAGTATATGTACAACACAGTAGCAACAGAACCAATGCTGTGATAGCGGTGAGAAACAAACTGCTGAGCCAGCATTAATACTGCCCATGAGTTGATTGACAACAACAGCAAGTGAAATATGCAAGAGGTTGTTGTAAAAAAAACATTTTTAAACATTTGTTTATTGGATTTTTGACATACACGGTCCAGAAATACTTTGAAACACATGTCAAATGTTCTTTTTTTTAACATTTGAACCAACATTTTAAAGTGCAGGCAGAGGTAAATTGTGGACTTACTAAATAACATCAGGAGGTTGTCTACACTAACGCCTAACTCAGGGGTCAGCAACCAGCCGCTCTTTAGCTCCGACCTAGTGGCTCCCTGGAGCTTTTTTCCAAAAATGCATACAATGTTTTGTTTTAATTTGGTTTCTTTAGATGGACAAACATGACACAAACCTTCCTAACGGTTAGACATCCCACTGTTTCTATTAAGCATGTTTCACTGATGAGAGTATTTGGCGAGCGCCGTTTTGTCCTCATTTCTTTGAACACACCATAGTTTGATTACAAGTACAACTTTCTACGACGCTGCCACAGAAAGACGCGTGTTATGCCACTCCTTTGTCTCATTTTGTCCACCAAACTTTTTATACTGTGCGTGAATGCACAAAGGTGAGCTTTGTTGATGTTATTGACTTATTGGAGTGCTAATCAGGCATTTTTGGTCACTGCATGACTGCAAGCTAATCAATGCTAACATGCTATCGAGACTAGCTGTATGTACATATTGCATCACTGTGCTACGTTCGTAAGTATATTTGAGATCATTTAATTTCCTTTAAAAGTTCAAGTTAAAGTACCACTGATAGTCACACACACACTAGGTGTAGTGAAATTACCCTCTGCATTTGACTCATCCCCTTGTTCCACCCCCTGGGAGGTGAGGGGGAGCAGTGAGCAGCAGCGGTGGCCGCGCTCGGGAATCATTTTGGGGATTTAACCCCCAATTCCAACCCTTGATGCTGAGTGAGGTAATTTTTATAGTCTTTGGTATGACTCGACCTACCGATCTCAGGGCGGACACTCTAACCACAAGGCCACTGAGCACGTACTTGACTTATGTCCTCTGTGTATTTCATTTATATTTGCATGTCTCATGACACATTATATGTATGTGATATTGGCTGCATTTCTCATAGTTGTTTGTGTGCCATGTTGTTCCAGACCACAGTAAACGTTACACAGCTTGCAAAGATGTTAATAAATCCATTAGAAGACAACAGCCTGCCATTTCCTTTATTTTGGAGACACACATTTATACCTTTGGCCATTCTATGCCAGGAGTTCTCATCCTCTGAGAAGCCTCTGTTTTACTAATGTTTTCCAATGTTGTAAAAATGTGTAGATTACTGTCAACAAAGATTTGCGTCAGCCTGTGACACCTAGTCATTTTGATAGTAGGCTAATATAGACACTTACGTCATGTGTTGCCTTCATTATAACACTTATATAAGACTTTTAAAGTAATTTTGATAGTAGGTTAATATAGCTAATATAGACACTTACATCATGTGTTGCCTTCATTATAACACTTATACAAGACTTTTAAAGTAATTTTGATAGTAGGCTAATATAGCTAATATAGACACTTACATCATGTGTTGCCTTCATTATAACACTTATATAAGACTTTTAAAGTCATTTTGATAGTAGGCTAATGAGCTAATATAGACACTTACGTCATGTGTTGCCTTCATTATAACACTTATATAAGACTTTTAAAGTCATTTTGATAGTAGGCAAATTTAGCTAATATAGACACTTACATCATGTGTTGCCTTCATTATAGCACTTATATAAAACTTTTAAAGTCATTTTGATAGTAGGCTAATATAGCTAATATAGACACATCATGTGTTGCCTTCATTATAACACTTATATAAGACTTTTAAAGTCATTTTGATAGTAGGCTAATATAGACACTTACATCATGTGTTGCCTTCATTATAACACTTGTATAAGACTTTTAAAGTCATTTTGATAGTAGGCTAATATAGACACTTACATCATGTGTTGCCTTCATTATAACACTTATATAAGACTTTTAAAGTCATTTTGATAGTAGGCTAATATAACTAATATAGACACTTACATCATGTGTTGCCTTCATTATAACACTTATATAAGACTTTTAAAGTCATTTTGATAGTAGGTTAATATAGCTAATATAGACACTTACATCATGTGTTGCCTTCATTATAACACTTATATAAGACTTTTAAAGTCATTTTGATAGTAGGCTAATATAACTAATATAGACACTTACATCATGTGTTGCCTTCATTATAACACTTATATAAGACTTTTAAAGTCATTTTGATAGTAGGCTAATGAGCTAATATAGACACTTACGTCATGTGTTGCCTTCATTATAACACTTATATAAGACTTTTAAAGTCATTTTGATAGTAGGCAAATTTAGCTAATATAGACACTTACATCATGTGTTCCCTTCATTATAGCACTTATATAAAACTTTTAAAGTCATTTTGATAGTAGGCTAATATAGCTAATATAGACACATCATGTGTTGCCTTCATTATAACACTTATATAAGACTTTTAAAGTCATTTTGATAGTAGGCTAATGAGCTAATATAGACAATTACGTCATGTGTTGCCTTCATTATAACACTTATATAAGACTTTTAAAGTCATTTTGATAGTAGGCAAATTTAGCTAATATAGACACTTACATCATGTGTTGCCTTCATTATAGCACTTATATAAAACTTTTAAAGTCATTTTGATAGTAGGCTAATATAGCTAATATAGACACATCATGTGTTGCCTTCATTATAACACTTATATAAGACTTTTAAAGTCATTTTGATAGTAGGCTAATATAGACACTTACGTCATGTGTTGCCTTCATTATAACACTTATATAAGACTTTTAAAGTCATTTTGATAGTAGGCTAATATAGCTAATAGACACTTACATCATGTGTTGCCTTCATTATAACACTTATATAAGACTTTTAAAGTCATTTTGATAGTAGGCTAATATAGCTAATATAGACACTTACATCATGTGTTGCCTTCATTATAACACTTATATAAGACTTAAAGTCATTTTGATAGTAGGCTAATATAGCTAATATAGACACTTACATCATGTGTTGCCTTCATTATAACACTTATATAAGACTTTTAAAGTCATTTTGATAGTAGGCTAATATAGCTAATATAGACACTTACATCATGTGTTGCCTTCATTATAACACGTATACAAAGCTTTTATTTGTTGGAGGCTCCAGAGAGATTTTATTTTGTTGTATTTTTGGTCCAATATGTCTCTTTCAACATTTTGGGTTGCCGACCCCTGGTCTAACTTGATGACTTCAGCATTTTTGTCTCTAGTTAGAGACAGTTTAGAGCTTTTGCAGACCACAAAGGAGACTAAAACTAGGGACATTTCTAGAAATAAAATGTAAAGGACACTCTGTAGTTAACTGAATAGAGACAATGTTTGAATGGTTGTAGCAGGTGAACAAACTAGACAAAAATAATGAAGAATATCTTACCGATGGGTCCAGAAAAGCCTGGTATACCAGGTAGACCTGCAGGCCCGGTTGTGCCAGGAGGCCCTGGTGGTCCAATAGGGCCTTGAGGGCCTCTTCCTCCTGCTAACCCACAAATAACATGTTAGTCATTATAAACAAGTGTAACAAACCTGTCATAATTCAGGGATTCTCAAACTAGGCTCATATGTTCACCTACAAGTCTAAGAAATGATGATACCTTTTCTTCAAGTAGTGGTGTTGTCGTGCATGAACAAATGGACACTTGATTCATGTGGTGACAGGATGCAGAATGAAACATGGAAGACACCAGGGTTGCCCCCATACCAATATTTTGATACCAAAATGTATTTCGATACTTTTCGATACTTTTGTAAATATAGGGGACCACAAAAAATGGCACTATTGTCTTTATTTTAACAGAAAATCTTAGTTTCTTATTGCAATTTTGTCCTTAAATAAAATAGTGAACATACTAGACAACTTGTCTTTTAGTAGTAAGTAAACAAACAAAGACTCCTAATTAGTCTGCTGACATATGCAGTAACATATTGTGTCATTTATCTACCTATTATTTTGACTACACTATTAAGGACAAGCGGTAGAAAATTAATTATTAATCTACTTGTTCATTTACTGTTAATATCTGCTTATTTTCTCTTTTAACATGTTCTATCTACACTTCTGTTAAAATGTAATCATCACTTATTCTTCTCTTCTTTGATACTTTACATTAGTTTTGGATGATACCACACGTTTAGGTATGGATCTGATACCAAGTAGTTACAGGATCATACATTGGTCATATTCAAACTCCTCATGTGTCCAGAGACATATTTACTGACTTTATATAATATAAATTTAAAAAATACAAAAAAGATTTTGTGATGCTAGAAAATATTGATGTAATCATAGTAGTATTGACTAGATATGTGCCTGTACTTGGTATCATTACAGTGGATGTCAGGTGTAGATTCACCCATGGCATTTGTTTACATTGTGACGCTAGTGAGCTATTGTATCCTCCTACGGTGTGTAGTTAAGCATGTTTAGCTATTCCTCGTCCTGCAGTGATAGTGATACTTGATAGAAACGTACTTTATTTGTCGCCATGGAGACAAGGATTAGTGATTTAGAAGTAGCTAAAACACTGCGGATGGACGTTATCTGCTAACTAGCTAGCCATGTCTTAAAGCACCTCTTCCTGAGGGTGTTTCAGTGTTATAACTTCACCTTTATCTTTACTTTTTAAGCCAAAATGCGTCCGTTCTCGCTTTTGTGTCTACACACTGTGTCTGCTTGTAAGTACTCTATGTGTGTGCGCTGCCGAACATGCTCCTCTTCTCGTAAAACCAGCACTGTCACCACGTGATGACGGTACATTTCAGAGGCAGTATAGCATCGCGGTACTATACTAATAGCGTACAACCCTAGAAGGCACTAAACAGCACATTTGGCAGTTAGAGTGAAACAATCCTCCTTTGTCACGGGAAATATTAAAACAAGACTTCTGTTGGTTGGTGCTGGTTAGTGTCATCAAAATGTTTGTTTGTGCTGACCAGTGATGTCACACAGCCCCCCTCCCTGTCCAAATCTCTCCAAACTTCTCCCAAACATTTGTGCTGTCAAAATATTTAATTGGCTATCCATCCATCCATTTTATACTGCTTGTCCCTCTCGGCGTTGCGGGAGTGGCGGAAGCCTATAATGGTTTTAATGTTATTACAGCTTTTTGTTATTCACATCCAATATGTCAAAAACGTCACTGTGCAGGAAGGAGTTTGTTTCTTTCAAGCGCTTCCATCTTAAAATTGCACATTAATAACACAAAAAAGTACTGCTAAAGCCAATTTGGGCATGGCTTGATTGAAATAATTGTTCTTTTTTTTCCTGATTGAGCAAAGATTTTTGAAGAAAATAAAAAAAACATATTTTTACCATTTCGTCAGGACATTCTCAATGTATTGAAATTCAAACATTGAAACGCACTCCCTCTCTCCCTTCATTAAACATGGAAAATGACAACCGTTTGTCAACAACACAAGGCTTTACCTATTTTTCTGTTTTCTTTACAAAACCTCGGACCGGTAGCTGCAAAGTGTTTTCAGCAGCGCTAATGTTGCGGTTATTTTTGCACCAAACAACGGCAAAAGTGTAACAACCTGGTCGCATCGTGGTGCGAGGTGTTCTCCCAAGGATGCAGACGGGCTCGGACACAGCTTGCAGGTAGGAAAATGATTTATTCAGGAACTAAATCGGACAGGAAAAAACAAAAACGACTAGCGTGGGAGCTAGCAAGCAAAATACTAGCATAGCCTGAAAGCTAGCAGGAAACAAAGTGGTCGTTAACTGTTGCGTGAAAGCAAATTAGGAAGCCAGGCAGAGTGCTGCCCGGGCGAAGACTAAATAGCCCTCTGATTAGTGCCCGGACAACAGGTGAGCGTCTCGAACACTAACCAGAGGCAGCTGAGCATAATCTGCCGTCATGGCAACAGAAACGAACAAACGTGACACTAAACTGTAAACAAACGGTGATCCGAGCAGCGGATCCTAACAAAAAGATTGCAAAAACATTGTTATCACTTGTCTGTCTGACGCTGCGTGTCAGAGGAGACGTACTGCGGGTTCAGTGTTATATGAGGGGGAGAAGGAAGTGGTGAGGGAGTTTCACCAGAACTGAAATACAGTCGTGATCAAAAGTCTACATACACTTGTAAAGAACATAATGTCATGGCTGTCTTGAGTTTCCAATACTTTCCACAACTCTTATTTTTTTGTGATAGAGTGATTGGAGCACATACTTGTTGGTCACAAAAAACATTCATGAAGTTTGCTTCTTTTATGAATTTATTATGGGTCTACTGAAAATGTGAGCAAATCTGCTGGGTCAAAAGTATACATACAGCAATTGACATCACATGGACAAAGATAAGACCTTCTGGAGGAAAGTTCTGTGGTCAGATGAAACAAAAATGGAGCTGTTTGGCCACAATACCCAGCAATATGTTTGGAGGAGAAAAGGTGAGGCCTTTAATCCCAGGAACAACACACCCACCGTCAAGCATGGTGGTGGTAATATTATGCTCTGGGCCTGTTTTGCTGCCAATGGAACTGGTGCTTTAAATGGGACAATGAAAAAGGAGGATTACCTCCAAATTCTTCAGGACAAGCTAAAATCTTGGGTCTTGGGCGCAGTTGGGTGTTCCAACAGGACAATGACCCCAAACACACGTCAAAAGTGGTAAAGGAATGGCTAAATCAGGCTAGAATGAAGGTTTTAGAATGGCCTTCCCAAAGTGGACAATGCTGAAGAAACAAGTCCATGTCAGAAAACCAACAAATTTAGCTGAACTGCACCAATTTAGTCAAGAGGAGTGGTCAAAAATTCAAGCAGAAGCTTGAGGATGGCTACCAAAAGCGCCTTATTGCAGTGAAACTTGCCAAGGGACATGTAAGCAAATATTAACATTGCTGTACGTATACTTTTGACCCAGCAGATTTGCTCACATTTTCAGTAGACCCATAATAAATTCATAAAAGAAGCAAACTTCATGAATGTTTTTAGTGACCAACAAGTATGTGCTCCGATCACTCTATCACAAAAAAATAAGAGTTGTAGAAATTATTGGAAACTCAAGACAGCCATGACATGATGTTCTTTACAAGTGTATGTACACTTTTGACCGCGACTATACATGCCACGTCAGGTATCAAAACATGTTCGAGGGGAATTGATGACAGAGAGTAATTTTTATTCTTGAATGAATAAAGAAAAGGGCACTGTTCTTGTCAGAATAATTATATATACGTAAGTTATCACACAACTTTTATGCTTGAAGGCCGTTGCTCTAGTTCAGGGGTCGGCAACCAGCGGCTCTAGAGCCGCATGCGGCTCTTTAGCGCCGCCTTAGTGGCTCTCTGGAGCTTTTTCAAAAATGTATTATACATGGAAAAAGATGAGGGGAAAAAAATATATTTTTTGTGTTAATATGGTTTCTGTAGGAGGACAAACATGACACAAACCTCCCTAATTGTTATAAAGCACACTGTTTGTATTAAACATGCTTCACTGATTCGAGTATTTGGCGAGCGCCGTTTTGTCCTACTAATTTTGGCGGTCCTTGAACTCACCTCAGTTTGTTTACATGTATAACTTTCTCCGACTTTCTAGGACGTGTTTTATGCCACTTCTTTGTCTCATTTTGTCCACCAAAATTTTAACGCTGTGCATGAATGCACAAAGGTGAATTTTGTTGATGTTATTGACTTGTGTGGAGTGCTAATCAGACATGTTTGGTCACTGCATGAATGCAAGCTAATCGATGCTAACATGCTATTTAAGCTAGCTATATGTACATATTGCATAATTTTGCCTCATTTGTAGGTATATTTGAGGTCATTAAGTTTCCTTTAAAGGCCTACTGAAACCCACTACTACCGATCACACAGTCTGATAGTTTATATATTAATGATGAAATCTTAACATTGCAACACATGCCAATACGGCCGGGTTAACTTATAAAGTGCAATTTTAAACTTCCCAGGAAACTTCCGCTTGAAAACGTTGCGGTATGATGACGTATGCGCGTGACGTCACGAGGTCAAGGGAAGTGTTTGGACCCAATTCAAATACCTCTGTTTTCTTCGACAAAATTCCACAGTATTCTGGACATCTGTGTTGGTGAATCTTTTGCAATTTGTTTAATGGACAATGGAGACTGCAAATAAGAAAGTTGTAGGTGCGATCGGTGGAGCGGCGGACTACAGCAACACCAACACCAGGAGGTTGTGTTGTGTTTTGAGCAGGATAGCAGACGCACTACGGTGAGTAAGCCCGCTGCCGCATCTAAGTTAGCTTCTGTTTTTTTTTAGCTTCGCCAAGCTGAATATTATTAATCGTGTATTTACATGTTCATGGTTTAATAGTATTTTTGATCTTCTGTCTATCCATCCAGTCAGGGTTTTTTTTTAATTTAGTTTCTATCTGCATTTGAGACTGCTATGCTATCACGTTGGCTACGTAGCTAGGTTAGCTTCTATTTTTTAGCTTCGAAAAGCTGAATATTATTAATCGTGTATTTACATGTTCATGGTTTAATAGTATTTTTGATCTTCTGTCTATCCATCCAGTCAGGGTTTTTTTTTAATTTAGTTTCTATCTGCATTTGAGACTGCTATGCTATCACGTTGGCTACGTAGCTAGGTTAGCTTCTATTTTTTTAGCTTCGAAAAGCTGAATATTATTAATCGTGTATTTACATGTTCATGGTTTAATAGTATTTTTGATCTTCTGTCTATCCATCCAGTCAGGGTTTTTTTTAATTTAGTTTCTATCTGCATTTGAGACTGCTACGCTATCAAGTTGGCTACGTAGCTAGGTTAGCTTCTATTTTTTTAGCTTCGAAAAGCTGAATATTATTTATCGTGTATTTACATGTTCAGTCACTGTGAATGTCCATTTCGCGTTCTCGACTCTCATTTTCAAGAGGATATAGTATCTGAGGTGGTTTAAAATACAAATCTGTGATCTACAATAGAAAAAGGAGAGAATGTGGAATCCAATGAGCCAGCTTGTACCTAAGTTACGGTCAGAGCGAAAAAAGATACGTCCTTCACTGCCTCTCAAGTCCTTCAC
Organism: Entelurus aequoreus; assembly: GCF_033978785.1. Classification (NCBI taxonomy): domain Eukaryota; kingdom Metazoa; phylum Chordata; class Actinopteri; order Syngnathiformes; family Syngnathidae; genus Entelurus; species Entelurus aequoreus. Next base: position 20,259,330 of record NC_084740.1, read on the forward strand.
TGTAACGTTCCTCATCTACGAATCTTTCATCCTCGCTCAAATTAATGGGGTAATCGTCACTTTCTCGGTCCGAATCTCTCTCGCTCCATTGTAAACAATGGGGAATTGTGAGGAATCCTAGCTCCTGTGACGTCACGCTACTTCCGGTACAGGCAAGGCTTTTTTTTATCAGCGAGCAAAAGTTGCGAACTTTATCGTTGATTTTCTCTACTAAATCCTTTCAGCAAAAATATGGCAATATCACGAAATGATCAAGTATGACACATAGAATGGATCTGCTATTCCCGTTTAAATAAAAAAAAATCATTTCAGTAGGCCTTTAAGTCATCTTAATTCAATTTATAGCTCATTTAACATGAATTGATTAACGTTGAAAAACTTATTGGGGTGTTAACATTTATTGGTCAATTGTACGGAATATGTACTGTACTGTGCAATCTACTAATAAAAGTCTCAATCAAACTCAATCAATCAATGACACACTATCTGTATGTAATATGGCTTTAAATTTTTTGCGGCTCCAGACAGATTGTTTTTGTATTTTTGGTCCAATATGGCTCTTTCAACATTTTGGGTTGCCGACCCCTGCTCTAGTTATTACCTATTGTGCTCAAGCTGTACATTTCTTTTCGTGCAAAGGCACACAACTTGTTATCTTCCACTGCAATGTGAGGAGTTGCCTCGCCGCAGATGTTTCCGTCTTTCAGCCTGCTAACAGCCAAGGACGAACCAGCACCTCAACGAAGATAAGGCATAACAGCAGGCAGACAAAGCAGAGACAGGGCGAAATCACAAGACCCCCAGCACATTTCCGTTCTGAATAATCACGTATTGTGCGTACTGAGCTGCTTGCATAATGTGTGAGCCCTCCCTTTAGAGGCAGCCTCAGCGATGTAACTAGGGAACTCCAGAACTGAATAAATAGTGGAGCACGTGGGCTGTGCCTCAGAGCGTGGGGTGAGACTGTAACTGAGTGTGCAGCTCCATGCGTTCTCCTCATGAGCAAAATTGAACTCTGTCTCTGCCCGATTCCTTGCTTCTTGTTCTGTTTAATAGATAGTTCGGTGCTTAAACCTGACAGTTCTCACGCAGGGCAAAATGGTGGGTTCTTGCGTCTGTTTGTGCACATGTCTGCTTAACACTAAAAAAAGGACTAAAATGTATGATTTAAAAGATCATTATGATCACCTGGCGGCAGGTACAATGGCGGTCCGATAGGTGTGGGTTTGGGAGCGTCCACCTCGTTATCAGCCGACCCCTGTGGTGGATTGTTGGCTGTTTGTGATGGGGAAGGTCTTTCTTCCAGCTGCTTCACCTGTGGCACAAGAAGAGAATCTGTTTGCTGTACAAACAGGAGTTGCAAGTAGAAAAGCTCTTTACCTTCGACTCCATGGCGGCCATCCTGTGGCTCATGTCAGTGAGCATGGTGCAGTTCATGCACTCTGTGGACAGACAATGATGACTTTATGGATTAAAGAACTTCTCATTTGTTACAATATCAGGAGGTCCAGCCAGGACACACAAGAACAGTGCCTGTAAACAGCCATGACCCAAGAGTTTATTAGGAATTTCTCCTAAAAATCATGTCACTCACTCACAAGATAAATATTATTCCATTAAATGTGTCTTCCACTCTATTTTTCTCATTATGACAGGGATGTCAAAGTGGTTTTCATTGAGGGCCACATTATTGATGGCTGCCATCAGAGGGCCACTTGTAACAGCCAATATTGTTAGACTTACACTTCCTTTTATTGTCATTCAAATTTGAACTTTACAGTACAGATAAGAACAATGTTTTGTTGCATGAGCTGGTTGTAGTGCAGGATAAAAGAGCAATAAGGTGCAGATTTAAATAAATAGATGACTGTACAGATAAATATATTGCACTTGCATATGCATCCAGGTTTATGGATGTATGTTATATTGTCTTTATATGAATTTGCCTCTGGATTTCATTATAATTATATACATTGTTTTAAGTAGACTGTCCATTTTACAGTAAAAACTTTACATTAACAAAATTTCACTGTAAAATTGTGTTTTTTATTTATTTTTTACAACATTTTACGGTCAAAGGAAAAACAGTACCACAGTTTTTTGGGGGGGTTTTACGGAAAAAGCTGGCAGCTTAGTTGCCAGAATTTTACTAATAAATTGATATTGGTTTTTACAACATGATATTGTTCATGGAAAAACAGTACAAGTTCTTTTTTTATTCTGCCAACTTAGCTGCAAGTTTTTCTACCGTAAAAACAAATGTACCGTCTTTCCATTTACAGTAACACACCGTTAAAACAACAACCCTAGATTTTAGAGTCAAAAACTGGCAGCTCAGTCAACAGAATTTAAACGCAAAAAACAGTAGTAGTTTTTTTCAATTTACAGTAATAGCTGGAAACAACATTTATTGTCATTTTTATTAATTTGATGGGTAGTTTGCTGTAAAGTTAAGTATTTTTTTTTAGACAAAAACATGTTTGGAAAGTATGATAATATACTGTAATATTTGTTGCAATATTGGATACTATTAAAGTTTAAAAGGTATGACATTTCAAGCAGTACATATATTTTTTCTGTCAAAATGAAAACAATAAATTACATTTAGTGAGAAAATATGAAGTACTTAAATAAATAGATGACTGCACAGATAAATATATTGCACTTGCATATGCATCCAGGTTTATGGATGTATGTTATATTGTCTTTATATGAATTTGCCTCTGGATTTCATTAATAATTATATACATTGTTTTAAGTAGACTGTCCATTTTACAGTAAAAACTTTACAATTACAAAATTTTACTGTAAAATTGTGTATTTTTTTTATTTTTTTACAACATTTTACGGTCAAAGGAAAAACAGTACCACTGTTTTTTGGGGGGTTTTTTTATGGAAAAAGCTGGCAGCTTAGTTGCCAGAATTTTACTAATAAATTGACATTGGTTTTTACAACATGATATTGTTCATGGAAAAACAGTACAAGTTCTTTTTTTAGTCTGGCAACTTAGCTGCAAATTTTTCTACCGTAAAAACAAATGTACCGTCTTTCCATTTACTGTAATAAACCGTTAAAAACAACAACCCTAGATTTTACAGTCAAAAACTGGCATATGTTATATTGTCTTTATATTAATTTGCCTCTGGATCTCATTAATAATTATATAAATTGTTTTCAGTAGACTTTCCATTTTACAGTAAAAAACTTTACTGTAAAATTGTGTTTTTTATTTTCTATTTTTTACAACATTTTACAGTCAAAGGAAAAACAGTACCACTGTTTTTTTGGGGGGGGGTTTACGGAAAAATCTGGCAATTTACTATTAAATTGACATTGATTTTTACAACATTATATTGTTAATGGAAAAACAGTAGAAGTTCTTGTTTTATTCTGGCTACTTAGCTGCCAGTTTTTTCTACCGTAAAAACAAATGTAGTGTCTTTCCATTTACAGTAACACACCGCTAAAAACAACAACCCTAAATTTTACAGTCAAAAACTGGCAGCTCAGTCAACAGAATTTTAATGCAAAAAACAGTAGTAGTTTTTTTCCATTTACAGTAATATGCTGTAAAGAAAATGTATTGTCATTTTCATTAATTTGATGGGTAGTTTGCTGTAAAGTTAAGTATTTTTATTTAGACAAAAACATGTTTGGAAAGTAAAATAATATACTGTAATATTACTACTAAAGTTTAAAAGGCATGCCATTTCAAGCAGTACATATATTTTTTCTGTCAAAATGAAAACAATCAATTTCATTTATTGACAAAATATGAAGTACTTAAATAAATAAATAGATTACTGTACAAATAAATACAGTATATTGCACTTTTGCATATGCATCCACGTTTATGGATGTATATTATATTGTCTTTATATGAATTTGCCTCTGGATTTCATTAATAATTATATAAATTGTTTCAAGTAGACTGTCCATTTTACAGTAAAAACTTTACAACTACAAAATTTTACTGTAAAATTGTGTTTTTTATTTATTTTTTTTACAACATTTTACGGTGAAAGGAAAAACAGTACCACTGTTTTTTGGTTGTTTTTTTTTTATGGAAAAAGCTGGCAGCTTAGTTGCCAGAATTTTACTAATAAATACTGGTTTTTACAACATGATATTCGTGTCACACCGCGGTGAGGAGAGTCTTGTCTTGGTTTTTTCTGTCTTGTGATTTGCATGTATTATTTTGAAAAGCAACTCCTCTTGTTTCAGATCACGGGCCCTTCCTCTTGTGTCACCAGTCTGACGTCATCCCTGACCCTTGATTGTTTCCACCTGTTTCCCATTACCCTCATGTTCCATATAAGCCCATCCCTCCCCTTGTTCTGTGCCAGATTGTCTCGATCCTTCGTGCCTGTCTTGCGTCCAAGCTCATGTTCTTGTCTTGCCTCGTCCCACGACCACGTCTGTTTATCCAGCATTTTTCTAGCTGTAATTTTGAGTTAACTTTTTCCTCCCTTAGGGCGACCTTTGTTATTTAACCTTTTTCAACCGCAGTGGTGAGTTATGATTTTTCCTTAACATTTCCTTCCTCAAAGTTTGAGTGAATTTTGTTTATATAATTGTTAGAATAATATTGAGTGTAGTAAGTTTTGATAGTCCTTATTTTCTTCCTCCTGTTGGAGCGCTTTTTGTTAAAGTTAGTGTAGCAGATCCGTTGCTAGTTATATTTGTCTTATTTTTGTCAATTCCTCCGTTGGAGTGATTTTTGGTTCTTTCCCTTTTTGGAAACGTTTTTTGATATCATAGTAGTACCTCATAGTGATTGTAAATTTTCTGCTCTGGAGGTTAAGAGTTATTTTCAAAATAAAAGCCTTATTTAGAACCTCCCATCTCTGCATCTGAGTCCCTTCATTCGCCCAAGCCTGACATTACAATCTGGCCAGTATGGACTCAGCAGAGAAAGGAGAAATTTCCGCCGCCCTCCAGGATCAGGCAACCCGCCTCTCACGCCAAGAGGATTTCCAGACGGCGATGGCCGAACACATGGCCCGACTAACCACCCAGCTGCAGGAGATGGCCCGGCAACTTCCTCAAACCGCCGCATCGGCACCCGTACCTGCCCACCTACCGCCTACGTCATTCGCCGGAGCCGGAAGTGAACTGGCACCTCCAGCATCCTATTCAGGTGAAACCGGACAAAGCAAAACATTCATGATAGACTGTTCAATCCATTTTGAATTTAATCCTCACGCCGTCCCCACTGAACGAGCGAAGATCGCTTTTATGATCTCCCACTTGAAGGGTAGAGCCAAGGCATGGGCTTCCGCCGAATGGGACCGAGGTTCAGCCATCTGCAACGCCCTCACAGATTTCCAGACGGCACTTGGAATGACATTTGATCCTGTCACAGATAACCGAGAGAAGGCACAGGAGTTGAGCAGACTGAGGCAAGGTCGAGACTCGGTTTGTGACTATGCCATCCGATTCCGCACGCTAGCGGCTGAGAGCGGGTGGAACTCCGCTGCTCTTTATGACACTTTTTTGAAAGGATTGGCCGTACCTATTCAAGATCTACTTGTTCCACTAGATTTACCAGCTGGTTTGGACGAGCTCATTGCGCTCGCCATTCATACCGACGACCGACTGACGCAGCTCAGACGACATCGGGGCGTACGAACCACCACTTCGGGAGGAGCGGCACATTATCAGACGCATCACGGACCGGATCTTTACACCGCTTCATCGGAGTCAAGTCACCCAAACCCCCAGGCGGAAGGTGAGGATCCAATGCAGCTGGGGAGGGCGTGGCTGACACAGGAGGAACGCCAGAGACGACAGCTGGAAGGAAGGTGTTTCTACTGCGGGGAGCCGGGCCACCTCGTCGCCACCTGTCCTAAAAAACGACCCATCGGAGTGAGTCAACAGATTGCTACTACTCCCATTAAGCGTACCCTCACCAGGATCCAGGTAAAACATCACACAGTCACAAACATTGGGGCGCTTATTGACTCAGGGGCAGACGAGAGTTTGATGGACTGGTCTTTAGCTGCAAAATTAGGGATCAGATCCGAACCGTTAGCTCGACCCATTAGAGCAAAAGCTCTTGATGGGAAGGAATTGTTTGTGATTTCCCACGTCACAGAACCCATCCACATATACATAGAAAACCATGAAGAAAAGATTCGCTTGTACCTATTCAAAGCCGCCTCACACACATTGATTTTGGGACTACCATGGCTGATTCAACATAACCCCCAGATAGACTGGAGAACAGGAGAAATTAAAGCATGGGGGAAGGACTGTAATAATGACTGTTTTATCGGCGATACACAACAGAAGAGTGTAGCGCAGCTCAATCTGCTTTCTGCAAACCCACCACAGAATCTGAGTACCCGGACCTGAACTCTGTACCCCCATGCTACCACCAGCTACGAGAAGTCTTCAGTAAGACCAAAGCCATGTCCCTTCCTCCGCACCGTCCATACGACTGCGCCATTGACTTGATCTCAGGGTCCACCATACCCAAAGGTCGCCTGTATTCTGTTTCCGGTCCAGAGAGGGCGGCCATGAAGGAATACCTCACAGCCTCATTAAAAGCGGGGCTGATCCGCCCCTCCTCATCACCAGTGGGTGCTGGATTCTTCTTTGTGGGCAAAAAGGATGGATCCTTGAGACCATGCATCGATTACAGTCCACTCAACGACATCACTATAAAGAACCGGTACCCCTTTCCTCTCATGACATCAGTATTCGACCAACTTCAACAATCTAAGGTATTTACAAAACTCGATCTTCGTAATGCCTATCACTTGATCCGTATAAGGGAGGGGGATGAGTGGAAGACTGGATTTAATACTCCCAGTGGACACTATGAATACCTTGTTATGCCATTTGGACTCACCAACGCACCCGCTGTGTTTCAAACTATGATTAATGATGTGCTCAGAGACTTCCTTGATCAATTTGTGTATGTATACCTGGATGATATTTTAATTTATTCACCAGACATTGATACTCACCAAGTGCACGTGACTAGGGTCCTTAAAAGACTTTTGGAAAACCAGTTATATGTCAAAGCAGAAAAAAGTGAATTTCATGTTAACACTATTTCCTTCTTGGGTTTTATAGTAGCTCCAGGAAAGGTCCAAATGGATCCGGCTAAGTTAAGTGCTGTTACCGACTGGCCCACTCCCGATAGTCTCAAAAGGGTTCAGCAATTCTTAGGATTTGCTCATTTCTACAGGCGTTTTATAAGGGGTTTTAGTGCTATAGCGGCCCCTCTCCATGCCCTCTCTTCCACTCAAGTACAATTTCGATGGACTCCAGAAGCTGAAAGTGCATTCCAGAACCTCAAGCAGCGTTTTACGTCGGCCCCGATTCTCACCATGCCAGACCCACAACGGCAGTTTGTGGTAGAGGTGGATGCCTCCAACGAAGGAGTCGGAGCCGTCCTATCCCAACGAGCTGAGAAGGATGGCAAGATGCACCCCTGTGCTTTCTTATCCAAACGTTTATCCAAAGCTGAGAGGAACTATGACGTCGGCAACCGTGAGTTGTTGGCCGTCAAACTTGCCCTTGAAGAGTGGAGACACTGGCTTGAGGGGGCCGATCTTCCGTTCATTGTCTGGACAGACCATAAAAATCTAGAATACATAAAGAAAGCAAAAAGACTTAACTCTCGCCAGGCCAGGTGGGCACTCTTTTTTTAACCGCTTCTCTTTCTCTCTATCTTACAGGCAATATATATATATATCCCAATACGTCAAGCCAGACATCCTGTCTAGACGCTTCGACCCTGAGCTTGTTGCCAAGGAACCAGAATCTATCCTTCCACTGTCCCGTGTGGTTGGAGTGGTTACCTGGCAAATAGAAGATGAGGTGAAGCAGGCAAATGGTGGAATCCCGCCACCTAGTGGGTGCCCAGGTAATCGCTTGTTTGTTCCGACTGGGTTGCGCTCACAGGTGATCCATTGGGCTCACACCTCCCTGCTTTCATGCCACCCGGGAGTTCGGAGAACGATGTTCGCCATCTCCCGGCGATTTTGGTGGCCATCCATGGAGCCGGAGGTTCGGGAGTATGTGGAGGCATGTTCGGTCTGTGCCCGGAACAAAACATCATCCGGGTCTCGTATGGGTCTATTGCAGCCCCTACCTATTCCCTCCAGACCGTGGTCCGACATCTCCATGGACTTCGTCACGGGGCTCCCGGTCTCTCAAGGTAACACCACCATCCTAACAGTGGTGGACCGTTTCACCAAAATGGTGAGATTCATTGCCTTGCCTAAGCTGCCCTCCGCCAAGGAGACGGCAGAAATCATGATGGACAATGTGTTCAAGATTCATGGCTTCCAGAAAGACATTGTCTCTGACCGAACGCCTCAACCAGATACTGGAAACCAACCTCCGGTGCCTGGTGTCCCAGAATCCCTCTACATGGAGCAAACACCTGGTCTGGGTTGAGTATGCGCACAATTCATTACCTACATCGGCCACAGGGTTCTCTCCGTTCAAAAGTGCTTATGGTTTCCAACCTCCAGTCTTTCCAGACAATGAGCCGGAAGTATCGGTCCCCTCGGCACATGCCCTGGTCCGACGTTGCCGACGCATCTGGGCAGCAGCTCGTCTGGTGCTGATCCGACAGAGACCGGATGAAGAAGACTGCAGATCGCAAGAGGAGACCCGCTCCTGCATATCAGCCAGGGCATAGAGTTTGGCTCTCGACCAAAGACATGCGACTCAAAGTACCCTCCAAGAAGTTAGCACCCCGATTCATAGGTCCATACCCTATCACCAGAGTCATCGGACCCTCTGCGGTACGACTCCGGCTGCCCCGGTCCCTACGTGTATACCCAACCTTCCACGTCAGCCGAGTGAAACCTGTTAAAATAAGCCCGTTGGTTCCAGCCACCACGTCCCCTCCGCCACCCGAGATGATTGAGGGCGGTCCTGTTTACAAAGTAAAGAAGTTGTTAGCAGTTCGCAGCAGGGGCCGGGGCAGACAGTACCTGGTGGACTGGGAAGGGTATGGACCGGAAGAGAGACAGTGGGTGCCTTCTCGGCACATTGTGGACTCCACCCTCATTGAGGACTTCCATAGAGACCATCCCGGACAGTCTGGGCCGTCAGGTGTCGGCCCTAAAGGGTGGGGTACTGTCACACCGCGGTGAGGAGAGTCTTGTCTTGGTTTTTTCTGTCTCGTGATTTGCATGTATTATTTTGAAAAGCAACTCCTCTTGTTCCAGATCACGGGCCCTTCCTCTTGTGTCACCAGTCTGACGTCATCCCTGACCCTTGATTGTTTCCACCTGCTTTCCATTACCCTCATGTTCCATATAAGCCCATGCCTCCCCTTGTTCTGTGCCAGATTGTCTCGATCCTTCGTGCCTGTCTTGCATCCATGTTCTTGTCTTGCCTCGTCCCACGACCACGTCTGTTTATCCAGCATTTTTCTAGCTGTAATTTTGAGTTAACTTTTTCCTCCCTCATAGCGACCTTTATTTAACCTTTTTCAACCGCAGTGGTGAGTTATGATTTTTCCTTAACATTTCCTTCCTCAAAGTTTGAGTGAATTTTGTTTATATAATTGTTAGAATAATATTGAGTGTAGTAAGTTTTGATAGTCCTTATTTTCTTCCTCCTGTTGGAGCGCTTTTTGTTAAAGTTTTGTATAGCAGATCCGTTGCTAGTTATATTTGTCTTATTTTTGTCAATTCCTCCGTTGGAGTGATTTTTGGTTCTTTCCCTTTTTGGAAACGTTTTTTGATATCATAGTAGTACCTCATAGTGATTGTAAATTTTCTGCTCTGGAGATTAAGAGTTATTTTCAAAATAAAAGCCTTATTTAGAACCTCCCATCTCTGCATCTGAGTCCCTTCATTCGCCCAAGCCTGACAATTCGTTTTTTATTCTGGCAACTTAACTGCCAGTTTTTCTACCCTAAATACAAATGTAGCGTCTTTCCATTTACAGTAACACACCGTTAAAAACAACAACCCTAGATTTTACAGTCAAAAACGGGCAGCTCAGTCAACAGAATTTTAACGCAAAAAAACAGTAGTAGTTTTTTTCCATTTACAGTAATATGCTGTAAAGAACATTTATTGTCATTTTCATTAATTTGATGGGTAGTTTGCTGTAAAGTTGAGTATTTTTATTCAGACAAAAACATGTTTGGAAAGTATTATAATATACTGTAATATTTGTTGCAATATTGGATACTATTTGTCATGTCTGTGTTGATCATGTTTTTGTTTGGCCATGTGCTGTTTGTTTTTTGGACACTTTCTTAGTTCCTGGTTGTTCACTCCCTTGTTTTGTTTCCATAGCAACCCATTAGTTTTCACCTGTCATGTCACGCACCTGTTTCACGTTTTGAGTCACACACCTGTTGTTAATCATGTCTGTTATATAAGCTTTTCATTTTTTGTTGGTCAGGCTGGCAACATCACATTTATGCTCTGCACACTTTATGATTACCCTTCTTCATGTCATGTTCACAGTTCCATGCCAAATAAGTTTTTGTTTCCTGTTCATAGTTTTCCGCCTTTGTGCGCGCCTTTTGTTTATACCTTTTTTGAGTTTAAATATTAAACATGTACTCACACTCACGTCTTGCCCGCGCCAATTTTCCGTTGGCTTCCGGAAAAACAAACCCCAAGGACCAAGTCTTGACACTATTAAAGTTTTTCTGTCATAATGAAAACAATCAATTACATTTAGTGAGAAAATATGAAGTACTTTATTGACCTATCATTTTCAGGTGTTTGCGGGCCAGATAAAATGACGTGGCGGGCCAGATCTGGCCCCCGGGCTTTGAGTTTGACACCTGTGCGTTATGATACAATACAGTCAAGCCCAGCATGCGCACCTGCTCGTCTGCTGAGTCGGCATGTTTTCATTCTGCCACACACCCAACCTGTGTACCCCACAAACCAAAACCATTCAGTGTGTGCACCACATGGTAACATAAACACACAGCCACAAACTGATATTTTTGCAAGGCCACAAGACAAACAAAATGAAATATTTAAAGAAAAGATTGACCAAGTAAGGCATATTTTCCTAGCAATGGACGTAAGATGTGTGGAAATGTTCCAACAAGAACAGAGCAGTTGGGTGGGGTCATCATTAGAACATTGTCATTGGCACTACATATTGAAGCAAAATTAAAGGTTGGAAAAAAATCTATTTTCCTGTGACTCTTGGAGCAATTTGCCTATCCTAAATACAGTTGTACCTCAACTTAAGAATGTTTTGAGAAAAAGGCTGTCTCTCAGCTAATTGTTATGCTTTAAGTTGCAAGAAAACATTTGAGTTACAAGCATCCCCGCCATTAGTTGGTGTAGTAAATGTCACAGTGAACTAGTGCTCCAATATTTTGGTAAAGGTACCGGTACTAAAATTATTTCCATACTTTTCGGTACTTTTCTAAATATAGGGGACCACAAAAAAATGGCATTATTGGCTTTATTTTAACAACAAATCTTAGGGTACATGAAACATATGTTTATTATTGCAATTTAGTCCTTAAATAAAATAGTGAACATACTAGACAACTTGTCTTTTAGTAGTAAGTAAACAAACAAAGACTCCTAATTAGTCTGCTGACATATGCAGTAATATATTGTGTCATTTATCTACCTATTATTTTGTCAACATTATTAAGGACAAACGGTAGAAAATGAATTAATCAACTTGTTCATTTACTGTTAATATCTGCTTACTTTCTCGTTTAACATGTTCTACCTACACTTCTGTTAAAATGTAATCACTTATTCTTCTGTTCTTTGATACTTTACATTAGTTTTGGATCATACCACAAATGTAGGTATCAATCCGATACCAAGTAGTTACAGGATCATACATTGGTCATATTCAAAGTCCTCATGTGTCCAGGGACATATTTACTGACTTTATAAACATAATATAATTTTTTTTAAATGGAAGATGTTGTGATGCCAAAAAATATCGACGTAATCATCGTAGTATCGACTAGATACGTGTCTGTACTTGATATCATTACAGTGGATGTTAGGTGTAGATCCACCAATGGCGTTTGTTTACATTGTGACGCCGGTGAGCTACGGTGTGTAGTGAAGCATGTTTAGCTATTCCTCGTCCTGCAGTGATAATGCTACTTGTAATAAACTTACTTTATTTGTCGCCATGGAGACACGGATCAGTGATTTAGAAGTAGCTAAAACACTGCCGACAGCGGATGGACTTTAGCTGCTAGCTAGCTAGCCATGTCTTAAAGCACCTCTTCCTGAGGGTGTTTCAGTGTTATAACTTCACCTTTATCTTTACTTTTTAAGCCAAAATGCGTCCATTCTCCCTTTTCTGTCTACACACTGTGTCTGCTTGTAAGTACTCTGTGTGTGTGCGCTGCCGAACATGCTCCTCTTCTCGTAAAACCAGCAATGTCACGATGTGACTTCGACGCAGGCGCATTTGTTGTATGATTTTATAATTAGATTTTTATTTATTTTTTAAATCACACAACCACTATAAACAGCCACTTAAATATCATGTTAAGAGACAAAATTATTCCTTTCATTTCACAGATTTCATTCAATATCTTATCTTTTCCTCAGGGTGCACCCAGAGGATGGAGGTATTGAAAAGGCAGCTGATAATGCATTGTTGGTTTTGGCAGGAAATAGCAACAACATTAGTTTTTTTTCCCACATTCTGTTTCGCTGTAAGCATCCACGAATACAGTATGTGAAAGGATGTTTATTCTTTCTATCTACAGTCTGTTTCTGCCATTTCAAAGACCCCCCCACCCAAAAAAAGTCACATATACTGTACATAGAGTTTGGATTTACTATCAACTAAAAATAAAGCCATGATTATCTAAACAGCTGGCAATCCAAGTACACCTTACAGTAGATGTAATCTGCTATACAAGCTGTACATTGACTACTATAAGCACTATATATTTAAGTTCCATCTCTATATTATTGCCAGTTGAACAGATACATTAGACCAGGCCTGGGCAATTATTTTAAATCAGGGGGTCAAATTTATGGAAAAAAATGTGTCTGGGGGACGACACACACACACACACACACACACACACACACACACACACACACACACACACACACACACACACACACACACACACACACACTGAAAATCTATTGTACAGTATGTGTTTTTGGGTCCTATTTTCAGGAGCACTAATACAAAACCTCACAATAATGTCTGATTGAAAGCTAAAAACGTTATGACAGACCGCCTTAAAAAACGGAATGGAATTTTAAATTTTTTTACTGAATGAGACACCCAGAATGGACATGAAAATAAAGAATGTAAGATTTACAATATTAAAACTGTGAAGGATAAAACACTGAATATTGACAACATATGAACGTCACACCCCCTCTCCATCCACATATTTTACAATCAAGCGAAACGCAACAAAAATGCAACAAACACAGCGAAATATGAACATGAAGGGTAAAAAACCCCACCTACAATCTGATATATGTGATATATCACTAAGCTTTAGAACTTTGTTGTAAAAATCTCCTTCCACGTCTGTCCCTGACACCCACATTTCATGCCCTGGAAACACTCTGTGGAAACACTCCCCACCCACACTGCTTGGTGCCTCGTCTGAGCTGCTGTGACTTACATTACCATAGTAACTAATTATATGACCATAGTAACTAATTAGATGACCATAGTAACTCATTAGATGACCATAGTAACTAATTAGATGACCATAGTAACTCATTAGATGACCATAGTAACTAATTAGATGACCATAGTAACTCATTAGATGACCATAGTAAGTACAAACCCTGTTTCCATATGAGTTGGGAAATTGTGTTAGATATAAATATAAACGGAATACAATGATTTGCAAATCCTTTTCAACCCATATTCAATTGAATGCACTACAAAGACAAGATATTTTATGTTCAAACTCATAAACTTTTTTTTTTTTTTTGCAAATAATAATTAACTTAGAATTTTATGGCTGCAACACGTGCCAAAGTAGTTGGGAAAGGGCATGTTCACCACTGTGTTACATGGCCTTTCCTTTTAACAACACTCAGTAAACGTTTGGGAACTGAGGAGACACATTTTTTAAGCTTCTCAGGTGGAATTCTTTCCCATTCTTGCTTGATGTACAGCTTAAGTTGTTCAACAGTCCGGGGGTCTCCGTTGTGGTATTTTAGGCTTCATAATGCGCCACACATTTTCAATGGGAGACAGGTCTGGACTACAGGCAGCCCAGTCTAGTACCCGCACTCTTTTACTATGAAGCCACGTTGATGTAACACGTGGCTTGGCATTGTCTTGCTGAAATAAGCAGGGGCGTCCATGGTAACGTTGCTTGACCCTCGCCCCATCCTTGTTTGTGAATGACTGAGCATTTCATGGAATCTACTTTTATACCCAATCATGGCACCCACCTGTTCCCAATTTGCCTGTTCACCTGTGGGATGTTCCAAATAAGTGTTTGATGAGCATTCCTCAACTTTATCAGTATTTATTGCCACCTTTCCCAACTTCTTTGTCACGTGTTGCTGGCATCAAATTCTAAAGTGAATGATTATTTGCAAAAAAAAAAATGTTGATCAGTTTGAACATCAAATATGTTGTCTTTGTAGCATATTCAACTGAATATGGGTTGAAAATGATTTGCAAATCATTGTATTCTGTTTATATTTACATCTAACACAATTTCCCAACTCATATGGAAACAGGGCTTGTAATTAGATTACCATAGTAACTAATTAGATGACCATAGTAACTAGTATATCATGCAGATTCCAAGCATTGAAAGACTTAGTATAGTTGAAGACTTACGGTCATTAGAAAACATGACTGCACATCATAATGGCAGCTACACTTTACAACTTAGTAAGTAAGTAAGTAAGTACATTTTATTCATAAAGCGCTTTTCACAGTTAAAATCACAAAGCGCTGTACAAAAAATAGGTGAAGTAAAACCACAATTCAATTTAAAACAACAGGGGCAACATCATAAAAAGGATACAAATGTGATTAAAAATGATGGTTAAAATGCGCATTAACTAAAAGCTTTACTAAAAAGAGAAGTTTTCAAGTGTTTCTTCAAAGTTTCAACACAGTCAAGATCACGAAGGGACTGGTGCAAGTTGTTCCAGAGTCTGTTGAGCGATAGCCTGGAATGCCAGGTCTCCACAGGTTTTAAAACCAGTTTTCGGGATCTTTAGAAGACCCTGGCCTGAAGACCGGAGGCCGATTTTTAGATCTTAAAGGGGCGGGGTTGGGGGGGGCGTGGTTGGGGGCGTGGTTATTTACCGCTAGAATTCACCAACTCGAGTATTTCATATATATTTCATATATCTATATATATATATATGTATATATATATATATATATATATGTATATATATATATATATATATATATATATATATATATATATATATATATATATGTATATATATATATATATATATATGTATATATATATATATATATATATATATATATATGTATATATATATATATATATATATATATATATATATATATAGATGTATGAAATACTTGACTTTCAGTGAATTCTAGCTATATATATATATATATATTTATTTTATTTACATAAAAGAAATACTTGAATTATCTATCCATTAGATGGCAGTATTGTCCTGTTTAACTTCTCTGTTCATGACTGAGAAATCATTTCGGCCACTGTGTTCAATGGAGAAGTCTGTTCTACATATTTACAGGCAACATACACCTTCCCCTTCGAACTGTCCTGGATGAACTGAAATTCTTGTTTCCATTCGTTTTGGAACTTGCAAGCGTATTTATATTGTGGGAAAGCGGACGTGAGAATAGGCTGTCCCCACTCAGTCTCAGGTCCGCATTGAGCTGGAGGGGGCGTGGCCTCCAGCTCCGGCTGAATACCGGGAGTTTGTCAGGAGAGGTGCTGAATAACGGGATTCTCCCGCTAAAAACGGGAGGGTTGGCAAGTATGCCTTAATTTGCCCAGGTCTGCAGTAGATCGTAATAAAATGAGTTGTTGCAATAAAAGGGTTGGGGTTATACTCCTAGAGCTTCACATTGTTTACTGCCTTGGATCACATATGTGAGCACACAATACACACATTTTCTACCGCTTATCCCTTTCGGGGTCGCGGGGGGGTGCTGGAGCCTATCTCAGCTACAATCGGGCGGAAGGCGAGGTACACCCTGGACAAGTCGCTACTTCATCGCAGGGACAACACAGATAAACAGACAACATTCACATTCCATCCATCCAATCATCAAAGGAAAACCTAGCATTTCCTCTAAATAGAAAACTTTCTCTGGTCTGTGGCTCACAAAATGCCCGGAATGTCAGCTGTCAGTCCCACAGAGGGGACCCACCCACATTGTGGTCATAGCAGGGAAAATGAGGAATTGGGAAACAACTGGCGCTCATAAATAACGCAACAGCAACACCCCCCCCCCCCCACCCCAAAAGTAAAAAACACCCGAGCATTTACGGTCTTCCTAAAATTGCCATGCCCAACCGCTGCACACAGGATGCTAACTGAGGTTTCTGCATCACTGAAATAGGACGGGGTGAACGTCTAGAGACACATTTAACCCCGGTGTAACGTACAGTGCTATATGTTCACGGGTGTGATTTCTCAAGTCTTCATTTCAACCTCTTGAAGCATTCCTTGGAGCGCGGCCACAAACGCAAATAACGATCAACAGCATCAACCGGCAAGCATTCCAAAGGATTCATCAACCCAAACACTGAAAGACTGGTCGACCGAAGACCCCAAGTGGACTTGTTTGTTGTGCCTGGCAGCTTGAGCCTCTGCAGCGACTGAAAGACATCCAAGTGTCAGCGCAACAATAAAGGAGTTGTCAATTAAAATGTGAAAGATGATGTTGGAACACCCCATCTGGTGTAGGTACAGTCCCAATTAAAAGTGTACATACAGTTAGTTGTAAAGAGCATAATGTCATGGCTGTCTTGAATTTCCAATAATTTCTACAACTCTTATTTTTTTGTGATGTAGTGATTGGAGCACATACTTGTTGGTCACAAAAAACATTCATGAAGTTTACTTCTTTTATGAATTTATTATGGGTCTACTGAAAATGTGAGCAAATCTGCTGGCTCAAAAGTATACATACAGCAATGTTAATATTTGCTTACATGTCTGTATTGTGGTCAAACAGCTCAATTTTTTGTTTCATCTGACCACAGAACTTTCCTCCAGAAGGTCTTATCTTTGTCCATGTGATGCCAGATGAAACAAAAAATGGAGCTGTTTGGCCACAATACCCAGCAATATGTTTGGAGGAGAAAAGGTGAGGCCACCATTCCCACCGTCAAGCATGGTGGTGGTAGTATTATGCTCTGGGCCTGTTTTGCTGCCAATGGAACTGGTGCTTTACAGAGAGTAAATGGGACAATGAAAAAGGAGGATTACCTCCAAATTATTCAGGACAATAATAATAATAATAATAATGAATTGCATTTGTAACGCACTTTATATTTGTTAAAATCTCAAAGTGCTACAAAGTATAAAAATAAAAATAGAAAGTAAGAATAAATAATAAAAAATTAAAATAGAAATAAAATCATGGCACACACTAGATCAGTGGTTCTTAACCTTGTTGGAGGTACCGAACCCCACCAGTTTCATATGCGCATTCACCGAACCCTTCTTTAGTGAAAAATTAAAAAAATTGTTTTCAAATTCAAGACAAAGTTATATGTTTTTTTACTGGTGCACAAAATGAACCGTGCATGAACATCACCTTGTTCAAAGAACAAAACCAACACAGTGCATGAACTCACAACAAATTACACACCTGCAAATCAGATGGAAAATCAGAGGGAACATCGTTTGGGGTTATCCATAATACGCCGATAGGGAGAAATTTTTATCTACACGATGAGTCGGGTGTGTCTTGACCTCCGCAGCGGAGGCTCCGCCGAACCCCTGAGGCCGACTCACCGAACCCCTAGGGTTCGATCGAACCCAGGTTAAGAACCACTGCACTAGATAAACACTAGATAAAACAGAAACATAGATAAAAATAGAAATAAGAGCATGAAAGCACTGGATAAAAACAGATAAGCAAGCAGTGCATTTAAAAACAAGAAGGCAGAGAAATTAGATAAGAGCTGTACTGAAAAGGTGGGTTTTTAGTCCCTTCTTAAAATGGTCGACGGACTGTGGTGCCCTAAGATGGTCGGGGAGAGTGTTCCAAAGTTCGGGAGCGGTCGAGCAGAAAGCCCGGCGGCCCATGGATTCTAACTTTGTCCTGATGGGTTTGAGGAGGTTAGTGTTTGAGGAGCGGAGGTTGCGGGTAGGAGGTTGAGGGGAAACTAGGTCCTTGAGGTAGGAGGGGGCGTTGCCGTAGATGCATTGGTGAGTGAGCAGGTTCATCTTAAATTGGGTCCGGGTTGCGATAAGGAGCCAGTGGAGTGATTTGAGAATGTGATCACGCTTAAGCACTCTTGTCAGGATCCTCGCTGCGCTGTTTTGAATGTACTGGAGCTTTTTGATGCTCTTTTTGGGGACCCTGACGAGAAGTGCGTTGCAGTAATCAAGCCTAAGCCTAGGACAAGCTAAAATCACCAGCCCGGAGGTTGGGTCTCGGGCGCAGTTGGGTGTTCCAACAGGACAATGACCCCAAACACATGTCAAAAGTGGTAAAGGAATGGCTAAATCAGGCTAGAATGAAGGTTTTAGAATGGCTTTCCCAAAGTCCTGACTTAAACGCGTGGACAATGCTGAAGAAACAAGTCCATGTCAGAAAACCAACACATTTAGCTGAACTGCACCAATTTAGTCAAGAGGAGTGGTCAAAAACTCAACCGGAAGCTTGTGGATGGCTACCAAAAGCGCCTTATTGCAGTGAAACTTGCCAAGGGACATGTAAGCAAATATTAACATTGCTGTATGTATACTTTTGACCCAGCACATTTGCTCACATTTTCAGTAGACCCATAATAAATTCATAAAAGAAGCAAACTTCATGAATGTTTTTTGTGACCAACAAGTATGTGCTCCAATCACTCTATCACAAAAAAATAAGAGTTGTAGAAATTATTGGGAACTCAAGACAGCCATGACATGATGTTCTTGACCATGACTGTATGCCTTTGATTATTTAATCCTGCACAGACAGGGGGTCAAACCTGCACCTTTACTGTGTTGCCAGTGCAATTACATTATCCATCTATCCATTTCCTAACGCTTGTCCCTCTTAGGTCGCGGGAAGGCTGGAACCTATCCCAGCTGTACTCGGACAGAAGGCTGGGTACAGATAGACAAGCATCACACTCAGATTCACACTCTACACACTAAAAAATGCTGGGTTATTTTGATGAACCAATTTATGAGTTGCGTTTGTGACAATCATTGGTACTTTAATCTTTAATCTTAGAGTGTTGGGTTAAATTTTGGAGTTATTTTTACGAAGAGTAATCAATTTTGGGGGTTATAAGGGTATTATTTTAACAACATTTCTGAGTTTTCAAAACTATGAACCATTTTTGGGTAAAAGGCTTTTTTTAATTTAAAAGGTACTTTTTTCTTGAATGGAATTTGATGAAAGATTAATCTCATTAACATTATTCACAATCACACATTTTATGTACATGAACATATTTGAGCATGAACTACTATTATCATACACGGCAATTCTTGTAAAAAAAAAAACGTCACTTATATCTTGCTTTTGAGTATATTTTAATGGAATTAAAATAATTGTGATCAGTAGTTGGGAAGGAGTAAGACAAACCAGCAGTAAAATGTATAATTTTTAACCAACTATTGGGTCAAGCAGCGCTAAATTGCGCAACCAAATAGTTGGGTTTGGAATAACCCGACATTGTAGTGAGCATAACTCAGCTTTTGTGTTGAATAAATTCAACCCAATAGTTGGGTTATGAATCAACCAACATTGAGTTAGCATAACTCAACTTTTTGGTTAAATAATTCAACCCAATAGTTTGGTTGGGAATAACCCAATTAAAGGCCTACTGAAACCCACTACTACCGACCACGCAGTCTGATAGTTTATATATCAATGATGAAATCTTAACATTGCAACACATACCAATACGGCCGGGTTAACTTATAAAGTGCAATTTTAAATTTCCCGGGAAATATCCAGCTGAAAACGTCTCAGAATGATGACGTTTGCGCGTGACGTCACAGATTGAACGGAAGTATTGGGACACCATTGTGTCCCAATACAAACAGCGTCTGTTTTCATCTCAAAATTCCACAGTATTCTGGACATCTGTGTTGGTGAATCTTTTGCAATTTGTTTAATGAACAATGGAGACTGCAAAGAAGAAAGCTGTAGGTGGGATCGGTGTATTAGCGGCTGGCTACAGCAACACAACCAGGAGGACTTTGAGTCGGATAGCAGACGCGCTATCCGATGCTAGCCGCCGACCGCATCGATGATCGGGTGAAGTCCTTCGTCGCGCCGTCGATCGCTGGAACGCAGGTGAGCACAGGTCATGATGAGCAGATGAGGGCTGGCGTAGGTGGAGACCTAATGTTTTTAGCATAGCTCTGTCGAGGTCCCGTAGCTAAGTTAGCTTCAATGGCGTCGTTAGCAACAGCATTGCTAGGCTTCGCCAGGCTGGACAGCATTAACCGTGTGGTTACAGGTCCAGGGTTTGGTTCGGTGTCTCCTGATAGTAGAAGTAATAGTAGTATTGTTGATCTTCTGTCTATCCTTCCAGTCAGGGGCATGTTTCATCTGTTTCTATCCGCAGTTAAGCACGATGCTATCACGTTAGCTCCGAAGCTAAAGTGCTTCACCGATGTATTGTCGTGGAGATAAAAGTCACTGTGAATGTCCATTTCGCGTTCTCGACTCTCATTTTCAAGAGGATATAGTATCCGAGGTGGTTTAAAATACAAATCCGTGATCCACAATAGAAAAGGGAGAAAGTGTGGAATCCAATGAGCCCTTGTACCTAAGTTACGGTCAGAGCGAAAAAAGATACACCCTGGCATCCTGCACTGCATTCTAATCCTTCACTGTCACTTTCCTCATCCACGAATCTTTCATCCTCACTCAAATTAATGGGGTAATCGTCGCTTTCTCGGTCCGAATCGCTCTCGCTGCTGGTGTAAACAATGTGCAGATGTGAGGAGCTCTTCAACCTGTGACGTCACGCTACTTCCGGTACAGGCAAGGCTTTTTTATCAGCGACCAAAAGTTGCGAACTTTATCGTCGATGTTCTCTACTAAATCCTTTCAGCAAAAATATGGCAATATCGCGAAATGATCAAGTATGACACATAGAATGGATCTGCCCGTTTAAATAAGAAAATTTCATTTCAGTAGGCCTTTAAGTTATGATGACTCAACTTTTTGGTTAAATAATTCAACCCAATAGTTTGGTTGGGAATAACCCAACATTAAGTTATCATAACTCAACTTTTTGGTTAAATAATTAAACGCAAAAGTTGGGTTGAAAAAATTAACCCAAAATGTTGAGTTAAAATAACTCAAATAAGGGGTTTGTCCTTACTTGATAAGGGGTTAAAATTGGGTTGTTTTTTAACTCAACATTTTTTAGTGTGTAAGGTCAATTTAGTGTTGCCAATTAGCGTATCCCCAGGTGCATGTCTTTGGCGTTGGCAGGCATCAATCAATCAAAGTGGACTTATATAGCCCTTAAAAGGCCTAATGAAATGAATTTTTTTTATTTAAACAGGAATAGCAGATCCATTCTATGTGTCATACTTGATCATTTCGCGATATTGCCATATTTTTGCTGAAAGGATTTAGTATAGAACAACGACGATAAAGATCGCAACTTTTGGTATCCGATAAAAACAACCCTTGTCCCTACCGGAAGTAGCGTGACGTCACAAGACAAAGGATTCCTCACAATTCCGCTTTGTTTACAATGGAGCGAGAGACATTCGGACCGAGAAAGCGACGATTACCCCATTAATTTGAGCGAGGATGAAAGATTTGTGGATGAGGAACGTGACAGTGAAGGACTAGAGTGCAGTGCAGGACGTATCTTTTTTCGCTCTGACCGTAACTTAGGTACAAGCTGGCTCATTGGATTCCACACTCTCTCCTTTTTCTATTGTGGATCACGGATTTGTATTTTAAACCACCTCAGATACTATATCCTCTTGAAAATGAGAGTCGAGAACGCGAAATGGACATTCACAGTGACTGAACATGTAAATACACGGTAAATAATTTTCAGCTTGGCGAAGCTAAAAAAAATAGAAGCTAACTTAGCTACAGAGCTAACGTGATAGCAGGCTCAAATGCAGATAGAAACAAAATTTAAAAAAAACCCTGACTGGAAGGATAGACAGAAGATCAACAATACTATTAAACCATGAACATGTAAATACACTGTTAATAATTTTCAGCTTGGCGAAGCTAAAAAAATAGAAGCTAACTTAGCTACGGAGCTAACGTGATAGCATCAGTCTCAAATGCAGATAGAAACTACATTTTAAAAAACCCTGACTGGAAGGATAGACAGAAGATCAACAATACTATTAAACCATGAATATGTAAATACACGGTTGATAATTTTCAGCTTGGCGAAGCTAAAAAAATAGAAGCTAACTTAGATGCGGCGGCGGGCGTTGTACGCTTTTGATGACACCCACACAAAGTTACGTGCGTGACACGCACATATCGACACGCACGTACGGGCAAGCGATCAAATGTTTGGAAGCCAAAGCTGTACTCACCGTAGTGCGTCTGCTATCCTGCTCAAAACACAACACAACCTCCTGGTGTTGGTGTTGCTACAGCCAGCCGCTAATACACCAATCGCACCTACAACTTTCTTATTTGCAGTCTCCATTGTCCATTGAACAAATTGCAAAAGATTCACCAACACAGATGTCCAGAATACTGTGGAATTTTGTCGAAGAAAACAGAGGTATTTGAATTGGGTCCAAACACTTCCCTTGACCCTGTGACGTCACGCGCATACGTCATCATACGTTTTCAACCGGAAATTTCCCGGGAAATTTAAAATTGCACTTTATAAGTTAACCCGGCCGTATTGGCATGTGTTGCAATGTTAAGATTTCATCATTAATATATAAACTATCAGACTGCGTGGTCGGTAGTAGTGGGTTTCAATAGGCCTTTAATCACAAATGTCTCAACGGGCTGCACAAACCACAAGGACATCCTCAGCTCAGATCCGAAGACGGAGTACCCGGAGAGAACCCATTCAGTCACAGGGAGAACATGCAAGCTCCACACAGAAAGACCCCGAGCCTGGGAAAAGAACCCAGGACCATCTGGCTGTGAGGCACAAGCACTAACCACATTTATATTTCTGACGACTACACCCCACAGTCGTTACACTGACTGACTTGACATGTGCTCTACAAATCTTAAGGGTTTTGCAGAATCACTTCCAAATTTGGTTAAAACCAATAAGATGACTGACAAGTACAGTAGGGCTGCAACCATTGGTCGACACAATTGACAATAATGTGATGCGGAATGATTACGTCCACAAGTATTTTAATATCATTCCGCCTGGAATGTTCATGTGTACATTCTCATACCTTCCCTTTCTCGCCGCTAAATAACCCTAAAAGTACGTCATAAAAATACTTTATGCACTGCATGTTATGTTTACAGGACATCTTGCACAAGTGTGTTGATTTATTTTTCACTGTGGTTTTATACTGTATGTAATAAAGTCAAACAATGTGTTTCTCAGTAAATGATGTTACTTTTGTTACAATTGAATTGACTTTTAAAAATGAGTTAAAATCAAGTCACGGACTCAATGTCAAACGCAAACGTGTGCAGCAGGTTATAAGCGATAATTGTTTGATTACGCAACTAATCAGAAAAAAATAATCGTTGACTAGTCGACTATTAAATAGCTCTACTGACAAGCACGGGTCTGTAAAATTTCAGTATTATTGGTTTGATTACACAACTAATCAGAAAAAAATAATTGTTGACTAGTCGACTATTAAATAGCTCTACTGACAAGCACGTGTCTGCAATATTTCAGTATTATTGGTTGAAAAACATGGCCGCCATCAAGCAAAATGTCTTTGCACGGTCACAATTGGTCATACCATTCGATTAGATATACACTATATTGCCAAAAGTATTTGGCCACCCATCCAAATGATGAGAATCAGGTGTCCTAATCACTTGGCCCGGTGTATAAAATCAAGCACTTAGGCATGGAGACTGTTTCTACAAACATTTGTGAAAGAATGGGCCGCTCTCAGTGATTTCCAGCGTGGAACTGTCACAGGATGCCACCTGTGCAACAAATCCAGTCATGAAATATCCTCGCTCCTAAATATTCCAAAGTCAACTGTCGGCTTTATTATAAGAAAATGGAAGAGTTTGGGAACAACAGCAACTCAGCCACCAAGTGGTAGGCCATGTAAACTGACAGAGAGGTCAGCATAGTGCAAAGACTTTCTGCACAGTCAGGTGCTACAGAGCTCCAAACTTCATGTGACCTTCCAATTAGCCCACGTACAGTACGCAGAGAGCTTCATGGAATGGGTTTCCATGGCCGAGCAGCTGCATCTAAGCCATACATCACCAAGTCCAATGCAAAGCGTGGGATGCAGTGGTGTCAAGCACGTCGCCACTGGACTCCAGAGCAGTGGAGACGCCTTTTTGAATCACGCTTTTCCATCTGGCAATCTGATGGACCAGTCTGGGTTTGGAGGTTGCCAGGAGAACGCTACATTTCGGACAGCATTGTGCCGAGTGTGACATTTGGTGGAGGAGGAATTATGGAGTTAGGGTTGTTTTTCAGGAGTTGGGCTTGGCCCCTTAGTTCCAGTGAAAGGAACTTTGAATGCCCCAGGATACCAAAACATTTTGTACAATTCCATGCTCCCAACCTTGTGGGAACAGTTTGGAGCGGGCCCCTTCCTCTTCCAACATGACTGTGCACCAGTGCACAAAGTAAGGTCCATAAAGACATGGATGACAGAGTCTGGTGTGGATGAACTTGACTGGCCTGCACAGAGTCCTGACCTGAACCCGATAGAACACCTTTGGGATGAATTAGAACGGAGACTGAGATCCAGGCCTTCTCCGCCAACATCAGTGTGTGACCTCACCAATGCGCTTTTGGAAGAACGGTGGAAAATTCCTATAAACACACTCTGCAACCTTGTGGACAGCCTTCCCAGAAGAGTTGAAGCTGTAATAGCTGTAAAAGGTCATATTGAACCTTATGGGTTAGGAATGGGATGGCACTTCAAGTTCATATGTGAGTCAAGGCAGGTGGCCAAATACTTTTGGCAATATAGTGTATTCTAGCATGTTCCTATCACAGATAATGTAATAGATGCAAGGTTGTTTTTATACTGTCCAAGCAGAACAGCATCCAAATATTGTGTCTTGCATTGTCTTTTTTCCTAGTTACTCTGGTTGGATGCAACATGTCTGGTGTCTGTTTGGCTTCAAGCACAGTTGAGTTATCTATCAAAAGCATCTCTTCCTCACCTATGATTGATTTCTGCTTTCCAGGCCGCTTAAGCTCCTTTCTTCAGTACTAATGGGGCTAACTTGTCTTGTCTGGAGCCATATGTTATGATATCATAAAGACACATCATAGGAAAACATGAGAAGAAAATACATAGGAAAACATGAGAAGAAAATACTGACAAACAGAGCGATAGGGCCGTGTGTTCTGAAGGGGACAGTGTGGATTCCCATTTTTGGGGTTTGGAATTTAATTATGTTGGGTTAGAAAAACCAAACTTCCCTTGTGTTCATGCTGATGTTTACAGTGAGACCGCAGCTATAGGGTCTGTGCTTGGATCCATAATTACAGCTAGGCAACATAAGACAGACCTATTTTTCTTGGATTGCACTCAAGCTCATGGGAAAAGAATCCAGATTGGGTTGTGTTTAGTGACAGGTCAAATAAACACCAACCTATAGAGAACAATCTGCTTGGGACGAAGACCAGGGGGAACAACTTGTCCCATCGCAACTGAAGTAGATGCAACAACAGAAATCAATAGTGAATACCGTATGGCTCTCACTTTGCAGTGAGTCTATCTGCAAAGCAAAAACCAAACTGATGTAAGTTTTGTGTGATAGGTTGATGAGAGACACAAGAGCAAAGTGTACAGTACATGATTAGGAATGCTTGAAATAATCAAAAAAAGGCAGTCTGATTTGACAAATCCTTTGTGCCATAAACATTGGAATCTGCAGTGAAAGAAGACAGTGAAGGATATCTTACAAAGTATACTTCAAACCAAGCCAAAGTGTTAAGGCTGCAACATTTTTTACATCGCAGCTGAATGGAGATCAAAACCGTGTGTGTGTGTGTGTGTGTGTGTGTGTGTGTGTGTGTGTGTGTGTGTGTGTGTGTGTGTGTGTGTGTGTTCTCCAGACAGCCTAAAAAAAAAACTGTCTGCATCCCAGGAGCATGTTGTCCACACCCGCCTTCACCACCAAGTGGTCAACAATTGCTGGCATTAAGAACAGCTGGTGCTGAAACACACACACACACACACACACACACACACACACACACACACACACACACACACACACACACACACACACACACACACACACACACACACACACACACACACACACACACACACACACACACACACTCTTGTATTTGTTACCTTCTTGAGACCCCTTAAAAATGCCTACCTCTTTAGGACCACCCTTTCTAGATATATAAAGATTTGTATTTACAACATTAATAATACATACAATGTAAATATAAAAAAGGTAAGCTGAGTTTTTTGTTTGTAATTGGTTTTTAATCTTCATTATTTACTTCAAGTTATTAGTATATCTCTTTTTACATATTTATTTTCTTTTTTTTTAAATTAATTTTGGCCAAAGTGGGCGCATTTCAATTTCTTACATACTTGTTATTACATATGTTGGCCAGAGGGGAAGCACTTACATTTCTTCCACACACTTGTTATTTCATAAGTTGACCAGAGGTGGAGCACTTTTAAAAGCCACACACAGTCAATTTGAAAAAATCCCTCCTTTTTGGGACCACCCTCATTTTGATAGATGTCACCAGCAGGGGTGCAAATGAGACATTGTCTATTAGATGCAATGTTATTGGGACCATGATTTATGTCATCACTTGTTCACACCTCCTCATATGGAAGATACTTTTCCTTCTTCATGTCTCAAGAAGGCTAGAAATACAAGAACACTCACACGCACACACACACACACACACACACATATTCTTGTATTTTTTACCTTCTTGAGACCTCTGAAAAATGCCTACCTCTTTAGGACCACCCTTTCTAGATATATAAAGATTTGTATTTACAACATTAATATATAAAATATAAAAAAATGTAAGCTTTTAGTAAAAAAAAAATGTTTAATTTTTTTTTTGTAATTAGTTTTTAATCTTCATTATTTACTTCAAGTTATTACAGTATGTCTCTATATACATATTTATTTTATTTTTGTTAATCATTTTAGGCAAAGGAAGCACATTTCAATTTCTTACACATATTTTTGTATTTGTAGCTTCTTGAGACCTCCGAAAAATGCCTACCTCTGTAGGACCACCCTTTCTAGATATATAAAGATTTGTATTTACAACATTAATATATAAAATATAAAAAAATGTAAGCTTTTAGTAAAAAAAAAATGTTTAATTTTTTTTTTGTAATTAGTTTTTAATCTTCATTATTTACTTCAAGTTATTACAGTATGTCTCTATATACATATTTATTTTATTTTTGTTAATCATTTTAGGCAAAGGAAGCACATTTCAATTTCTTACACACATTTTTGTATTTGTAGCTTCTTGAGACCTCCGAAAAATGCCTACCTCTGTAGGACCACCCTTTCTAGATATATAAAGATTTGTATTTACAACATTAATAATATATGCATACTATGCAAATGTAAAAAAGGTTTCAGTTCATTTTTATTTTAATTGTAATTAGTTTTTAATCTTCATTATTTACTTCATGTTATTACAGTATGCCTCCATATACACATTTATTTTATTTTTGTCAATAATTTTGGGCAAAGGGAGCGCATTTCAATTTCTTGCACACATTTTTGTATTGGTTATCTTCTTGAGACCTATATAAGGATTTGCATTTACAACATTAATAATATATACATACTATGCAAATATAAAAAATGTAAGCTTTTAGTTTTTGTTTTTTTAATGTGTTGTTTGTAATTGGTTTTTATTCTTCATTTTTTACCTCAAGTTATTACAGTATGTCTCTACATACATATTTATTTATTTTAATTTCTTTATCAAACACATTTCAATTTCTTATACATTACATATGTTGGCCAGAGGGGGAGCACTTCAAATTTTTACACACACTTGTTATTTCATATTTTGACCAGAGGGGGAGCACTTATAAAAGTGACACAGTCAATTTGAAAAATCCCTCCTTTTTGTGACCACCCTCATTTTGATAGATGTCACCAGCAGGGGTGCAAATGAGACATTGTCTATTAGATGCAATGGTTTTCTGTATTGGGACCATGATTTGGGTCCTAACTCATATGGAAGGTATTTTTCCTTGTTGATGTCTCAAGAAGGGTAGAAATACAAGAACACACACACACACACATACGCTGAACTCATGCACACCTACACTTCAAAATCACATGGGCTCTCACCCACGTTCACCACATTTCGACAATGCCCTATTTCTGACAGACAAGACTCCAGTTTGCATGCAGTGTAAAGTACAGTGATGTAATGACCCCCAATGCAAAAACTTATTTAATCATCTCTCTCGTCTGTCATCATCAAGCATTTCAGCATTCAACCGCAGGACTAGATGAATGATGTGAAACCACCACGCGTGATTCTGAAGGGGAGCAGCAGGTCCTTATTTACTGAAATTAAAGGCGACTTATTGTGGTTCCATTGATTTTACGGTCACGTCTGAAAGGGTGGAGACGTTAGAGTGATGAACGACAGTGCAACTTTCAAAAGTGAGCACACGCCTCACATTTCAGAAACCGTTTTATCATATCTGCTCAACGGACAATACTAGAGAAAAAACACTGGAATATATTAGATCAGGGGTGTCCAAACTTTTTCCACTGAGGGCCGCACACGGAAAAATTAAAGCATGTGGGGGCCATTTTGATATTTTTCATTTTCAAACCATAACAAAATATATGGATTTTTTTATTTATTTTACCTTTAAGGGTCCATAAAGGGTCTCAGTCATTAAAATGTTAAAAATAAGTCAGATTATTATTATTTTTTTATTATTTAACGCTTACAGTAAATCTCTATATCAACTTCAAGTTGATTTAAAGTAATACAAATTTTAAAAAATGTTTTATGGCTTTTCTGTCAAAAACAACTTAGTTTTTTTTATAGTAAAACTGAAATATGCAGTATTTAGTTTTTAGAGCCCTAAAAGATCAATAATGCAGGGCACCATTGATTTTAATTCTTTCATATTTTTGAGTAATCACAGTGAAAAGATAAATAAAAAATCACTAAATATATTTGGGATCCAAAAGGTGCCCCACTCATAAAGTGCTACATTTTTATTAGGTTTTTCTTTGACTTTCAACAGTTATGAGATCAACTTCAGATATATCTGTCGATTTTATGCTGGAACAATTATTTTGTTTGTTTTATGCGCTTTTGTCAAAGAAAACTTTGATGTTCTTATATGGCTACTACACAATATATGCAATATTTACGACATAAAACATTTTAAAGTGAAATATTTGAAGTAATTGGAGCCCTGAAAATAATTCATTATAACATGGATTTTTTTGTCATTATTATTATTTTTTGAGTAATGGCAAAAAAAGAAAAATAATGAAAGACAAATGAAAAAAAAAACAGCCTGCATGGCAGCTTTTGTGTCAACATTGCAACTTTTTCTTGTTAGATTTCACCTCATTCCACTTTTTTTTAATGTTCTTTTTTATTTTTACAATAGTATTTCCAGAATGTGTGGCGGGGCGATAAACAATTAGCTGCGGGCCGCAAATGGCCCCCGGGCCGCACTTTGGACACCCCTGTATTAGATAGAAGTAAAGATTAACTTTCCACTGATAGTAAGTCAACACATGGCGATTATTTTTAAAAAAAAGCTAGCAGCACGTGAGTACGTCTTACAATAAATAAGTCCATGTTGTGTCCAAAGGTTGAATATTTAGGTACTGATCTACTTAAGGTTTGTGTGTACTAAAAAGCGTGCAAACTTGTTGGTACATGCAAGGCTGATCTACTGAGCGTGCACAGTGGATTGCGTCTGCTAAGTGAGCAGAGTTCTTTATGATATTCTTTATGAATATGCAGAAAATATTTGCTGGTTATCAGATTGTCCACAATACTGGGAGAAAATACAAATATATTATACAGCACGCACAATGTGATTCATCAACACTGATCACTGTTTTGCGTTTTATTTGGCACGTCTAAAAAGTATGTGCTCACTGACACAGTTATGTACACAGCTGTGAGAAAAGAGGTGCTCGTGCTGCAAGGACAGACAATGGACAGGATCCTCCATCTTATGTGTTGGTCAACATATTTTGACTGTATATTAGACGTATTCAGCAATATCATTTTACAATTCTATAGCTGCTGGATGACTTAAGGCAGTGTTTTTCAACCTTTTTGGAGCCAAGGTACATTTTATTCATTGCAAAAATCCCGAGGCACACCGTGAGCAGAAAATATTTAAAAAATGAAACTCAGCAGCCGATATTGATAGTAAAAAGTCGTTCTCACAATTGTTGGATATGAATTCAAACCATAACCAAGCATGCATCTCTATAGCTCTTCTCTCAAAGTAGGTGTATTGTCACCACCTGTCACATCACACCCTGACTTATTTTGAGGTTTTTGGTGTTTACCTGTGCGTAGTGTTTTAGTTCTGGTCTTGCGCTCCTATTTTGGTGGCTTTTCCTGTTTTGTTGGTATTTTCCTTTAGCGGTTTCATGTCTTCCTTTGAGCGATATTTCCCGCATCTACTTTGTTTTAGCAATCAAGAATATTTCAGTTGTTTTTATCCTTCTTTGTGGGGACATTGTTGATTGTCATGTCATGTTGGGATGTACATTGTGGACGCTGTCTTTGCTCCACAGTAAGTCTTTGCTGTCGTCCAGCATTCTGTTTTTGTTTACTTTGTAGCCAGTTCAGTTTTAGTTTCGTTCTGCATAGCCTTCCCTAAGCTTCAATGCCTTTTCTTAGCGGCACTCACCTTTTGTTATTTTTGGTTTAAGCATTAGATACCTTTTTAACTGCACGCTGCCTCCCGCATATTGTGATCACGACAAACCATGTTCCTGACATCCACAAGGCAATTTGCTACCTGCTGCCACCTACCGATATGGATGAGTATTACATGGTTACTCTGCCGATCTCTAGACAGCAAGGACACTCAACAAGGGCATATTATTTGCGTATTATAATTACTGGTTTGCAAAAAATGTTTTTAACCCAATTAGGTGAAATTACATAATCTCCCACAACACACCAGACTGTATCTCACGGTACACTAGTGTGCCGCGGCACAGTGGTTGAAAAACACTGACTTAAGGGGTCATTTAAACAAATCCAATTGATGCGTTTTGGTGCCCTACAGTGGTTTTGAATGACGCTCCTTTTTGTTCATAAAATATGGTATTAATATATTTCCTATATGAAAAAAGACTTCTTAAAATATGCAGTAAGTGCAGCCTCTCTCCCATAAGCACAGCTTCAGGGCTAAAAAAAAAAAAGAAGGTGGGTTTCAATGTAGATGCGCTGCAGGACTGCTTCTAAGATGCCCATAAAAACTGGTACATGTCTCCGTTTTGTTTGAAAACAGAGGAAAACGCCTCAGGTAGGCGCATGATAACATGAAAGTGCAATAAATAATCAAGGGTCTCTGTAATAGACGCTCAAAAACCTAATTTAAATAAGGCGGTCTGCATGAGTTATGGATAGCACGTGCAATGATAACAGATCACGCCAACACGCCCACTAATAGTACATGCACATTGCACACGCTGTTTACCGCCTGGTATTTGGATTTTAGTAGTTCAGGCCCTTAGTGTGAGCAACATTGTTATTTAGCACTGCCTTAAACCTCTTGGGCAGATCATTCACCAGAGCTGCTTAGGTTGTTTCTGGAATCCTCTTCTACTCGTCAATGATGACATTAATGGTGGAGACATACTTCACCACTCCATCACCTTCACTTTCCTCAGCAGTATATGTTGGAATACATGTTTCTCTCAATGAACCGCAGCTGCCCAGTGAGAGCAGCACTCATGCAGTCGCAGACCAGCTACCACTATACTTGGCTGCAGGCAAAACAAACTTATTTTGGTGCTCACTTTTTTTTGCCAGCCACTTAGACAATATTGGTTGTGTGCTGTGTCAGTTTTAGACTACACCAGTGTTTTTCAACCACTGTGCCGCGGCACGCTCGTGTACCGTGAGATAGTGTCTGGTGTGCTGTGGGAGATTTTGTAATTTCACCTAATTGGGTTAAAAATATTTTTTGCAAACCAGTAATTATAATCCGCAAATGTGCCGTTGTTGAGTGTCACTGCTGTCTAGAAATCGGCACATCAGTAGGTGGCAGCAGGTAGCTATTTGCTTTGTAGATGTCGGGAACATGGTTTGTCGTGATCACAATATGCAGACGACAGTGGGAGGCAGTGTGCAGGTAAAAAGGTATCTAATGCTTAAACCAAAAATAAACAAAAGGCACGTGCCGCTAAGAAAAGGCATTGAAGCTTAAGGATGGTTATGCAAAACAAAGCTAAAACTGAACTGCCTGCAAAGTAAACAAAAACAGAACGCTGGACGACAGCAAAGACTTACAGCGTGTGGATCAGCAGACGGCGTCCACAAAGTACATCCGTACATGACGTGACAATCAACAACAAAATAGGAGCGCAAGACAAGAACTAAAACAAGAAAACACCAAAAAAGTCCAAATAAGTCAGGGTGTGATGTGACAGGTGGTGACAGTACACCTACTTTGAGACAAGAGCTATAGTGATGCATGCTTGGTTATGGTTTGAATTCATATCCAACAATTGCGAGAACGACTTTTCACTGTCAATATCTGCTGTTTTATTTTTTAATGTTTTCTGCTGGTGGTGTGCCTTGAGATTTTTCAATGGAAAAAAATGTGCCTTGGCTCAGAAAAGGTTGAAAAACACTGGACTACACTATCAAGCTTCCCTTGACTCTGAACAAGATAAGCGGTAGAAAATGAGAGGATGCAAAAATAGTATTGTCTCTTGGGAAGGTATACAGTAATAAAAGTGCTTGCTAAAATGTGGGGGATGTACTCCCTTGTGTATAAGTACAAAGTAGCAGGAACTAAACACAACCGAGTTTAAGAAGGTTCTTGTGGCTGTGGTCTCAGGGAACCTTTTGGAAATAAAAGTATTCCCTCTTCTGTGCCTGAGAACATTGGTTGTGTGTGTCCCAATGCCGAATTGAGATGGTTGAACCATTAACTGACCCTGTAGACAGAACCACTGCACATGTTGTCATTTTTTTTCATTGTTCGGTACTGCAGACCTCGCAGTTAGGTAACTCACTCAATTTAGATCATGGTTCCCACGTCAAAACACACAATGGTCTTCTGGTTCCTGGGGGAAAGTTCCTACACCTACAGGTCTTTGATTGATAGTGGGTTGGATCATTGAAAAAAAACTCTGATACAAAACAAAACATGCCTGACACTTGTAAGCAGAATTCAGTTCCCTCAGGCATTACCAGGCCAAGTTCCCAGCCTGTTTTGACTCCAAAAATACACAGAAACCTGCAGATTAGAGATAACATGTATGGACACACATATGGCTCGTATCATTGTCCAAAACTTTTCCAGAAAACCTTTTTTTTTTAAACCTGCTTAAGTGTGTAAAAGCGGGTGGTTGCAGACTGAGGGACAAACTGCCATACGGCGGTGAGAAGGACCCGATGAAAGAAATGGAAAACACAGAAGAAGCACGGAGAGAACATCATTCATCAGGCCCAGCTGAGATCTCCCATCACTCCTAGCAGGTCAAAGGTTACTGCCTGACCTACATTAGATTTGAGCGCGAGCAGAGAGGTAATAGAGGCATCATTCATATCCTCACGCTGCCCAAGTTGCAGTCCACAGAAGCACATGTGGGATATGCATCTCTTCAATTGCTTTAGCATAACAAGCGGAGAGAAGGTTATCTGACGGACACAGGAAGTGTGATACATTAAGTGGAAAGCGGTAAGGAAATTGTTCCGTTTCAATCTGGAGGTCAGGAATTGACCAGAGAATCAATTCCAGACCTTTAGCTTCCCTGGTAATGTGACACTGCTAAAATTGGTGAGGGGCCTCTGGCCTTACTTTTTAATTATTGGAACCTCCTCCAGCATGATCTGCTTGTACCAAATTTTCCGGACTACAAGGCGCACTTAAAATATTTTTTTTTTCTCATGACTCGACAGTGCGCCTAATAACCCAGTGCGCCTAATGTACGGAATAATTCTGGTTTTGCTCACCGACCTCGAAGCTATTTTATTTGGTACATGGTGTAATGATAAGTATGACCAGTAGATGGCAGTCAAACATTAGAGATACACTACCGTTCAAAAGTTTGGGGTCACCCAAACAATTTTGTGGAATAGCCTTCATTTCTAAGAACAAGAATAGACTGTCGAGTTTCAGATGAAAGTTCTCTTTTTCTGGCCATTTTGAGCGTTTAATTGACCCCACAAATGTGATGCTCCAGAAACTCAATCTGCTCAAAGGAAGGTCAGTTTTGTAGCTTCTGTAACGAGCTAAACTGTTTTCAGATGTGTGAACATGATTGCACAAGGGTTTTCTAATCATCAATTAGCCTTCTGAGCCAATGAGCAAACGCATTGTACCATTAGAACACTGGAGTGATAGTTGCTGGAAATTGGCCTCTACACAACTATGTAGATATTGCACCAAAAACCAGACATTTGCAGCTAGAATAGTCATTTACCACATTAGCAATGTATAGAGTGTATTTCTTTAAAGTTAAGACTAGTTTAAAGTTATCTTCATTGAAAAGTACAGTGCTTTGCCTTCAAAAATAAGGACATTTCAATGTGACCCCAAACTTTTGAACGGTAGTGTACGTGGTAAGAGGTATGATGGCAATATGACTCAAGTAAACAACACCAACATGTTATATGTTCCATTGAAAATATAGAACATTACACATAGCACTCAAAAATCTATCAAAATGTTTTAGTAGGACTTTGGTAAGCTATGAAGCCACACCGCTTGATGGATTGAACTGTGCTTCAACATAGGAGTATTATTATGGTGTGTGTATAAGGTAAGACATATTATCTGGTGTTTTCTTTCGCAATATTATGCAAAAGCAACTTTTCTTACCTTCTGGTACCTGCTGATCTGTATTTGGGATCTGCATAAGTCCTAAACATTCTCAATGCCCTCTTTCTCTACATTTACAGGGGTGTTGGGGGCCTGTGAAGTGAAGCCAGAATTCCATCCAACCAAAACCACAGATGAGGTCATCTTCATTGGATAAAACTATGGCCGGATTAAAAATCTCTAAGCAGTTTGCTACTTTCTATAAACACACTGCACATGTAGCACAAACACCTACAGGATTTACGCTTTTGAGATAATATGGAAACAATTAACTCAAAGCTTCTTCGTGTGTTTACTACGTATGTCTACTTACTAAGAATGAGTGGCGTTGACTTTGTTGTAGAGGTTAATCTACTGGAGGGTTTATTAATATGACTGAGGCCCCTTTCCCACAGAACAACTGTCTTAAACAACCATGTTGTAAAAAACCCCTTTATGTTTGTCTCCTCCTTCTCCTACAGTGACATCATCCTATGTTTTTCAAAAAGGAGTACTCAACAAAGTCTAACCTCCAGCCATCCATATGGTGATGATTTTCCCAGCCTTCTATGGCAATTCAGAGTGTAAAGTACTTGTGTCAAACCTTTAAATAAACAGCCATGTTATCTTATTCACACTCGTGTAGCACCTTATGGTCTCAAGTAGTGTTGTCCTGGTACCAAAATTATTTTGATACTTTTCGGTACTTTTGTAAATAAAGGGGACCACAAAAAAAATTGCAATAACAAAAATTCTTAGGGTACATGAAACATATGTTTATTATTGCAATTTAGTCCTTAAATAAAATAGTGAACATACTAGACAACTTGTCTTTTAGTAGTAAGTAAACAAAGGCTCCTAATTAGTCTGCTGACATATGCAGTAACATATTGTGTCATTTATCTACCTATTATTTTGTATACATTATTAAGGACAAGTGGTAGAAAATTAATTATTATTCTACTTGTTCATTTACTGTTAATATCTGCTTACTTTCTGTTTTAACATGTTCTATCTACACTTCTGTTAAAATGTAATAATCACGTATTCTTCTGTTGTTTGTTACTTTACATTAGTTCATTAGTTTTGGATGATACCACAAATTTGGGTTTCAATCCGATACCAAGTACCGTAGTTACAGGATCATACATTGGTCATATTGAAAGTCCTCATGTGTCCAGGGACATATTTACTGACTTTATAAACATAGTATGTTTTTTTTTTTTTAAACGAAAGAAGATGTTGTGGTGCCAAAAAATATTGACGTAATCATAGTAGTATCGACTAGATACGCGCCTGTACTTGATATCATTACAGTGGATGTTAGGTGTAGATCCACCAATGGCGTTTGTTTACATTTGATGCCGGTGAGCTACGGTGTGTAGTGAAGCATGTAAGCTTGTAAGAAACGTACTTTATTTGTCGCCATGGAGACGAGGATTAGTGATCTAAAAGTAGCTAAAACACTGCCGACAGCGGATGGACGTTAGCTGCTAGCTAGCTAGCCATGTCTTTAAGCACCTCTTCCTGAGGGTGTTTCAGTGTTATAACTTCACCTTTATCTTTACTTTCTAAGCCAAAATGCGTCCGTTCTCCCTTTTATGTCTACACACTGTGTCTGCTTGTAAGTACTCTGTGTGTGTGTGCTGCCCAACATGCTCCTCTGCTCGTAAACCAGCAGTGACTCGACGCAAAGACGACCCGGGCGCGGGAGGGTGCAGGACCGGTACGTTTCAGAGACGGTATTGTACCGAAAATGATTCATTAGAATCGCGGTACTATACTAATACCGGTATACCATACAACCCTAGTCTCAAGTGAACAATAATGGCTAGCAATACAGAACCAGCGGGTACATCCATCCATTTTCTACCGAGCCATGTGTTAATCTTTGTTAGAAAAATAATCGCT
Organism: Entelurus aequoreus; assembly: GCF_033978785.1. Taxonomy (NCBI): domain Eukaryota; kingdom Metazoa; phylum Chordata; class Actinopteri; order Syngnathiformes; family Syngnathidae; genus Entelurus; species Entelurus aequoreus. Next base: position 20,296,542 of record NC_084740.1, read on the forward strand.
TCCAAAGGCTTTGTAAAAATGAAAGTTCATGATTCTATTAGCTAATGTGTGCTTTCTTAGGCTGGGGTAAATCCTAGCACTTTCCAAGTGCAACAATGGAAATTACGGCCAATAAGCCCAATTTGGGTGTTGAGGTCATTTTGAAGCAATTAGGGCAGGCTGTGCCCAACACGTTTTGACCGTGGTTGTGTAATGACCACTTTGGACTAACTAAAACAGTCATACCTAAATGCTGCTTTGTTTCTTTAAAATGAAATCCAAAAGATATTGGCTTAAAAACAGTTTGTGCTGATAGGAAAGGAAATAAAGGGAATGTAGTAACTCCGATTGCGCAGTGTAGAAATAAGTTAACCACTGAAATATTCATTCGCCAAGACTAATAAATACTTTTTAACAACTCTCTTAACATTAATGGTGAATGAAAAGGGTTAAATAACAGATGTGTCACAGATGTGCCGCAAGATGACGTGTATATTATATAGCACAGTGTTTTTCAAACTTTTTGGAGCCAAGGCACATTTTTGTTCATTGAAAAAATGCGGAGGCACACCACCAGCAGAAAACATTAAAAATGTAAACTTGGTAGTTGATATTGACAGTTAAAAGTCATTGGTGCAATTGTTGGAAATTAATTCAAACCATAACCAAGCATGCATCAATATAGCTCTTGTCTCAAAGTAAGTGTCACCACCTGTCACATCACACCCTGACTTATTTGGAGTTTTTTGCTGTTTTCCTGTGTGTCGTGTCTTGCGCTCCTATTTTGGTGGCTTTTCCTGTTTTGTTGGTATTTTCCTGTAGCAGTTTCATGTCTTCCTTTGAGCGATATACCCCGCACCTGCTTTGTTTTAGCAATCAAGACTATTTCAGTTGTGCGGACACTATTCTTCTTTGTGTGGACATTGTTGATTGTCATGTCATGTACGGATGTACTTTGTGGACGCCATCTGCTCCCCATGCTGTAAGTCTTTGCTGTCATCCAGCATTCTGTTTTTGTTTACTTCGTAGACAGTTCAGTTTTAGTTTTGTTTTCCATAGCCATCCCTAAGCTTCAATGCCTTTTTTAAGGGCACTCACCTTTTGTTTATTATTGGTTTAAACATTAGATACGACGTTTACAAAGCAACTAGCTACCGGCTGCCACCTACTGATATAAAAGAGTATTACACGGTTACTCTGCCGAGCTCTAGACAGCACCGACACTCAACAACGGCACTTTATTTGCAGATTATAATTACTGGTTTGCATAAAATATTTTTAATCCAAATAGGTGAAATTACATAATCCCCCACGGCACACCATGTGGTTGAAAAACACTGATATAGCAAACTTGTCCTTGCATCAGTACGTTCCAATATGTACACGTACCTGAGGGCATGAATTAGACAGCGTAGTGCTGTCACAGATCAATAACTTTTGTTGCGCACTTACAGAAAATTACAAAATATTTTCTTCCTCTCTCCTTTTTAATCGTGGTTTGCAACCACTGGAGTTAGTCCCTCCCCTTCCACTAAATAGTCAAGATATAGCAACTATAGAGGGTGTATAGGGTCCATCGCTGCACACTGACCATTTTTGGGCGTGTTAAGTGCAACATCAAAACGTATAGAAGAGACACAGCCAATGTCTGGTAATGTTAGAGGTCTGCTTATTTCACGTAACTCCTGATATATACTGTACAGTCATCCCTCGCCAAATTGCGCTTCCAAGTTTGCGGCTTCACTCACAATCAATTTTTTTTTTTAAAGAATACTTTTACACATTTTTGGCCTAAATTGAGCATTTTCAAGCATAAAAATGGCCAAACAAAATAGATAAATTATAATAATACATAATGTTGGATACAGAGAACATACAAACCCTTTATTTGTTTATTGAATCACAAATATTGAAATTTAACGATTTGGTGCATTAGCACACAGCTAAAATGATGTACAAAGCAAACAAGCCAAGAATGCACAACAATTTTTCTCAACAAAAGAGGACAAATATAACCTTAGAGGAAAATATAATTTAAAACATGTGTACGCACGTACAACACTTAACACATTTAGCATATCAGTATGTGGAATAAAATTATGGAATGGATTAAGCCAGCGGTCCCCAAACCCTTCACTTCCACTAAAGGGGACGGTGTGGCGAAGTTGGTAGAGTGGCCGTGCCAGCAATCGGAGGGTTGCTGGTTACTGGGGTTCAATCCCCACCTTCTACCATCCTAGTCACGTCCGTTGTGTCCTTGGGCAAGACACTTCACCCTTGCTCCTGATGGCTGCTGGTTAGCGCCTTGCGTGGCAGCTCCCGCCATCAGTGTGTGAATGTGTGTGTGAATGGGTGAATGTGGAAATACTGTCAAAGCGCTTTGAGTACCTTGAAGGTAGAAAAGCGCTATACAAGTATAACCCATTTATCATTTATCATAAAGCACATGGAGCCTTCAGGCAGCATTACTATATGGGAATAAACAATTAAGGAAGTATAAAGGTGACAATGAGGGTGTCATTTTATATCTGAAGGGCTTTCATAATGTTAAAACATTTATTTAAAACACGCCTGGGCAATTATTTTGACTCGGGGGCTAAATTTTGAGAAAATAAAAATGTGTCTGGGTATAGCACGGTATATATATACACTAATACAAAACCTCACAAAATGTCTGATTGAAAGCTAAAAACTTTATGACAGACCGCCTTAAAAAACTGAATGGAATTTTAATTTTTTTAACTAAATGAGACACTTAGAATGTACATGAAAATAAAGAATGTGGGATTTACAATATTAACTATGATGGATAAAACACTGAATAATGACAACATATGAACGTCACACCCCCTCTCCATTCACATATTTTACAATCAAGCGAAACGCAACAAAAATGCACCAAACACAGCGAAATATGAACATGAAGGGTAAAAAAACCCCACCTACAATCTGATATATGTGATACATCACTAAGCTTTACAACTTTGTTGTAAAAATCTCCTTCCACGTCTGTCCCTGACACCCGCATTTCAGGCTCTGGAAACACTCTGTGGAAACACTCCCCACCCACACTGCTTGGTGCCTCATCTGAGCTGTTGTGACTTACATTACCATAGTAACTAATTAGATGACCATAGTAACTAATTAGATTACCATAGTAACTAGTACATCATGCAAAAGCGCAGATTCCAACCACTTAATTACTTTGTATAATTCAACACTTAGTCATTTGAAAATATCACTGCACAGCTACACTTTCCATCTTAAAGATCTAAAAAAATTATTTGGGAATGTCCGGCGGGCCACATTGAAAAGCTTAACGCGCCTTAATTTGCTCAGGTCTGATTTAAAAGGTCATAAACAGTTTTTTTATGCTTTCGCAATGAAAATATTCCATTTATAATTAATAATTCATACTTTGAGGAAAATAATATATCATGGCCAAGCCCGGACTCAATTAACTGCGATAAACCAGGGTTTACTTAAAAGCCTACTGAAATGAATTTTTATTTATTTAAACGGGGATAGAAGATCTATTCTATGTGTCATACTTGATCATTTCGCGATATTGCCATATTTTTGCTGAAAGGATTTAGTATAAAACAACGACGATAAAGATCGCAACTTTTGGTATCTGATAAAAAAAAAGGCTTGCCCCTACCGGAAGTAGCGTGACGTAGTCAATTGAACTTATCCACAAAGTTCCCTATTGTTTACAATGATGGCCGCCAGAAGTGAGAGAGATTCGGACCGAGAAAGCGACGACAACTTTCTTCTTTGCTTGCTCAGCTTCTTTCTCCATAATGCAATGAACAAATTGCAACAGATTCATCAACACAGATGTCCAGAATACTGTGGAAAACAGAGCTATTTCGTATTGGCTTCAATGGGGAAGCCATACCTCTGTTAAACTGGCTACGTCACGCGCATACGTCATCATACCGAGACGTTTTCAAGCGGAAGTGTGGTGGGAAATTTAAAATTGCACTTTATAAGTTAACCCGGCCGTATTGGCATGTGTTGCAATGTTAAGATTTCATCATTGATGTATAAACTATCAGACTGTGTGGTCGGTAGTAGTGGGTTTCAGTAGGCCTTTAAGGCTCTGCTGTCCCTGGTTGAGGCTAGTCCATATTTTTGGAGTAGGTTTTGCAAAAAACAACAACTAAGCAATAAGCACACACGATTAATGCTTTGCTGCTAAGTTATGTTAGACAGGAGAGATGTGTTTAAGGTTTAGAAAATACCTGGGAAAATTTAGCTTTTGATGTTGAAAATAGCGATTCTACGGCCACGCTACTGAGAACTGTAGTTGAACTGGTAGCGCCGCTACTGCCCAAAACTGCTTGTACGATATGCTGACCTTTTAGTTTTTGTTTTGTCCAATGTTTAAGACAGAACCTTTATTCCACATTGTATGACCATTTGGCCATTGGAATTTTGAGGTCCCACTGCCACATAAATGACCCTCTATGATGTATTCATTTCAAATGCAACTAGTGTGTTATTGTGGTTGAGAGAGGACAGCACACAAGCACTTGTGTGTAACCACCAGACTGTTCCACATACTTCTTCAGGATGGCTGCACTGCATCTGTCGTTAGTGGGCACAGTTTGTGGTTTGTGGTATTCAAGAAGAACACCACTAGCCATCTTCAAAAAAGTGTAGAGTACAACCTCGAGTCTTTATAGGCAGCCCTGCTGGAAACTCCACCTTTGTATTTCTCCATTGACACAAGTAAGAATGCCGACATTCATTGAGATATCACTGGGTTACAGGCCAGTGGCATTACTATGCAGTACATAGAAAAATCTACAAAGCACAGTGCAATAGAACTGTTCTTAGGCCATGTCTACACTAAGTCGTTTAACCCCTTAAAGGAATAATTATTTAGCCTAAGCCCCGTTTCAGCCACACTAAACCAGCGTTTAAGGTCCCCCTCCTCGGACACATTTTTACACGGGTAAGTCAGCCGTGTATTTCTTGAATCTTCGGCACTTAGCTTTGTATGGACTCATTGATCGTTTACAAACTGAGTTCGGAGAGGAAGTGACGCCAGAAAGACCCGCCCACACAGGAAGTGACGTCTGAAAGAACGTGCCACAGCCAGCTTAATAATAAAGCGGTTTCGTAACTCGGAGCTAACCACTGGAAATATGCAGAGAGTCATTCAGACATGCCTGTGTTTTTTACTTCTTCTACATGTACAGACGCTTGTGGAAATCACACATGAATACCTTAAGAGAAAGCCATTGCAGCTATTTGGGATACAACACTTCTTAGACGGCAAGATAACTTTCCAAAGTCCGGGTCAGCTGTGTTTCTACTTAGCATAGGAGAGACAACATCATCATCATTGACGAATACCTCAATTTCAAATGTCACATTAGCCATCTGTTAAACAAATTATCCAAATATGTTGGCCTGTTCTTTCACTTTCCTCATTATCTTCCTCTTTATGCTCTACTTACTCTATACAAAACTCTCTTTGAACCACATCTAAACTACTGTAATGTCATCTGGTGTAACACCTTCCCTAGCTCATACATGCCAACCCTCCTGGATTTTCCGGGAGACTCCCGGAATTCAGCGCCTCTCCCGAAAATGTCCCGGAATTCAGCCGGAGCTGGAGGTCACGCCCCTTCCAGCTCCATGCGGACCTGAGTGGGAAAAGCGGCGACAATTCTGTTTTCACGTCCGCTTTCCCACGATATAAACAGCGTGCCTGCCCAATCACGTTATAACTGTAGAATGATCGAGGGCGAGTTCTTGGTTTCTTATGTGGGTTTATTGTTAGGCAGTTTCATTAACGTCCTACCAGCGCTGTAACAACACACAACAACAGCAGTCACGTTTTCGTCTACCGTAAAGCAGTTTGTCTGCCGTAAACAGCAATGTTGTGACACTCTTAAACAGGACAATACTGCCATCTACTGGATAGCCTCCGGAACACTGAAATTCAAGTATTTATTCTGTTTATATGTATAATAAAATAAATATATATATATAAATATATATATATATATAGCAAGAATTCACTGAAAGTCAAGTATTTCATACATATACATATATATATATATATATATATATATATATATATATATATATATATATATATATATATATATATATATATATATGAAATATATATGAAATACTCGAGTTGGTGAATACTAGCTGTAAATATACTCCTGCCATCTTAACCACGCCCCCAACCACGCCCCCCACCCCTCCCCCGACCACGCCCAACCCCACCCCCCGGAATCGGAGGTCTCAAGGTTGGCAAGTATGCCCTAGCTACCTTCACAAATTAGAATCCATGCAAAAGAAAATCATACGGGCCCTGTCATGGTCTAAATGTAATACCCCCACTCGACATCTATTCCATAATTATCATCTCTTAAGACTGACAGAGTTCAATATTTATCACAATGCTTGTCTAACCTATCAAGTCATCCACAGGCTGAATCTCAGGCTCTGTAGCTTGGTTCCTATCTATCATCCCCAGCATGCCCACAACACTCGTAACTTTGACCTGATATCAGGTAAACATCGTCTACTGGCTTGTACTGCTTGAAGTGGTGTATGCAGGGGACCAACGATCTGGAACCGGCTTGATGAGAGCCTCAGGATGCTGTATTCATTCTCCAACTTCAAAAAGAAACTGAAATCATACCTATTAACCACCTATCTCTAATGCCTCATGTGAATGGCTAGTGCTCCTTTAGAGGATTAGCATTGTCACATGTGGCTTCGGGGTAGACTACTGTTGGTTGAATGTATGCATGTATCTGTATGCTTGCTTTTGTGCTCCTATTTTGTGTTTGTCATATCGCGTTTTTGTGCTTGCCACCATGTCTTAGCATTCCATGCATATACTGACCTCTGGACCACCTGCCAAAAGCTTCTTCTAGCTTATCTGGGGGACCCTTTCACTTACCATCATCCTTAAATGGATATTCACTACTGTTGTAATCGTAGTATGGTATTGTGAATAAACTTGAAACTTCCAACGAGAATGCGGGCTCTCGTGGATGTGATAAAAAAGGTAGCGTGTGCTTTGTATTACCTGGCCGTCGAGGGAAAACTATGGAAAACGGCGAATGCATTTGGACTGGCAAAGCAGACTGTATCAGTTATTGTCCGCCATGTATGTCGCGGATTCAACGTCTAGGTCCAGAGTATATAAAGTCACCAAAAAGGAATGGACAATGAAGGTGAAGGCAAAAGAGTGAGGAGTGTCCTGACCAGATATCTAGATCCCGAGTTTGATTGACGTAAAATGTTCTTTATCACATTGTTTACGTGTCTAATAAAGATGTGATTAATTTATGATGTCTCAGGTGTGATTCACTACAATAGTCACACTGGATTCCAGTTCATTGAAATACCACAACACTGGATATTGTTCAGATAAGTTACATTTAAGAACTTGCACACAAAGCAACACTGGAGTGACTATGACGTGCGCATTTTCCGCAAATGCATACTAGGTTGCGTTGCGCCGGCTGACGGAGGGGGCGAGGGGGTCTTCAACGGTCAATCAATCAATCAATCAATCAATCAATCAATCAATCAATCAATCAATGTTTACTTATATAGCCCTAAATCACGAGTGTCTCAAAGGGCTGCACAAGCCACAACGACATCCTCGGCTCAGATCCCACATCAGGGCAAGAAAAAACTCAACCCAATGGGATGACAATGAGAAACCTAGGAGGGGACCGGTGCAATGGACGTCGGGTGGATCTAGCATAATATTGTGAGAGTCCAGTCCATAGTGGATCTAACATAATAGTGTGAGAGTCCAGTCCATAGTGGATCTAACATATTAGTGAGGGACTCCAGTCCATAGTGGATCTAACATAAAAGTGAGGAAGTCCAGTCCATAGTGGATCTAACATAACAGTGAGGGAGTCCAGTCCATAGTGGATCTAACATAATAGTGTGAGAGTCCAGTCCATAGTGGATCTAACATAATAGTGTGAGAGTCCAGTCCATAGTGGATCTAACATAATAGTGTGAGAGTCCAGTCCATAGTGGATCTAACATAATATTGTGAGAGAGACCAGTCCATAGTGGATCTAACATAATAGTGTGAGAGTCCAGTCCATAGTGGATCTAACATAATAGTGTAAGAGTCCAGTCCATAGTGGATCTAACATAATAGTGAGAGTCCAGTCCATAGTGGATCTAACATAATAGTGTGAGAGTCCAGTCCATAGTGGGTCTAACATAATATTGTGAGAGAGTCCAGTCCATAGTGGATCTAACATAATAGTGTGAGAGTCCAGTCCATAGTGGATCTAACATAATAGTGAGAGTCCAGTCCATAGTGGATCTAACATAATAGTGAGAGTCCAGTCCATAGTGGATCTAACATAATAGTGTGAGAGTCCAGTCCATAGTGGATCTAACATAATATTGTGAGAGAGACCAGTCCATAGTGGATCTAACATAATAGTGTGAGAGTCCAGTCCATAGTGGATCTAACATAATAGTGTGAGAGTCCAGTCCATAGTGGATCTAACATAATAGTGTGAGAGTCCAGTCCATAGTGGATCTAACATAATAGTGAGAGTCCAGTCCATAGTGGATCTAACATAATAGTGTGAGAGTCCAGTCCATAGTGGATCTAACATAATATTGTGAGAGAGTCCAGTCCATACTGGATCTAACATAATAGTGTGAGAGTCCAGTCCATAGTGGATCTAACATAATAGTGAGAGTCCAGGCCTAAATGTCTGTTTTGGACTTCATTCATGTTCATAGACCCGTTGCCAACATGGAGTAACAATCAGTTAACTACGTGCTGCTGGCAAAAAGACACCGGACGGATGTGGCAGAAAGCATGAGTCTTTTATTTTAAGCCCAGAGGCGCACTTACAGATGTACACTGTGTCAATAGAAAGAAAAGTGCTTACCTTGACGACACTCCTCGCCAACAAACCCGGGGCAGCACCTCCACTCCAGTGCAGTCACCTGCTTGTAGGCAACCTTAAAAGACGGTCTGATTATGGTCCTGTAGCTGAAAAGAAACATACAATCATGTTTTTATTTGTTTTTATTTTAGTGGAGACAACAGAAAAAACTGAGAAAAGAGAGCACAAACTCATTCTGAATGTTCCATTTGATACAACTTAATTTATACTAATAAAGTACACAATTCTTAATCATGATATATCATGTTATTTGTTCAAATATTTTTTCCCCCAATATCGTCGATACATGACGATTGATATTCATGAAATGAATCTCATGATTCATGATTCTCATGCCTGAAAGTGAGGCACAAGGCTTCCATTTTGATTTAAGCGCATGTTACCAAATAGAGTTATTTGTCCTATGAAGTAAAAACTACAATACCTGAGGACTTTGGAACAAGGTCCAGGCCAGCGGCAGGACTGGAACACTCTCTGCACGGAGGATTCGGTGCCATTTTGCACCTGACAGGACACCGTCTTTGAGACAACATACTGACACCAGTTTCTAACGCACAGAATGAGAAAGAAGTGGTAACCATTAGCAAGGGGTCCAAAACTCAATTTATATGGAAGCTGTTGGAGGTAGAGTCGGGGTGAGGCTGGGCCGCACAAAATACTCACTTCAGAATCATATTTTAACCATGTGACTAAATGCTAGGCCTTGAAGTGGAAAAACAAGTTGACTTTATATGCTTAATTGTGTTTGATTGTATCCATTAAACCAGTGTTTTTCAACCACTGTGCCGCGGCACACTAGCGTACTGTCAGATATTGTCTGGTGTGCTGTGGGAGATTATGTAATTTCACCTAATTGGGTTACAAATATTTTATACAAACCAGTAATTATATAACTCGCAAATGTGCTGTTGTTGTTGAGTGTATGTGCTGTCTAGAGCTCGGCATATCAGTAGGTGGCAGCAGGTAGCTAATTGCTTTGTAGATGTCAGGAACATGGTTTGTCGTGATCACAATATGCGGGAGGCAGTGTGCAGGTAAAAAGGTGTCTAACGCCTAAACCAAAAATAAACAAAGGGCAAGTGCCGATAAGAAAAGGCATTGAAGCTTAGGGATGGCTGTGCAAAACCAAGCTAAAACTGAACTGGCTGCAAAGTAAACAAAAACAGAATGCTGGACGACAGCAAAGACTTACAGCGTGTGGAGCAGACAGCGTCCACAAAGTACATCCGTACATGACGTGACAATCAACAACAAAATAGGAGAGCAAGACAAGAACTAAAACACTGCACAGGAAAACTAAAATAAAAAGTCCAAATAAGTCAGGGTGTGATGTGACAGGTGGTGACAGTACACCTACTTTGAGACAAAAGCTATAGTGATGCATGGTTGGTTATGGTTTGAATTCATATCCAACAATTGCGAGAAATACTTTTTATTGTCAATATCGGCCGCTGAGTTTAATTTTTTTATGTTTTCTGCTAGTGGTGTGCCCCCGCATTTTTTTCAATTAAAAAAATGTGCCTTGGCTCAAAAAAGGTTGAAAAACACTGGTATATATAATATGTAAATATTACATGTATGTTATATTTTATAATGCTACTTTAGTAGAAGCTTTAAATATTCTAATTAATTCATCACCAATGACAAAAAAATGTAAAATTAATATATGCTCATAGTTTACCACTTTAAACAAGTAAGTCAATATTACCTTGAGATAGGTCAATGATTGGCTACAACATTGATATTAATTTATAGTTATTTTTCAGCCTTTTTTCAAAAACCATACATCTAGGTTTGAATGAAAAAAAAAATGTCATTAGGAACAATTTTTGTCCCACTTTTATGTTAATTTCAAGGAACGGAGATGATTATGAATATATTGTATATTCTATATAAAAATATACAACATAATGATATAATATATCAGTATATGTTATATACTGTATATATAATGTGTAAATATTACATATATATGTTATATTTTATATTGCTACTACTTTAGTAGGAGCTTTAAATATTCTAATGAATTCATATGTTATATTTTATATTGCTACTACGGTACATTTTTAGTCTACTTTATACCTGCATTATCCTTTCCATCCTTCACTTTCCATTCTTTGTAACTAAGCTCCTGTGTGGAACAATTCCCCTTGTGGATCAATAAAGTGTATCTAATCCAGTGTTTTTCAAAAAATTTTGAGCCAAGGCACATTTTTTTCCCATTAAAAAAGTCCAGGCGTTTCCTGTTTTGTTGGTATTTTCCTGTAGCAGTTTCATGTCTTCCTTTGAGTGTTATGCCCCGCACCTGCTTTGTTTTAGCAATCAAGACTATTTAAGTTGTGCGGATGCTATCCTTCTTGGTGTGGACATTGATTGTCATGTCATGTACGGATGTGGACGGCGTCTCTGCTCCACACACTGTTAAGTCTTTGCTGTTGTCCAGCATTATGTCTTTGTTTACTTTGTAGCCAGTTCAGTTTTAGTTTTGTTCTGCATAGCCATCTCTAAGCTTCAATGCCTTTTATTTGTGGCACTGGCCTTCTGTTTATTTTTGGTTTAAAAATTAGACACGTTTTTACCTGCACGCTGCCTCCCGCTGTCAGTTGCATATTGTGATCACGACAAACCATGTTCCCGACATCTACAGAGCAATTAGCTACCTGCTGCCACCTACTGATATGGAAGAGTATAACATGGTTACTCTGCCGAGCTCTAGACAGCACAGACACTCAACAACGGCACATTATTTGCGGATTATAATTACTGGTTTGCGAAAAATATTTTTGGACTTAGTCTTACACAAACTTTAATGATCCACAAGGGAAAATTGTTCCACACAGTAGCTCAGTTACAAAGGATGGAAAGGATAAGGATTAGAGATGTCCAAAAATATCGGCCTGCCGATACTATCGGCCGATAAATGCTTTAACATGTAATATCGGAAATTATCGGTATCGTTTTTTTTATTATCGGTATCGTTTTTTTTTGTTTTTTTTTTAATGTTTTTATTAAATCAACATAAAAAACACAAAATACACTTACAATTAGTGCACCAACCCAAAAAACCTCCCTCCCCCACTTACACTCATTCACACAAAAGGGTTGTTTCTTTCTGTTATTAATATTCTGGTTCCTACATTATATATCAATATATATCAATACAGTCTACAAGGGATACAGTCCGTAAGCCCACATGATTGTGCGTGCTGCTGGTCCACTAATAGTACTAACCTTTAACAGTCAATTTTACTCATTTTCATTAATTACAAGTTTCTATGTAACTGTCTTTATATTGTTTTACTTTCTTTTTTTATTCAAGAAAATGTTTTTAATTCATCTATCTTATTTTATTTTATTAATTAAAAAAAAGGACCTCATCTTCACCATACCTGGTTGTCCAAATTAGGCATAATAGTGTGTTAATTCCACGACTGTTGATATCGGTATCGGTTGATATCGGTATCGGTTGATATCGGTATCGGTAATTAAAGAGTTGGACAATATCGGAATATCGGATATCAGCAAAAGGCTGTTATCGGACATCCCTAGAAATTACATAATCTCTCACGGCACACCAGACCAGGGGTCGGCAACCCAAAATGTTGAAGGAGCCATATTGGACCAAAAATACAAAAACAAATCTGTCTGGAGCCGCAAAAAATTAAAAGCCATATTACATGTGTCATGAGATATAAATGTAATTAAGAGGACTTAAAGGAAACTAAATGACCTCAAATATAGCTACAAATGAGGCATAAATGTACACATCGTTAGCCTAAATAGCATGTTAGCATCGATTAGCTTGCAGTCAAGCAGTGACCAAATATGTCTGATTAGCACTCCACACAAGTCAATAACATCAACAAAACTCACCTTTGTGCACTCATGCACAACGTTAAAAGTGTGGTGGACAAAATGAGACAGAAAAAGAAGTGGCATAAAACACGTCCTAGAAAGTCGGAGAAAGTTATGCATGTAAACAAACTATACGGTGAGTTCAAGGACCGCCAAAATAAGTAGGACAAAACGGCGCTCGCCAAATACTTGAATCAGTGAAGAATGTTTAATATAAACAGTGTGATTTATAACAATTAGCGAGGTTTGTGTCATGTTTGTCCTCCTGCAGAAAACATTCTAAAACAAAAAAAATAAAAAAAATTTCCCCTCATCTTTTTCCATTCTTCATACATTTTTGAAAAATCTCCAGAGAGCCACTAGGGCGGCGCTAAAGAGCGGCATGCGGCTCTAGAGCCGCGGGTTGCCGACCCCCGCACCAGACTGTATCTCACGGCACTAGTGTGCCGCGGCACAGTGGTTGAAAAACACAGGTCTAATCTAATCTAATCAGTCTAATACAATTCTAACATATTTTTAAAATGTTTTATGTATAATATCATCTGGCAAATTAAAACAATCATTCAACGCCAGCAAAATGACTTGGAAAACTCGGAATGACAGAAAAATATCCCCCAACAATGACGCAAGGTGGGTGCACAGGTAAACTCACCTGAGTTGGGCACGTGATCCGGTACCGGGTGGTGCCGCGCTGCTGCCACTCTGCTCGGTGATGATGCGCTGCCTCTGCACGGTGATGCCGGGGAGGCGGTAAACGAAGCCCGTGCCCATCGTCGCACTAAACAAACAAGTGCAAAGCGTACACAGCAACATGAAAGCCATCGCTTATTAATTGTCGCGGATTTTTTTTTTTTTTTTTTTAAATCTGAGAAAATGACGAAAATATTAAAGAAAAAAAGATGGCCAACACTCCTATGAGCACATGAGCGCGGTGTTATGTAGAAGCACAGAGCTGCTCTTCCTACACTACATGCCGTCTTACGTCGTGCAGAGGAGTCAGATGTCCGCTGTGCGTAAAAGACGCACATTGGGTGCGCTCCAATGCAAATGTGGTCCGCAGCAAAATCACCACTTCAACCACAACATAGGCTACATTTCTGCCAGTGGCTGCTCTCTGTGTGTGTGTATTAGTGTTGTCCCCATACCAATACTTTGGTACCGGTACCAAAAGTATTTAAGGACTTTTCTAAATAAAGGGGACGACAAAAAATGTCGTTATTGGCTATATTTTAACAAAAAAAATCTTAGGGTACATTAAACATATGTTTATTATAGCAATTTAGTCCTTAAATGAAATAGTGAACATACTACACTGTAAAAAAAAATTCTGTAAAGAAAACCATAAAATTAAAGTAAAACATTGTAAACCAAATAATGATCAAAAACATTATATTTACAGAAATTTTCATGAAACGTTTTGTGGAAAAATATCGTAATTTTACAGATTTTTTACTAAATTATTAAGATAACCACCTTTTTTTGATTCCCGGGCGCGGCGCCGCTGCTGCCCACTGCTCCCCAAGGGGATGGGTCAAATGCAGAGGACAAATTTCACCACATCTAGTGTGTGTGTGACAATCATTGGTACCTTAATCTTAATCTTTAATAAAGTGACGATGCAAACAGTTCTGCAGAAAAATACCTTTTTTCTGCAGAGTTTTTCCAAATTATTACGATCAAACACCTTTAATGAAGTGACAATGCTGGCAGTTCCACAGAAAAATACCATTATTTTACAGATTTTTCCTGAATTGTTAAGATCAACCACCTTTAATAAAGTGACGATGCAAACAGTTCTGCAGAAAAATACCTTTATTCTACAGCATGGATGTCAAACTCTGGCCCGCGGGCCAAATTTGGCCCCCCGTGTAATTTCACTTGGCCCTTGAGGCGATATCAAATTAACACTAAAGCTGGCCCGCCGATCCTTCCGTTAGTCTTCCAAACGCCAGCCAGCCAAACGAGCGCTGGCCCAGTCACATAACATTCTGCACGCACACACATTAGAATGCAACACATACTTCATCAACAGCGATACAGGTTACACTGAGGGTAGCAAATAAAAAACCTTAACACTGTTAGAAATATACGCCACACTGTGAATCCACACCAAACCAGAACCCTTTGCAGCACTAACTCTTCCGGGACCCTACAAGGTGTGTGTGTGTGGGGGGAGGTTTGGTGGTAGTGGGGGTGTATTTTGTAGCGTCCCGAGTTAGTGCTGCAAAGGATTCTGGGTATTTGTTCTGTTGTGTTTATGTTGTGTTACGGTGCGGATGTTCTCCCGAAATGTGTTTGTCATTCTTGTTTGGTGTGGATTCACAGTGTGGCGTGTATTTCTAACAGTGTTAAAGTTTTTTATACTGGCACCCTCAGTGTAACCTGTATCGCTGTTGATGAAGTATGCGTTGCATTCGCTCGTGTGTGCGTACAGAAGCCGCACATATCTTGTGACTGGGTCTGAACGATGTTAGAATGGATGAAAAGCGGATGTGACGATAGCTCCTAGAGTATGTTAAAGGTTAATTTGTTCAGTTTTAAATTTTGGCTCACTCTGTATTTGAGTTTGACACCCCTGTGTTAGATTGTTAGTATGGACATAGACTTTTATATAAAAAGCTACATATTTAATGAAAGATAATTACTGTAATTTTACATGAATTTGAAAGTAATTAAAGAAAACAGAAAATGCTATGTATAATTAATTTCGTATTTTTCTGTAAAAAAAATAGAAATATACATAGTTTGTCAGTACTGGCATATTACTTAAAATAACAGGCAGATTGTTTATTTACAGATAATGTTTTCAATTCTACAGTTTTATAAACTATTTTTTTTAAAATTAAAAAATTACAGTAGAAATTTAGAGTATATTAACCATAAAAATAGGATTTTTTTTTACAGTGTAGACAACTTGTCTTTTAGTAGTAAGTAAACAAACAAGGACTCCTAATTAGTCTGCTGACATATGCAGTAACATATTGTGTCATTTATCTACCTATTATTTTGACAACATTATTAAGGACAAGTGGTAGAAAATGAATTATTAATCTACTTGCTCATTTACTGTTAATATCTGCTTATTTTCTCTTTTAGCATGTTCTATCTACACTTCTGTTAAAATGTAATAATCACTTATTCTTCTCTTCTTTGATACTTTACATTAGTTTTGGATGATACCACACATTTAGGTATCAATCCGATACCAAATAGTTACAGGATCATACATTGGTCATATTCAAAGTCCTCATGTGCCCAGGGACATACAGTATATCCTGAGTTTATAAACATAATTTAAAAAAAAATTCAACAAAAGAAGATTTTGTGATGTTAAAAAATATCGATGTAACCTCGATACGCTATTGTACGTGGTATCATTACAGTGGCTGTCAGGTGTAGATCCACCAATGGCATTTGTTTATAGTGTAGCGTCCCGGAAGAGTTGGTGCTGCAGGGAATTCTGGGAATTTGTTCTGTAGTGTTTATGTTGTGTTGTGCTGCAAATATTCTTCCAAAATGTGTTTGTCGTTGTTGAGTGTGGTTTCACTATATGGCACATGTTTATGACAGTATTGTTTAGTGTAGTTTCACTATGTGGTACATATTTATGACTGTGTTGTTTAGTGTGGTTTCACTATATGGCACATTATTATGACAGTGTTGTTTAGTGTGGTTTCACTATGTGGCACATATTTATGACAGCGTTGTTTAGTGTGGTTTCACTATATGGCACATTATTATGACAGTGTTGTTTAGTGTGTTTTCACTATGTGAAACATATTTATGACAGTGTTGTTTAGTGTGGTTTCACTATATGGCACATATTTATGACAGTGTTGTTTAACTATATGGCACATGTTTATGAGTGTTGTTTAGTGTGGTTTCACTATATGGCACATATTTATGACAGTGTTGTTTAGTGTGGTTTCACATATGGCACATATTTATGACGGTGTTGTTTAGTGTGGTTTCACTATATGGCACATGTTTATGACAGTGTTGTTTAACTATATGCCACATGTTTATGACAGTGTTGTTTAGTGTGGTTTCACATATGGCACATATTTATGACGGTGTTGTTTAGTGTGGTTTCACTATATGGCACATGTTTATGACAGTGTTGTTTAGTGTGGTTTCACTATATGGCACATGTTTATGACAGTGTTGTTTAGTTTGGTTTCACTATATGGCACATGTTTATGACAGTGTCGTTTGGTTTCACTATATGGCACATATTTATGAGTGTTGGCGTTGTTCATACTGTCACCCTTAGTGTGACATGTATGGCTGTTGACTAAACTAATTATGCCCTTTATTCACTCGTGTGCGGTATGTTCAAAGTCAACATATTGTGTAAGTAGTTCTTTGTCAGGCACAATGAAATCTTGGTTAGGCTTTGTTAATTATAGACTATATTCCATACATCCATTCATCCATCTTCTTCCGCTTATCCGAGGTCAGGTCGCGGGGGCAGCAGCCTAAGCAGGGAAGCCCAGACTTCCCTCTCCCCAGCCAGTTCGTCCAGTTCTTCCCGGGGGATCCTGAGGCGTTCCCAGGCCAGCTGGGAGACATAGTCTTCCCAATGTGTCCTGGGTCTTCCCCGTGGCCTCCTACCGGTCTGACGTGTCCTAAACACCTCCCTAGGGAGGCGTTCGGGTGGCATCCTGACCAGATGCCCGAACCACCTTATCTGGCTCTTCTCCATGTGGAGGAGCAGCGGCTTTAATTTGAGCTCCTCCCGGATGACAGAGCTTCTCACCCTGTCTCTAAGGGAGAGCCCCGCCACCCGGCAGAGGAAACACATTTCGGCCGCTTGTACCCGTGATCTTGTCCTTTCGGTCATAACCCAAAGCTCATGACCATAGGTGAGGATGGGAACGTAGATCGACCGGTAAATTGAGAGCTTTGCCTTCCGGCTCAGCTCCTTCTTCACCACAACGGACCAATACAGCGTCCGCATTACTGAAGACGCCGCACCGATCCGCCTGTCAATCTCACGATCCACTCTTCCCTCACTCGTGAACAAAACTCTGAGGTACTTGAACTCCTCCACTTGGGGCAAGATCTCCTCCCCAACCTGGAGATGGCACTCCACTCTTTTCCGGGATAGAACCATCATGCCAACCCTCCCGTTTTTAGCGGGAGAATCCCGATATTCAGCGCCTCTCCCAACAACCTCCCGACAGAGATTTTCTCCCGACAAACTCCCGGTATTCAGCCGGAGCTGGAGGCCACGCCACCCCCCCAAAAAAAGTCTGCCGCAGCTGCGATTGGACCTGACCAGCCTCCGGGTACAAGTACTGGAGTACCAATTGCTTGCCAGGGAAGATCTTCCCCAGGAAGCAAGGATTGACCGGTTTTGGGCCATGCTAGGGAGAGATGGAAGATTCCACACTCTCGTGCATTTGATGAAAGCACTTTTGTGCATGCCACACAGCAATGCATCATCAGAGAGGGTGTTCAGCATGGTTAGAAAAATAGTGACAGAGAATAGAAAGAGGATGGACAATTCAACCCTTAACAAAGCATTGTACTTTCAAGTACAACAATGAGTAGATGAGTGTTGTGTGTGTGTGTGTGTGTATGTGTAAATAAATGAACACTAAAATTCAAGTATTTATTTTATTTATATATATAATAAAAAAATTAAATAATAAAAAAAAAAAAAATAAAAAAAAAAAATATATATATATATATATATATATATATATATATATATATATATATATATATATATATATATATATATATATATATATATATATATATATATATATATATATGTAACGGTGTAGAAACAGACGTTCATTATGCTTGATTAAATTATGAATGAAGTGTTGCAACAGCGCCTGTTGCTGGCGAGAAGTGGTATGTACTTTACCTGCGGGAAGTGCTCAGAACTGGGACGCCTTCCAACTGATAATCCCGTGACCCGAGTGGACTCACAGTCTCACAATTTGCACTGTTTTGCAGGACACTGTAATAAAATAAATTCATAATCCACGGATATGTTGAACCGACAGCAGTGTGGAGCTGCATTTTGTCACATACAGTTGTGGACCGTCACACATATATATATATATATATATATATATATATATATATATATATATATATATATATATATATATATATATATATATATATATATATATATATATATGAAATACTTGAGTTGGTGAATTCTAGCTGTAAATATACTCTCCTCTTAACCACGCCCCTAACCACGCCCCCCGCCCCAACCACGCCCCCACCCCCGACCAAGCCCCCCACCTCCCGATATTGGAGGTCTCAAGGTTGGCAAGTATGAGCAGTGTTGGGAATAACGCGTTACAAAGTAATGATGCGTTACTGCGTTATTTTTTATGTAGTATTGGCTAGAAACTGAAGATCTGAGTGTGTTTTGTGGCAACGCTGCGGTGGAAAATAAGAGGCGTACGTGCTTTGTGTGGGTGGGGGCGGGGGCGGGGGGGACTCCCATACCGTAGTTGAGGAGCGCAGGGGGAGACGTTCCTTCGGGGCTAACAACCTTCACTTTACCCGGAAGTGGTCTTTACAGCTGAGGGTGAATGACGAGGCCGGCGGTTTGTTGCAACTTTGTGACTTTATTGGACGCAGCCCTCCACCAAGCTAGAGAGAGCACCTGCACGCACTCACTGTCGCCGGTCACTCACTTCTCTCGCCCACTCACTCACTGACGTCATTCACCTCACACGCTGTCATATCTTAAAGGGCCACACACACGCACACACATAAACGCTACTATCATAACAACTAACAAGACATCAAGGCGAAGCCAAGAGTCGATTTTTTTAACAAGGAGAAATTCTCAATACTTTTCTTTTGTCGAGCACAAAGAAAATAACATTTTTGTTAAATGTAAGTTGTTTCTTGGATCAAATATCCTATCTACTTCAAGTTCAAGTTAAAGTGCCATTATGTTGCAGCTATTTAAAATAGTTTTGTCAATTTGTTCTGGCCAGAAACAGATTGGCCTTTGAAACATATCTTTGTCTTTGTGTGTTGTATGTAGACCACATTGTTTGTGTGTTGTATGTAGACCACATTGTTTGTGTGTTGTATGTAGACCACATTGTTTGTGTGTTGTATGTAGACCACATTGTTTGTGTGTTGTATGTAGACCACATTGTTTGTGTGTTGTATGTAGACCACATTGTTTGTGTGTTGTATGTAGACCACATTGTTTGTGTGTTGTATGTAGACCACATTGTTTGTGTGTTGTATGTAGACCACATTGCTTAGCAGAGTTCAGTGATGCAAATGCATGTCAAGTTGATCAACACAATGTATTATTCTCCAGTGCAATAACAGTACTGAAATGAAGGCTAAAGGGCATTAATGGGAGCTTTTAAAAAAGAAAAGAAAAAAAGAAGTAACTAAATAGTTACTTTTCAAAGCAACGCATTACTTTTTGGTGTAAGTAACTGAGTTAGTAACTGAGTTACTTTTGAAATGAAGTAACTAGTAACTATAACTCATTACTGGTTTTCAGTAACTAACCCAACACTGAGTATAAGAACCATGGACTCGGACATGGAGGTGCTGATTCTCATCCCATTCGCTTCACACTCGGCTGTGAACCGATCCAGTGAGAGCTGAAGATCCTGGCCAGATGAAGCAATCAGGACCACATCATCTGCAAAAAGCAGAAACCTAATCCTGCAGCCACCAAACCGGATCCCCTCAACGCCTTGACTGCGCCGAGAAATTCTGTCCATAAAATTTATGAACAGAATCGGTGACAAAGGGCAGCCTTTGCGTAGTCCAATATTTATGTCTATTTTGTTATGTAGAACGGACCAAACTCGCCACTAAATTAACAACAACAAGATTGAATATTCAAAAATTATTGTAAACATTTAAAGTTGCCATTAATCCCACATGGGTGCTCGGGCCCCGAGGCGCCCACGGGATCGGCGCCTAAGAACCACAATATCTGGACTGACTGGACCTTGTTTTAAGAATCCTTTAAACCAGTGGTCCCCAACCTTTTTGTAACTGCGGGCCGGTCAACGCTTGAAAATTTGTCCCATGGACAAAATAAATCTTAAAATAATACAATCATGCGTGCTTACGGACTGTATCCCTGCAGACTGTATTGATCTGTATTGATATATAATGTAGGAACCAGAATATTAATAACAGAAAGAAACAACCCTTTTGTGTGAATGAGTGTAAATGGGGGAGGGAGGTTTTTTGGGTTGGTGCACTAATTGTAAGTGTATCTTGTGTTTTTTATGTTGACTCCTCCCAGTAGCTCCACCCACTCGGCAGATGATTTTATGAATTTCTTTAATAAGAAAATTGAACTCATTAGAAAGGAGATTAAAGACAACGCATCCCAGCTACAACTGGGTTCTATTAACACAAATACGACTGTATATACGACGGACACTGCCCTCCAAAATAGTCTCTCTATTTTTGATGAAATAACATTAGAGGAATTATTACAGCGTGTAAGTGGGATAAAACAAACAACATGTTTACTTGACCCACTTCCTGGGAAACTTATCAAGGAACTGTTTGTATTATTAGGTCCATCAGTGTTAAATATTATAAACTTATCACTTTCCTCCGGCACTGTTCCCCTAGCATTCAAAAAAGCGGTTATTCATCCTCTGCTCAAAAGACCTAACCTCGATCCTGACCTAATGGTAAACTACCGACCGGTCTCCCACCTTCCGTTTATTTCCAAAATTCTCGAAAAAATTGTTGCACAGCAGCTAAATGAACACTTAGTGACTAACAATCTCTGTGAACCTTTTCAATCCGGTTTCAGGGCAAATCACTCTACGGAGACAGCCCTCGCAAAAATGACCTATTGCTAACGATGGATTCTGATGCGTCATCTATGTTGCTGCTTCTTGATCTTAGCGCCGCTTTCGATACCGTCGATCATAATATTTTATTAGAGCGTATCAAAACACGTATTGGTATGTCAGACTTAGCCTTGTCTTGGTTTAACTCTTATCTTACTGACAGGATGCAGTGCGTCTCCCATAACAATGTGACCTCGGACTATGTCAAGGTAACGTGCGGAGTTCCCCAGGGTTCGGTTCTTGGCCCTGCACTCTTTAGTATTTACATGCTGCCGCTGGGTGACATCATACGCAAGTACGGTGTTAGCTTTCACTGTTATGCTGATGACACCCAACTCTACATGCCCCTAAAGCTGACCAACACGCCGGATTGTAGTCAGCTGGAGGCGTGTCTTAATGAAATTAAACAATGGATGTCCGCTAACTTTTTGCAACTCAACGCTAAGAAAACGGAAATGCTGATTATCGGTCCTGCTAGACACCAACATCTATTTAATAATACCACCTTAACATTTGACAACCAAACAATTACACAAGGCGACTCGGTAAAGAATCTGGGTATTATCTTCGACCCAACTCTCTCGTTTGAGTCACACATTAAGAGTGTTACTAAAACGGCCTTCTTTCATCTCCGTAATATCGCTAAAATTCGTTCCATCTTGTCCACTAGCGACGCTGAGATCATTATTCATGCGTTCGTTACGTCTCGTCTCGATTACTGTAACGTATTATTTTCGGGTCTCCCTATGTCTAGCATTAAAAGATTACAGTTGGTACAAAATGCGGCTGCAAGGCTTTTGACAAAAACAAGAAAGTTTGATCATATTACGCCTATACTGGCTCACCTGCACTGGCTTCCTGTGCACTTAAGATGCGACTTTAAGGTTTTACTACTTACGTATAAAATACCACACGGTTTAGCTCCAGCCTATCTCGCCGATTGTATTGTACCATATGTCCCGACAAGAAATCTGTGTTCAAAGAACTCCGGCTTATTAGTGATTCCCAGAGCCAAAAAAAAGTCTGCGGGCTATAGAGCGTTTTCTATTCGGGCTCCAGTACTCTGGAATGCCCTCCCGGTAACAGTTAGAGATGCTACCTCAGTAGAAGCATTTAAGTCCCATCTTAAAACTCATTTGTATAATCTAGCCTTTAAATAGACCCCCCTTTTTTAGACCAGTTGATCTGCCGTTTCTTTTCTTCTCTCCACTTCTCCCCTGTCCCTTGCGAGGGGGAGTTGCATAGGTCCGGTGGCCATGGATGAAGTGCTGGCTGTCCAGAGTCGGGACCCCGGGTGGACCACTGGCCTGTGCATCGGTTGGGGACATCTCTGCGCTGCTGACCCGTCTCCGCTCGGGATGGTTTCCTGTTGGCCCCGCTGTGGACTGGACTCCCGCTGATGTGTTGGATCCACTGTGGACTGGACTTTCACAATGTTATGTCAGACCCACTCGACATCCATTGCTTTCGGTCTCCCCTAGAGGGGGGTGGGGGGGGTTACCCACATATGCGGTCCTCTCCAAGGTTTCTCATAGTCATTCACCGACGTCCCACTGGGGTGAGTTTTTCCTTGCCCGTATGTGGGCTCTGTACCGAGGATGTCGTTGTGGCTTGTACAGCCCTTTGAGACACTTGTGATTTAGGGCTATATAAATAAACATTGATTGATTGATTGATTGATTTCATTAAAAAAAAAAAGGGGGGGGGGGGTTTGTTTAAATTTCTTGTGCGGCCCAGTACCAATCGATCCACGGACCGGTACCGGTTGGGGAACACTGCTTTAAACAATCTAATTTCATTGACAACCTGGTATGGTGAAGATAAGGTCCTTTTTTTTAAAAAATAAAAATGAAATAAGATAAATAAATTAAAAACATTTTCTTGAATAAAAAATAAAGTAAAACAATATAAAAAAAGTTACATAGAAACTAGTAATTAATGAAAATGAGTAAAATTAATTGTTAAAGGTTAGTACTATTAGTGGACCAGCAGCACGCACAATCATGTGTGCTTACGGACTGCATCCCTTGCAGACTGTTTATATATATATATTGATATGTAGGAACTAGAATATTAATGACAGAAAGAAACCACCCCTTTTGTGTGAATGAGTGTAAATGGGGCAGGGAGGTTTTTTGGGTTAGTGCCCTAATTGTAAGTGTATCTTATGTTTTTTATGTTGATTTAATAAAAAATAAAAATAAAAAAAGAACCACAATATCTATATAGAATCCAATTGCAACTTTTTAAAGTGTTATTTCGCCATAACTTGAGATAAAAGTCACTGAGCTGTAAAGCTGCGTGGTCGTACTATGTGGTAATAAAGCCAAGTCGTGACTAGTAACACCATATACGTATTCTAGTCAAATGCGTGATACCGCAGCGCCCCCTGCAGGTAGACGAAGCCAACTACAAGCTTGTCGCCAAGAAGTAGACGTGTCCCACTTTCCTCTTCATCGCCTAATTTGGAAGTGACAGATGGAGGCAGACATCACTGGCAACATGGAAGAGATGGCATTAAACCCATTTGAGCCTTACATCGAGTCCATACGCCGGCAACTGGAAGAGCAGGACCCGGTGTTTGTCATTGGACTTCTCGTCGCTTTGGCGGTAGTTATCATCACCTGTGGTAAGCTAACCTCATCGCTCGCTAGCATGCTAGTGCTAGCTGAAGCGGGTTAAGATGAGCCTAAAATGCGTGTTTGGGAAAGTTAGCGTCAGTATAGTTTCTTAATGGAAGTCTTTGCTTTACAACGCATTCACAAATTGTGGGCTCGTTGGTTAAAAGGGGTGTTTGTCTTTGAGGAATTAGGACCGGAAGCGAGCTCGATGCTAACTGAAGTGAAAGCCATCATGTATCCTCTAATTTAATTTAAGCACCTTCTTCTTTCTCCTTCCGTCTTTCTCAGGTACTTTCTCACAAGCAAAACTGTAAAACCGGTCTAATTTTACCACTTTAAACAAGTAAGTCAATATTACCTTGAGATAGGTCAACGATTGGCTGCAACATATTAATTCATTGTTATTTCTCAGCCTTTTTTCAAAAACCATACATCTAGGTCTGAATGAAAACACATGTTTTGTCATTAGGAACCATTTTTGTCTCACTTTTATGTTAATTTCAAGGAACTGAGATGATTATGAATATATTGTATATTTTATATAAAAATATACAAAATAATAATTAGAAATATTATCGGCCGATAAATGCTTTAAAATGTAATATCAGAAATTATCGGTATCGTTTTTTTTATTATCGGTAAATCAACATAAAAAACACAAGATACACTTACAATTAGTGCACCAACCCAAAAAACCCCCCTCCCCATTCACACAAAAGGGTTGTTTTTTTCTGTTATTAATATTCTGGTTCCTGCATTATATCAATATATATCAATACAGTCTGCAAGGGATACAGTCCGTAAGCACACATGATTGTGCGTGCTGCTGGTCCACTAATAGTACTAACCTTTAACAGTTAATTTTACTCATTTTCATTCATTACTAGTTTCTATGTAACTGTTTTTATATTGTTTTACTTTCTTTTTTTATTCAAGAAAATGTTTTTAATTGATTTCTCTTATTTTATTAATTGTTTTAAAAAGGACCTATCTTCACCATACCTGGTTGTCCAAATTAGGCATAATAATATGTTAATTCCACGACTGTATATATCAGTATCGGTTGATATCGGTAATTAAGAGTTGGACAATATCGGATATCGGCAAAAAGCCATTATCGGACATCCCTAATAAAAATATATCAGTATATATTATATACTGTATATATAATATGTAAATATTACATGTTATATTTTATATTGCTACTACTTTAGTAGGAGCTTAAATATTCTAATTAGTTCATATGTTATATTTTATATTGCTACTACGGTACATTTTTAGTCTACTTTATACCTGCATTATCCCTTCCATTCTTTGTAACTTAGCTACTGTGTGGAACAATTTCACTTGTGGATCAATGAAGTTTGTCTAATCCAGTGTTTTTCAACCTTTTTTCAGCAAAGGCAAATTTTTTTCCATTTAAAAAGTCCAGGCGTTTCCTGTTTTGTTGGTATTTTCCTGTAGCAGTTTCATGTCTTCCTTTGAGTGTTATTCCCCGCACCTGCTTTGTTTTAGCAATCAAGACTATTTAAGTTGTGCGGATGCTATCCTTCTTGGTGTGGACGTTGTTGATTGTCATGTACGGATGTGGACGTGTAAGTCTTTGCTGTTGTCCAGCATCATGTCCTTGTTTACTTTGTAGCCAGTTCAGTTTTAGTTTGGTTCTGCATAGCCATCTCTAAGCTTCAATGCCTTTTTTTTGTGGCACTGGCCTTTTGTTTATTTTTGGTTTAAAAATTAGATACGTTTTTAACTGCACGCTGCCTCCCGCTGTGGGTTGCATATTGTGATCACGACAAACCATGTTCCCGACATCTACAGAGCAATTAGCTACCTGCTGCCACCTACTGATATGGAAGAGTATAACATGGTTACTCTGCCGAGCTCTAGACAGCACAGACACTCAACAACGGCACAATATTTGCGGATTATAATTACTGGTTTGCGAAAAATATTTTTGGACTTAGTCTTACACAAACTTTAATGATCCACAAGGGAAAATTGTTCCACACAGTTACAAAGGATGGAAAGGATCGTGCACGTGTTGTTGGTATTTTCCTGTAGCAGTTTCATGTCTTCCTTTGAGTGCTATTCCCCGCACCGGCTTTGTTTTAGAGCAATCAAGACTATTTAAGTTATTTCTCCTTCCAGTCTTTCTCAGGTACTTTCTCACAAGCAAAACTGTCCATAGTGCGGTGTTGCTGGTCGGGTTGTGTGACGCGGGCAAAACGCTGCTTTTCAGCCGGGTGAGTTGCCTGACTGTCATCATCACTCTGGATGCTTCCAAACATTCACATATTTCATATTGTGTTCCCCTTAGCTTTTGTCTGGAAAGTTTAAACAGACACAGACCTCCATTACTGACAGTAGTGCTCAATATAAAGCGAAAAATGACAGGGTAGGTTTTGTTTATCACAAAATGGAGTATTTTTTTCCCCATGTACTTACCTGCATGTTGTTCTTTTCAATGACCAGGGAGCTACCTGGACTCTGATAGACCTGCCAGGTCATGATAGTCTGCGCCCACAGTATTTAGAGAAGTTCAAGTCAGCAGCCAGGTGAGAACAGACTACCAGTAACTGCATTGATACAAATATCAAATGCTATTTCCATCCACTTACTGCCACTTGTCCCTTTCGGGGTCACGGAGGGTGCTGGAGCCTATCTCAGCTGCATTCGGGCAGTAGGCGGGGTACACCCTGGACAAGCCGCCACCTCATCACAGGGCCAACACAGATAGATATACCTATGATGAAAATTACAGGCCTCTCTCATCTTTTTAAGTGGGAAAACTTGCACAATTGGTGACTGACTAAATACTTTTTGCCCCACTGTATTGGTAAATAATCTTAGAGAGTTCCACCCAAATTCCCCCTCAAAATGGTTTGAGTTTTGGGCAGACCCAAAACTTGTGGGTCTGGTCTCCTATCCACAGTGCTTTCAGAACAAATTAGTTTTTGTCTTGTTAAATTTGGAAATGTAAACGTGTTTTAAAATGTCTCTTATTCACCTTCCTATTAAATTCCTTCCAAAGTGGAATGCTAGTCAATTTGTGACCATTTTCACAAATTTGCTCCCACTCTTGTTCCCCAGTCACAACATTCATCCCCAGTGCCCACTTCTCCCTCACACCAAGAGCACTCCCCGATTAAATTGATTGCAAATAGATATGACACTGTCTTTTCACATTTTCGTTCTTTTGAGGCACTTAGGAAAAAGTATTTCAGATCCGTGCGTTGCCTTTTAATGAGAGGCCATTCTTTATGTGACATTAAATAGCTTCTTAGCTGCAAAAACCTAAAAAAGTAAATGTTCCTCTATTTATACTCTTGAACAAAATTGCAGCGACTCCAAAACAGCCTGTCGAAGCATGGACTTGGTACGTGTCTTAACTAAGTTCCTGAATGCAATGTTGGGAATGGTTTAATCAAAATGCAGAGTTCACAATCATAAACTTGATGAGTTTGTCTATAGACTGCATGTAATTAAAGCGTCTATAGCATCCAATAAAGCAATCACGAAGCTTCCAAATAAGCAGTGTCCAATTAGGCGTCCAAAGCATTAAGCATCTAATAGCGTTAAAGCGATCAACAAAAATGATGGCTACCCAGCTCAGCTTCCTCCTCTCACCAATACTAAGTGCAATTAAAAACGCTCCTTTATAGTGACCGCAAGTAATGTCATGTGACACACTCTTCAATTCTGTGAATACGAATACAAACACACCAGGTGACCTTTTATATACACATTTCTGGCTCCTACAAAAATCTTAAAACATTTGCATTGTTGATTATAACCCCATTATTTTGGATCAAATATGGAAGAAATGATACCAGATCCTGTGTCAGTTAAGGACTTGAATGATCCTATAGACAGAAATCCTAACTTGATGTTTCTCACTTCCGTGACAAAAGAGGAAATAATCAAAATTGTGAATATATGTAAATCCCGGACCTAAACTGATTAAACGGGTTATACTTGTATAGCGCTTTTCTACCTTCAAGGTACTCAAAGCGCTTTGACACCATTTCCACATTCACCCATTCACACACACATTCACACACTGATGGCGGGAGCTGCCGTGCAAGGCGCTTACCACGACCCATCAGAAGCAAGGGTGAAGTGTCTTGCTCAAGGACACAACGGACGTGTCTAGGTTGGTAGAAGGTGGGGATCGAACCAGGAACCCTCAGGTTGCTGGCACGGCCACTCTCCCAACTCCGCCGTGCCTTAAATTAAAACGGAATTGATATGGAAACAATAAAAAAGGTTAAGGAGATTTCAGAACTGTTAATGTATATCAGCATCTATCATTTCAAACAGGCAAATCACCAAACAAAATAAAAATAGCAAACGTTTTATCAAATCATAAGACTGGAAACAAACACCACCTGTTTCCTTCTGCAATGTTCTTAAATCACCAAAAACCTATTCAACAACAGATTGGACAAATTCATAAATATAAGTGTAACGCTCAGAGACAACCCACATGGATACAGAGCTAACATCTCAACTTCCATGTTGGAAATAATGGAAGAGATTACCAATGCAATAGATCAGTGGTTCTCCAAGTAGCACCTAAGAACATTTGACTCTCCAAGTACCACCATTTCGACCAACATTACAGTATCGTAGAAGGCCTAAGTATTCATTAAAAACAATTCAGAGGTTTTATTTAGCAAGTGTATTGTAACATTACACACAGTTTAAATATAGGAAAATAAAACTGTTACATTACAATATTTTAGGTGATTCTTTGACGTACCACTAGGCAGAGCCCGCATACAACTAGTGGGACCCATACCACAGTTTGAGAATCACAGCAATAGAGTGAAACAGTGTGCTGCTGCAGTGTTTATGGATCTAAAAATCTGTGCTAAAATCTTTATTTCCTGTCATTTGTGCTTGTGCAGATAATCATCCGGATGAGCAATCTTGGATTTGTAAGATCATTGTGATAAATGCAGCTGAGTCATTAAAACAACTGTGCAGCAGCTAAGAAATATATGATTTAATTGACTAACTCTTAAGATAGAGGGTTCTTCTTGTATATAGGTTATTACAGTATTTCTTGTGAAAAGAACATACACAATGTCATTTGTCTAAACCAAACTTCTCCCTCTATTCCTTTATCCGCATCTATGCAGAGCCATTGTCTTCGTGGTCGACAGCGCCATCTTTCAGAAGGAAGTGAGGGACGTGGCAGAGTTCCTGTATGTCTTGCTGACAGACACCGTGATATGTAGGAATACCCCGACTCTCTTGGTGGCATGCAACAAACAAGGTCAAACCATGCTCACTCACTATGCAATGCAAAAATACAATTTTGCAGCCAAAAATAAAACAATATTTTGGTCTTTTTATAGACGTCACCATGGCAAAATCTGCCAAACTGATTCAGCAACAGCTGGAAAAGGAAATGTGAGTGGCAACATTTTCTTTAAAGAGGACCTTTTTTGCAAAACCAACTTTTCTTACCAATTGGTATCTGTTTTGTGTATTTGAATCCTGCACAAGTCCCAAAAATTTCAAATGAAACCAGGGAGGCATGGCGTAGATATTTATAAAACAATCTTGCCTTCCCTCATATTAACGCCAAACGAGCCGTTTGGTATTCGCCCACAGTAGTAAAGTATTTACCGAAAGCTTTGCATGAGTGTGCCATTGCAGTCCGATGTTGTAATCAATAAGTCCCTACATTTCCTCTGTCCTCTTGTTTTGGGGAAAACTGGCTCGTACATGCACATGCACCCCCGCTGTTGCTATTTCTAATACAAAGTAGCATATAGTTCTAACTTATGTTAGTAGACTCCTTATGGAAGCGCTAAAAACTACAAAATGGCTGATGAGGAGGCACGTAAATAAGACCGCCCACAAAACGGTGCACCTGATTAGGTTTGAAGATGGTCTGTAAAGCATCTATTCAAAGTTTTGACCAAATAACTACCATTAAATGTTATGTAGACCACAAAAAAGTGTTTTAAATATAGAAAGAAAATCATAATAAGACCCTTTTAATTTAATGTCCAGGGCACATTTTGTGCTGTTCATTTATTTTCAAGCCATTTTGGCAGCATTGAAAGAATGTGTCATCAGAATGATCATCTGTCTAAATGGCAAAGCAAGACAACAACCCGTACACTTGTTCATGAAGACAAAAATGTAGTACAGTATTAAATACTGGTCAAATTGCAATTTTGGATTCCACATTTGCACTAGCAAGTGCAACATTTGTCCAGCAGATGGTACTACTTTTGCCCCATTCAAAGCATGTAGCCAAATTTCTCACCTTTTTTACTCTTTTCTGCACAGGTGCTTTGTTACGGAAATCCCCAAAATATAATTGTGTATTTTAAGTAGAGGTAGTTTGATTTGTCTTAATACATTTGTGAAAAAAATATTGATAAATATCGATATTATAGTTTTTGGGAAGCTTGACTTTTTCCACTTAGGACCAGTGTTGGGACTAACGCGTTACAAAGTAACGCATTACTGTAACGCCGTTAGTTTCGACTGTAACTAGTAATCTAACGCGTTATTTTTTATATTCAGTAACTCAGTTACCGTTACTACATGATGCGTTACTGCGTTATTTTACGTTATTTTTTATGTAGTATTGGCTAGAAACTGAAGATCTGAGTGTGTTTTGTGGCAGCACTGCGGTGGAAAATAAGAGGCGTACGTGCTTTGTGTGGGTGGGGGCGGGGAGGGACTCCCATACCGTAGTTGAGGAGCGCAGGGGGAGACGTTCCTTCGGGGCTAACAACCTTCACTTTACCCGGAAGTGGTCTTTACAGCTGAGGGTGAATGACGAGGCCGGCGGTTTGTTGCAACTTTGTGACTTTATTGGACGCAGCCCTCCACCAAGCTAGAGAGAGCACCTGCACGCACTCTGTCGCCGGTCACTCACTTCTCTCGCCCACTCACTCACTGACGTCATTCACCTCACACGCTGTCATATCTTAAAGGGCCACACACACGCACACACATAAACGCTACTATCATAACAACTAACAAGACATCAAGGCGAAGCCAAGAGTCAATTTTTTTAACAAGGAGAAATTCTCAATACTTTTCTTTTGTCGAGCACAAAGAAAATAACATTTTGGTTAAATGTAAGTTGTGTCTTGGATCAAATATCCTATCTACTTCAAGTTCAAGTTAAAGTGCCATTATGTTGCAGCTATTTAAAATAGTTTTGTCAATTTGTTCTGGCCAGAAACAGATTGGCCTTTGAAACATATCTTTGTCTTTGTGTGTTGTATGTAGACCACATTGTTTGTGTGTTGTATGTAGACCACATTGTTTGTGTGTTGTATGTAGACCACATTGTTTGTGTGTTGTATGTAGACCACATTGTTTGTGTGTTGTATGTAGACCACATTGCTTAGCAGAGTTCAGTGATGCAAATGCATGTCAAGTTGATCAACACATTGTATTATTCTCCAGTGCAATAACAGTACTGAAATGAAGGCTAAAGGGCATTAATGGGAGCTTTTAAAAAAGAAAAGAAAAAAAGAAGTAACTAGTTACTTTTCAAAGTAACGCATTACTTTTTGGTGTAAGTAACTGAGTTAGTAACTGAGTTACTTTTGAAATGAAGTAACTAGTAACTATAACTCATTACTGGTTTTCAGTAACTAACCCAACACTGCTTAGGACCTTGTGATTTTTTTTGCAATTTGTATTATACTCTGACAGAGGAGGAACAAATGCATTAAAATAAGTGTTGCTGCAAATCGCTGACCCATGGAAGGCCAAATAATAATTAGGGGTGTCTCGATTCAATACCGACATCAGCGCTTTGAGAAGTGGCCAATACTGATGTAATCTGATATGATATTAGGGCTGGGCGATATGGCCTTTTATTAATATCTGGATATTTTTAGGCCATGTCACGATACACGAGATATATCTGGATATTTTGCCTTAGCCTTTAATGAACACTTGATGCATATAATCACAGCAGTATGATGATTCTATGTGTCTACATTAAAACATTCTTCTTCATACTGCATTAATATATGCTCATTTTAAACTTTCATGCAAAGAGGGAAATCGCAATTAGCAAAAGTGTATTTATTAAACAGTTATTAAGCAATGGCACAAACATTCATGTCATTTCAAAACAGAAAGTGCAAGATGGTCGGAGACATTTTTAAAACAAGCTATTAGTGCACTTTTGTGCACAATGTCACTAAGATGGCATATCAAAACAACCTAAATTAAAGTGCACTTTTTGTACAGAACGCCACTAAAATAGTTTAAAACAAATAAAGTGCACTTTTGTGCATGATGTCACACAAGATATTTCAATAAGTGTCAAATAAAAATGAGCTGCATAATAGGAAATCAAATAGTGTATGTCTTTCGCTATGTGGTAGGTTCCTGCGGACGTTATCTCCTTTTGTTGTTGACTATTTGTTTCATACGCTGTTGATGTGGAAATGGCTGCTTGGGCATTTTGTGGGTGTGGCCGGAGATGTTGACATGCAGAGTTTCAAGCACTCTTCATTCTCTAGCGGGTGACTTTTCAAATGATGCTACATTAGTAGAGCTGCTACTTTTTGTAGCAATGCTTTTGCCGCATAATTGTTCAACATCTTCCCGCTTGAAGCCAAACCACCACCAGACGATGGACCCTGTGCTGTTTTTCTTGGGAATTCATTCTTCCTTCATTTGTTACCAGATTCGCACCTTCTCTCTCTCGTATTACCACTGCACCATTAGCATCACAGCTAACGTTACCATGTCGCTACCTGCCTGCGCCGCAGAGGGCGTTTGACGTTGCACGCGTGACAGCATGTGACGTATGTAAGAAGGTGCGCTTGTTTTAAGTCTCTGTGAGAAGGAGAGACAAGAAAGAGTGGGAAACGCATGTAGTGTAACGCCCGCAGCTAAAAGCAACTGCGTGAGAACGTATACTCGAATATCACGATATAGTCATTTTCTATATTGCACAGAGACAAACACGCAATATATCGAGTATATCGATTATCGCACAGCCCTATATGATATCAGCACAAATAATACACGTTTGTAATATTTTGTAATGTGGAATGTTAGAAAAGGCTTGATCCAGTGAAATCAGTCAGAATAATGGTATGTAATAAAAACATTTATTAATAAATACGGGATCTGAGATTGGCTTGTGCAGCCCTTTGAGATACTTGTGATTAAGGGCTATATAAATAAACTTTGATTGATGATTGAATCATCTGGAAGGGACTTACGCTGTCTTCAAACTGAAGTGGAGTGGTTATTTGTTTTTTTGAGAGGACACAGTGGTCGCAGTAATTAAGTTAAGCTTACAACGCCGTAAATTGAATGATGCAAAAACGTTTGTTACTGGATACATTCTATTTTGCTTCTAACTTGGAGACTTTGTATCTGGTAATAATATGCAACTAATATTATTTTATACTTGTTTATACTGACATATATGTTTCAGATGGCAATATTGTTCAATTAAGGGCAATTAGGAGCTATGTGTAGCTTGTGCTGTTGTGCAGGTGCTAGCCTAATAGCTTACCATGTTTACCCTTCGTACACGACTATACTAAAACACAAGAAAATATTAAAAGTTGTGTGCTTATGGGAGGACATTTAGCTGTTAAATGGTTGTTCAGCTTTACGCAAGTAAACACGCTGCAAGATTGCTTGTATCGTACATTTTGCTGATATCGATATCAGCTCAGGACACTCCGTAATATCTACCATACACTCCCTAAAATATGTTTCCCCACATTGAACAACTGGGACATTTAATAGAATTGTCTCCCCTGGGAGGCGGAGTAGCCTAAAAAAAGTGTGTGGTATAAAATTCAACTTGCCAATGTCAAATGCAAAAATGATTTGAATTTTCTACGATAAACAGAAAATCACTTGCCTTGTCCTTTCATAGGAACACGCTGCGGGTGACTCGCTCTGCAGCACTCAGCTCCCAGGATGGCTCTGCGGGTGGAAGCCTTTATCTTGGGAAGAAAGGCAAGGACTTTCAGTTCAGCCAGCTGCCAATGAAGGTGGAATTCATGGAGTGCAGTGGTCGTGGTAGCAAAGGTGAAGAGGGAGACGCTGACATCCAGAGCTTGGAGAGTAGCCTGGCTCAACTGTAAACATCTGTAAACTTCAAATGTGGACATCAGTCAGTATCCACTATCATCTCATCAAAGACTCTTGGGAATGAAACATGCAATCAAAGTCAAAATAAGACTAAAAGTTTAATTAGCTAGAAGTATTGAGTGATTGCTCGCACTTCAAGATGAAAATAAGGCTCAATTAAATCATGTCTGTACACTCAGCTTGATTTGAAAAGTTTACAATTTCTTCAGTCACCTGACTCACCTGGACAGGAAGCTTTGTGCCTTTTTATAGCCCAACAATTGAATGTGTGTTGTTGTTGAGAACATATTTGTAATTATAAAGCAATTTACTTCTGCAAAAGAAAGATTTTCTTGGTTGTTATAAAAAAATGAAGGTGAATTAAGATTGACTTTTGCTTTATTCTTGGCCAAAGAAATGTTCATTGTACAAATAAAGCAACAGTGCTAGTCAAAGATCCATTATATGATAAAAGCACTCTATTTTTAGGATGCTGCTGAAAAAATCTTGACTCCAAATATTCAAACTTGTGATGTCATTCATGGGCCGCCAGTTAAATAGCCGTTGACTAATGCATCCTGGGCCATGAACATGTCAAATAAGCAACGTCCTGTTTATCACAGAATTGCACGAGTCATTTGTTTTGTTTAGAGTGCATTTCCTGTTATGTGCGTTGGAGGAAAACAGTCAAACAGAAAGGAGACGGAGAAGAAAAAGACTGTATAGTCGAAGCACGCTTAAGTGGAAACTATATTGAATAGAGTGGTCTATAGATCAGACAGGGGGTAGACTGTCAGAGTGGAACTCTGATCTGCCACAAGTAAACTGGGCCTTCCTTTAAGCAAAGCAGGACATAGCCAGTTTATTTTGTCCCCGTGATCGATGTTCACTTTCGCGCCAGAATCTTTCTCTGCCTCACTCTTCTGTTGTGCCTCTGCTTTACCTTGCTCTTTTTTCTTTGCCTTGTACTTCCCCTTTTTGTGTGAAGCGGCCGCCCCCTCTGGTGTTAGCACGGGGTGTTTGCTGATGTCCCACAGAGACACATGCCCGTCATTCCCTCCAGTGGCCAGCCAGTAAGGATGGGAGAAGAAATTGACAAAGTGGGCTTGAGAGGCTCCCTGACAGTGTGCCTTGAACGCCCCCTGCTGCTCCAGTTTGGAGCCGCTGCCCACACGCAGCAGGTGCACGCGCCCGTCCTCTGCGGCACACGCCAAAATGTTTCCACAGCCGGCCACAGTCACACAGTGGGCCAGCGGCGGGTTAAAAAGCTGACCGGGACGCTGCTGATGGTCATCTTCCTCCTCTGCTATGTCCTGGAGGTTGAGGGTCCAAAGGGGGCGTGACTTTTGCAGACTCCACAGCATCACCTAAAAGGCGAAGATCACAACATAAGTTAGGTTCAGAAGTTGTTTTTTGCGGGGGGGGGGGGTTTGATCTAAAACAGTTGAAGTAGTGATTGAATTTCTTTCAAACAACTTTCAGCTCTGAGGGATTTCACCTTTTTGAAGGTTGATTGGCAACACTAAATGGTCCCTAGTGTGTGAATGTTGTCTGTCTATCTGTGTTGGCCCTGTGATGAGGTGGCGACTTGTCAAGGGTGTACCCCGTCTACCGCCCGAATGCACCCCCCGCGACCTCGAAAGGGACAAGCGGTAGAAAATACATGGATAGATGGACCTTGAAACCCAACTTTTCCACTACAGGTATGTTCGGGAGTCGGGACCCACTCAAATATTAACACTGAATTATTAAATGCCTACTGAAATGATTTTTTTTTATTTAAACGGGGATAGCAGATCCATTCTGTGTCATACTTGATCATTTCGCGATATTGCCATATTTTTGCTGAAAGGATTTAGTATAGAACGACGATAAAGTTCGCAACTTTTGGTCTCTGATAAAAAAAAAAGCCTTTCCCCTACCGGAAGTAGCGTGACGACACCGGAGGAAGGACTGCTCATATTTTCCTATTTTTTACATCAGCAGCGAGAGAGATTCGGACAGAGAAAGCGACGATTACCCCATTAATTTGAGCGAGGATGAAAGATTTGTGGATGAGGAACGTTAGAGTGAAGGACTAGAATGCAGTGCAAGACATATCTTTTTTCGCTCTGACCGTAACTTAGGTACAAGCTGGCTCATTGGATTCCACACACTCTCCTTTTTCTATTGTGGATCACGGATTTGTATTTTAAACCACCTCGGATACTATATCCTCTTGAAAATGAGAGTCGAGAACACGAAATGGACATTCACAGTGACTTTTATCTCCACGACAATACATCGACGAAACACTTTAGCTACGGAGCTAACGTGATAGCATCGGGCTTAACTGCATATAGAAACAAAATAAATAAATCCCTGACTGGAAGGATAGACAAAAGATCAACTATACTATTAAACCAGGGACATGTAAATACACGGTTAATGCTTTCCAGCCTGGCGAAGCTTAAAAATGCTGTTGCTAACGACACCATTGAAGCTAACTTAGCTACGGAGCTAACGTGATAGCATTGTGCTTAACTGCATATAGAAACTAAATAAATAAATCCCTGACTGGAAGGATAGACAGAAGATCAACAATACTATTAAACCAGGGACATGTAAATACACGGTTAATGCTTTCCAGCTTGGCGAAGCTTAAAAATGCTGTTGCTAACGACGCCATTGAAGCTAACTTAGTAACGGGACCTCACAGAGCTATGATAAAAACATTAGCTATCCACCTAAGCCAGCCAGCCCTCATCTGCTCATCAACACCCGTGCTCACCTGTGTTCCAGCGATCGACGGAAGGACGAAGGACTTCACCACGATCATCCATGCAGTCGGCGGCTAGCGCGTCTGCTATCCGAGTCAAAGTCTTCCTGGTTGTGTTGCTACAGCTAGCCGCTAATACACTGATCCCACCTACAACTTTCTTCTTTGCAGTCTTCATTGGTCATTAAACAAATTGCAAAAGATTCACCAACACAGATGTCCAGAATACTGTGGAATTATGAGATGAAAACAGAGCTATTTTGTATTGTATTCAATGGGGTACCGATACGTCATCATCCAAAGACGTTTTCAACCGGAAGTTTAGCGGGAAATTTAAAATTGCACTTTATAAGTTAACCCGGCCGTATTGGCATGTGTTGCAATGTTAAGATTTCATCATTGATATATAAACTATCAGACTGCGTTGTCGGTAGTAGTGGGTTTCAGTAGGCCTTTAATTTTACTCTTGATTTCAATCGTATTCAATAACTAGATGAGGCGATTCCTGAAAGAATTGCGTGTGAATGCTCTAATGCTGATGTTGAACTGAAATCCTGGAATTTTTTTGGAATTGTTGAAGTAGATCACACAATCCTGAAGATGTTGAATATTTTCAGGTTGGAACAGTTTGAATCAGATGAAAAATTTGGGAGTTGTAGAACTTTGAAGAATGTCCCATTGATTTAAATTTAAATTTCCCAAAAAATTGGGAATTTCGGGAAAAGCGGGAATTTTTTTGAAAATGGTAAAAAACTTGAATGGTCTGAATGGGTTAAAATGGTTGGTGTTGGAATTGTTCAAATCAGGCGAGAAATGTTGAATTAGTAACATGTTGAATTGAGAAATGGTATTACGGAATACCTGGAATTTTGGAAACAAACGGGAATTTTTCCAGTTGAAAAAACAACTTTGTTTTTTGTCCTGATTAAGAGGAATGTTTTGACGGTAGAACGGTTGAAATGCGTTGAGAAATGTGGAAGGAGTTAGCCTGAATAAAGGGTTTGGTAAAAACTGGAATTTTGGGAATTCCTGGAATTTTGTTGAACTTGAAAAAAAATTATAGTTTGAATATGCAGAATGAGTGGAATATGTCAAAGGTAGAATGGTTTGAATCGGTTGATAAATGTGGAAATGGTGGATGTTTGAAAAATGGCCAATTCATTTTGAATGGGAAAAATGTCCCGGAAAACCTGGAATTCTGGGATATCTGGGAATTTGTCAAAGAAAAAGCCCGCGATTCCCAAATATACTGAACAGTTTGAAGTTGGAACGGTTTGAATCGGGTGAAAAATGTGGAAGGTAGAGTGCG
This sequence comes from Entelurus aequoreus, assembly GCF_033978785.1. NCBI lineage: Eukaryota > Metazoa > Chordata > Actinopteri > Syngnathiformes > Syngnathidae > Entelurus > Entelurus aequoreus. Next base: position 20,334,947 of record NC_084740.1, read on the forward strand.
CCAAAATCTGGAGAAGAAAAATAAGTAGTTGAATAATAAATAGATGAATTTTGGTGTAGAAAACCATATGTGTGAATGTTTGGAGCATTCACACAATTATATCTAAAATACTGACAGTTTAACAAGCTAAACCTAGATTACCCAATCCTAAAATGAATTCTTACTAAATGAACGTTTCTTAAATGAAATGTGGACACAATTTAAGTGCAAATTCTTATACAGCTTTACATCGTTAGTCATAATTTTTGCACTTAAGAAATGTCTTCTGTTTGATATTGTCATAATGACCACAAGAGGTGAGAAAGTATAATACAACAGAGTATGCTGAGGCCCATACTGGCCACAGCAGAGAAACTGATGTTTTTGGGTGCTCCTATGGTTAAGAAACACTGATTCAAAGGAATTACAGCCATTTAACAAATTAATATTTGTAAATAAACTAACATTTAATCACTGGATGTTGGGAGTTCAAAAGTTGCAAGGCCATATTTGGCAGATGTGGTATGTATTTGATTCTAAGCTTTTCCTTCAATAGTTCTACAAACCCCGTTTCCATATGAGTTGGGAAATTGTGTTAGATGTAAATATGAACGGAATACAATGATTTGCAAATCCTTTTCAACCCATATTCAGTTGAATGCACTACAAAGACAACATATTTGATGTTCAAACTCATAAACTTTATTTTTTTTTTGCAAATAATAATTAACTTAGAATTTTAAGGCTGCAACACATGCCAAAGTAGTTGGGAAAGGGCATGTTCACCACTGTGTTACATGGCCTTTCCTTTTAACAACACTCAGTAAACGTTTGGGAACTGAGGAGACACATTTTTGAAGCTTTTCAGGTGGAATTCTTTCCCATTCTTGCTTGATGTAAAGCTTAAGTTGTTCAACAGTCCGAGGTCTCCGTTGTGGTATTTTAGGCTTCATAATGCGCCACACATTTTCAATGGGAGACAGGTCTGGACTACAGGCAGGCCAGTCTAGTACCCGCACTCTTTTACTATGAAGCCACGTTGATGTAACACGTGGCTTGGCATTGTCTTAATAATAATAATAATAATAATAATAATGGATTAGATTTATATAGCGCTTTTCTAGACACTCAAAGCGCTTCACAGAGAAGTGAGAACCCATCATTCATTCACACTTGGTGGTGGTAAGCTACTTTCGTAGCCACAGCTGCCCTGGGGTAGACTGACGGAAGCGTGGCTGCCAATTTGCACCTCAACCCCTCCGACCACCACCTATCATTCATTCACCGGTGTGAGCGGCACCGGGGGCAAGGGTGAAGTGTCTTGCCCAAGGACACAACGGCAGCGATTTTGGATGGTAAGAGGCGGGGAGCAAACCTGCAACCCTCAGGTTTCTGGCATGGTTGCTCTACCCACTACGCCATACCGCCCCCTGCTGAAATAAGTGAAGTGAAGTGAAGTGAATTATATTTTTATAGCGCTTTTCTCTAGTGACTCAAAGCGCTTTACATAGTGAAACCCAATATCTAAGTTACATTTAAACCAGTGTGGGTGGCACTGGGAGCAGGTGGGTAAAGTGTCTTGCCCAAGGACACAACGGCAGGGACTAGGATGGCGGAAGCGGGGATCGAACCTGCAACCCTCAAGTTGCTGGCACGGCCGCTCTACCAACCGAGCTATACCGCCCGGGGATAATAAGCAGGGGTGTCCATGGTAACGTTGCTTGGATGGCAACATATGTTGCTCCAAAACCTGTATGTACCTTTCAACATTAATGGCGCCTTCACAGATGTGTAAGTTACCCATGTCTTGGGCACTAATACACCCCCATACCATCACAGATGCTGGCTTTTCAACTTTGCGCCTATAACAATCCGGATGTTTTTTTTCCTCTTTGGTCCGGAGGACACGACGTCCACAGTTTCCAAAAACAATTTGAAATGTGGACTCGTCAGACCACAGAACACTTTTCCACTTTGTATCAGTCCATCATAGATGAGCTCAGGCCCAGCGAAGCCGACGGCGTTTCTGGGTGTGGTTGATAAACGGTTTTTCGCCTTGCATAGGAGAGTTTTAACTTGCACTTACAGATGTAGCAACCAACTGTAGTTACTGACAGTGGGTTTCTGAAGTGTTCCTGAGCCCATGTGGGGATATCCTTTACACACTGATGTAGCTTGTTTATGCAGTACAGCCTGAGGGATCGAAGGTCACAGGCTTGGCTGCTTACGTGCAGTGATTTCTCCTGATTCTCTGAACCCTTTGATGATATTACGGACCGTAGATGGTGAAATCCCTAAATTCCTTGCAATAGCTGGTTGAGAAAGGTTTTTCTTAAAGTGTTCAACAATTTGCTCACGCATTTGTTGACAAAGTGGTGACCCTCGCCCCATCCTTGTTTGTGAATGACTGAGCATTTCATGGAATCTACTTTTATACCCAATCATGGCACCCACCTGTTCCCAATTTGCCTGTTCACCTGTGGGATGTTCCAAATAAATGTTTGATGAGCATTCCTCAACTTTATCAGTATGTATTGCCACCTTTCCCAACTTCTTTGTCACGTGTTGCTGGCATCAAATTCTAAAGTTAATGATTATTTGCACAAAAAAAAAAGTTTATCAGTTTGAACATCAAATATGTTGTCTTTGTAGCATATTCAACTGAATATGGGTTGAAAATGATTTGCAAATCATTGTATTCCGTTTATATTTACATCTAACACAATTTCCCAACTCATATGGAAACAGGGTTTGTACTTTTGAACAGTTTGAATATGAGAGTTCCTTCCTCCTCTGACCTGCATGTCCAGTCCAGCAGACACCAGGTTGTTGGGCCTGAGAGGCCGAAAAGCCACAGAGGAGCAGATGTTAGTGTGCCTGCGGAGAATCCTGCACACTTTCTTCCCAGGAAGCTCCAGTATCCTGACAGCCCCGGAGTCGTCAGCCACGGCCAAAGCCGAAGCCGTCTCGTTCAACGCCAGACAGTTGATCTCCTCCTCTCCGGCGCCGCCAAACTCCTCCACGGCGCCCTTTAGGTTTCGGGAATCAAGCGTGCTCACGACGTCACCGTGCGAGGCGTAAAGTAGGCCTGCGGGAGAAAACACCACGCTGGTGCAGTCATCGTCACCTGAGAGCTTGAGGTTGCCTACGACGTTTCCTTCTTGGCTCCAAACAGCAACCTCGCCGCTCTCTGAGCCTGAAGCAACAAATCCCTCGGCGCCTGGAGACGTGCCGACACACAAAATGGGCGTTGAGTGTCCTTCACGCCACTGCTTGGCCATGCTGAGTTAGAGAAAAAGGAATATAATTACAATCTGGAAATCATTTGATATAAACTTACGGGTATTAGGGCAATACTGAAATAAATGAGGATAAAGTAAAAAATATTGCTATTATAGTACTAGAATTTAGAATATGATAGTATATATCTGATAGTATATATCTGTATCGTGAATCAATTTAGGTGGACCCCGACTTAAACAAGTCGAAAAACTTATTCGGGTGTTACCATTTAGTGGTCAATTGTACGGAATATGTACTTCACTGTGCAACCTACTAATAAAAGTCTCAATCAATCAAAATAGAAAAGTCGTAATTGTAAGAAAATGTTACATGTGTCAATATTTGGGAGCATCAATGCCATTAAAGTATGAGCAGTTTAATGTTAGTTAGTTTATTATTTCTTCAGTCAGTGGTCAGCAAAATAAACAAACAGTTGTACATTCATAAATTGAAAATGTGCAGACCGAAATGGTTTAGGCTGAAGTTGAACACTTATTGCGCCTAACCCTATAAACAATGTCAAATACAAGATGAGCTTCCTAGAAATATGAAATTTCCTTTGCACAACATATTATAAATACACCTTGTACACAACATAAACACTGTTCAATTATATACACAGTAAATACATGTGAAATATCCTTGTACACGTGTTAGTTAAACCTTTGTACCAATTATATACTATATACAAACAATTATACTTCCATTATTATTTATATCCCTCATTTAGTTTGTAATTAACATTGATCATAGTATTAACTACAGTGTTGATTCAAGAGTGATATATTTTTCCAAGACATTAGTCTTAAAGTGTTTTTTAAATGTGTGAATGTAACTGGAACATTTGAAGGAATCATCCAAGCTGTTCCACAGATGAACCCCCCCGACAGAAACATCTACTTTTTAAGCTCCTTCTTATGTTTGCTTTCTGAAAGACAGCTGAATGTCATTGTATATCAAATGTTGTATTAAATGCAGAGGTATGGTGTCAGAGGTCTTGCTCATGATTGGTTGAAAAGTGATCTTGGTGGCAGAGAACAGTATGTGCATATCAACAATGTAGATTCAGATACAAAGATTATAACATATGGAGTACCCCAAGGTTCTGTACCGGGACCAACATTGTTTATATTGTATATTAATGATATCTGTAAAGTCTTTAAAAAAACTCAACAGTATTCTCTTTGCTGATGATACAAGCCTGGACTGTTCTGGGCAAGACCTTGGCCAGCTCCTAGAGACTGTAGAGAGTGAACTCCACATACTAAAGCAATGGTTTGATGCCAATAAACTATCAATCAACCTAAATAAAACAAAATACATCATTTTTGGAAATAGGAAAAATAACATACAGTGTCACATAAGAATTGAGGATATGGAGATAGAAAGGGTGTATTCAACAACATTTTTGAATTGGAAACTGCACATAAATATACTCAAGACAAAGATGGCAAAAATTATTGCTATGTTACATCAAATTAAAATCTCTGTAAATCAAAAGGCTTTCAACATGTTATATAATTATTTCGTACTCCCATATCTTAATTATTGTGTTGAAATCTGGGGGAAACAATTACAAACCAAACATCAACTCTATGTTCTTACTTCAAAAGAAATCCATTAAAATTGTAAATTACGCAGATTATCATGACCATACCAATGCTCTGTTTATTTAATTAAAAACATTTAAACTGCACGATCTTGTTGACCTCAACACTGCTATTGTGACGTACAAAGCTCATAACCACATGCTGCCTGGGTGTCTACAGGAGAGGTTCAAACCCAGGGAGAGTCCCTATGACCTCAGAGGTTCAGCTGTCTTTCAGAAAGCAAACATAAGAAGGAGCTTAAAAAGTAGATGTTTCTGTCAGGGGGGTTCATCTGTGGAACAGCTTGGATCATTCCTTTAAATGTTACAGTTCCATTCACACATTTAAAAAACACTTTAAGACCAATGTCTTGGAAAAATATATCACTCTTGAATCAACACAGTAGTTAATACTATGATCAATGTTAATTACAAACTAAATGTGGGATATAAATAATAATGGAAGTAGAATTGTTTGTATATAGTATATTATTGGTATAAATGTTTAACCAACACGTGTACAAGGATATTTTACATGTCTTTACTGTGTATATATTTGAACAGTGTTTATGTTGTGTAAAGAAAATGTTATATTTCTAGGAAGCTCATCTTGTATGTGACATTGTTTATAGGGTTAGGCCAAATAAGTGTTCAACTTCAGCCTAAACCCTTTCGCTCTGTAACATTGTCAATTTATGAATGTACAACTGTTCGTTTATGTAAAACTGTTTATTTTGTTGACCACTGACCGAAGAAATAATAAACCAAACTAAACTCGTAGTATGAACATGCTACCGTGAAACAAACGTTTAGCAAATTGGATGTTGGTCTATGCCAGTGTTTTTCAACCAGTGTACTAGTGTGCCGTGAGATACAGTCTGGTGTGCCGTGGGAGATGATCTAATTTAACCTATTTGGGTTAAAAATAGAGATGCAGGCCGATATTATCGGCCGATAAATGCTTTAAAATGTAATATCGGAAATTATCGGTATAGTTTTTTATTAATTATCGGTATCGTTTTTTAAATTTTTTTATTCAATCAACATAAAACACAAGATACACTTACAATTAGTGCACCAACCCAAAAAACCTCTCTCCCCCATTTACACTCATTCACACAAAAGGGTTGCTTCTTTCTGTTATTAATATTCTGGTTCCTACATTATATATCCATATATATCAATACAGTCTGCAAGGGATACACATGATTGTGCGTGCTGCTGGCCCACTAATAGTACTAACCTTTAACAGTTAATTTTACAAATTTTCATTAATTACTAGTTTCTATGTAACTTTTTTTATATTGTTTTTTCTTTTTTATTCAATAAAATGTTTTAAATTTATTTATCTTATTAATCTTTTTTAAAAGGACTTTATCTTCACCATACCTGGTTGTCCAAATTAGGCATAATAATGTGTTAATTCCACGACTGTATATATCGTATCGGTTGGTATCGGTAATTAAGAGTTGGACAATATCGGAATATCGGATATCGGCAAAATGCCATTATCGGACATCCCTAGTTAAAAATATTTTTTGCAAACCAGTAATTATAGTCTGCAAAATATGTGTTGTTGTGGAGTGTCTGTGCTGTCCAGAGCTCGGCAGAGTAACGGTGTAATACTCTTCCATATCAGTAGGTGGCAGCCGGTGGCTAATTGCTTTGTAGATGTAGGAAAGAGCGGGAGGCAGCGTGCAGGTAAAAAGGTGTCTAATGCTTAAACCAAAAAATAAACAAAAGGTGAGAGCCCCTAAGAAAAGGTAATTGAAGCTTAGGGAAGGCGATGCAGAACGAAACTAAAACTGAACTGGCTACAAAGTAAAAAAAAACAGAATGCTGGACGACAGCAAAGACTTACAGTGTGTCTCCGTACATGACATGACAATCAACAATGTCCCCACAAAGAAGGATAGCGTCCGCACAACTGAAATAGTCTTGGTTGCCAATGCAAAGCAGGTCAGGCGATGGCACTCAAAGGAAGACGTGAAGATGCTACAGGAAAACAACAACAAAACAGGAAGACCCACCAAAATAACAGCGCAAGACAGGAACTAAAGCACTACACACAGGAAAACAACAAACTAAAAAAAAAAAAAAAAAAAGACAACCTGGTGGAGTTTCATTTTTTAATGTTTCTGCTGGTGGTGTGCCTCTGTATTTTTTCAAGGCTAAAAAAAGGTTGAAAAACACTGGATTAGTCAATACCCTCCGGCTAGTATGGTGTTTATTTTTAGTCCCTTGATGGATAAACTAGCAGCTAATTGTGTATCCGTGTAGCGAAGTAATAATAATAATCCCATCTATTACGGAAAATAAACTGCATTCCCTAATATCTTAAATGTCATTATCAAGTATAAATATCAATTATTGTTAAGTATCATTATGAAGGTATTATCAGGGGTGTGCCGTCAAAACTGAACTGGCTACAAAGTAAACAAAAACAGAATGCTGGACGACAGCAAAGACTTACTGTAGAGCAAAGACGGCGTCCACAATGTACATCCGAACATGACTTGACAATCAACAATGTCCCCACAAAGAAGGATAAAAACAACTGAAATATTCTTGATTGCTAAAACAAAGTAGATGCGGGAAATATCGCTCAAAGGAAGACATGAAACCGCTAAAGGAAAATACCAACAAAACAGGAAAAGCCACCAAAATAGGAGCGCAAGACCAGAAGTAAAACACTACACACAGGAAAACAGCAAACAAGTCCAAATAAGTCAGGGTGTGATGTGACAGGTGGTACACCTACTTTGAGACAAGAGCTATATTGATGCATGCTTGGTTATGCTTTAAAGTCATATCCAACAATTGCGACAGCAACTTTTTACTGTCAACTGAGTTTAGTTTTTTAATAATTTCTGCTGGTGGTGTGCCTCCGCATTTTTTCAACGCAAAAAATGTGCCTTGACTCAAAAAAGATTGAAAAACACAACATACTTTATCCCTATTTGAGGTTGGTCTACTTTTAAACTAGACGTCGTGGTAGTCTGGTAAAGCAAGACAGAGATTGGCACATTCGAAGTTATTGAATTTAAATCGAAACAAAGTATACATCTTTCGAAGCACTGCAATGTAGACAAATTGGTCTGCTCGCTGGGCTAAAAACATTATTTCCTTGTACTTACGTGAAACAACCACCTAAAAGGTGCTCTCACGATGAATTAATATCCTTGTGTCTTCATACCTCATAGTCTTGTGTAGCTGCGTTTATATATTAACCGCCATGTTTTACAGAGAGCTAGCTAGCCAGCGACAATGTGGACATCCGTCGCGGTTTGATGACGTCAGGCAGAAGTAGACGCAGCATTGGCTGCTGTGACGCGAGAAATTTGGCCGCCACCTTGAAGTGGTGATGAGGAGCCGGCGAGCAGCCTAAACTGACAGTTGACAGGTAGAAAACAAAGATGCTAAACTGACAGTTGACAGGTAGAAGGTGGACCCCGACTTAAACAAGTTGAAAAACTTATTCGGGTGTTACCATTTAGTGGTCAATTGTACGGAATATGTACTTCACTGTGCAATCTACTAATAAAAGTTTCAATCAATCAAAAAAGAAAAAATAGATGCTAAACTGACAGTTGACGGGTAGAAAACAAAGATGCTAAACTGACAGTTTACAGGTAGTAAACAAAGATGCTAAACTGACAGTTGACGGGTAGAAAACAAAGATGCTAAACTGACAGTTGACAGGTAGTAAACAAAGATGCTAAACTGACAGTTGACAGGTAGAAAACAAAGATGCTAAACTGACAGTTGACAGGTAGAAAACAAAGATGCTAAACTGACAGTTGACAGGTAGAAAACAAAGATACTAAACTGACAGTTGACAGGTAGAAAACAAAGATGCTAAACTGACAGTTGACAGGTAGAAAACAAAGATACTAAACTGACAGTTGACAGGTAGAAAAGAAAGATGCTAAACTGACAGTTGACAGGTAGAAAACAAAGATGCTAAACTGACAGTTGACAGGTAGAAAAGAAAGATGCTAAACTGAGAGTTGAGAGGTAGAAAACAAAGATGGTGTTCAGCGTTTTCCTGCTCAAATGAGTGGACTGTTGAAAATAGGAATCGGGGGGATTACTTTTCACAAGTAAGATTTAACATTATCGTACTATTGGTTGTATTTTGTGAAAAGAATATTACCACAGAGTTGAGAAGGAGCAAAGATCTTCAATAGTACTGAAATCGTAGCCGCTTGCAAACAAGAGTATGACCATAATAGAATTGCTTGTCAATGACATTAATTACATTTAAAAATGTCATACTTGAATAACATAAAGTTGAAATAAATGATGAAGATAAAGATTGTAAAAGCCAACAGGGGTCAAAGTTAAGACCACAGTCCAGATTGTGTAGGGGGGGAATATATGTTAGCTAACGCGACAATCAGATGGACATGAATTGATTACGTGGACCCCGACTTAAACAAGTTAAAAAACTTATTCGGGTGTTACCATTTAGTGGTCAATTGTACGGAATATGTATGGAACTGTGCAATCTACTAATAAAAGTTTCAATCAATCAATCAATCAAAAACAGTGGTTATACAGTATTATACAAGTCTAAATTTAGTCTAGTCTTATTGCAGTGAAACTTGCCAAGGGACATGTAAGCAAATATTAACCTTGCTGTATGTATACTTTTGACCCAGCAGATTTGCTCACATTTCCAGTAGACCCATAATAAATTCATAAAAGAAGCAAACTTCATGAAGGTTTTTTGTGACCAACAAGTATGTGCTCCAATCACTCTATCACAAAAAAATAAGAGTTGTAGAAATGATTAGAAACTCAAGATAGCCATGACATGATGTTCTTTACAAGTGTATGTCAACTTTTGACCACAACTGTATATATATATATATATATATATATATATATATATATATATATATATATATATATACACACTACCGTTCAAAAGTTTGGGGTCACATTGAAATGTCCTTATTTTTGAAGGAAAAGCACTGTACTTTTCAATGAAGATAACTTTAAGCTAGTCTTAACTTTAAAGAAATAAACTCTATACATTGCTAATGTGGTAAATGACTATTCTAGCTGCAAATGTCTGGTTTTTGGTGCAATATCTACATAGGTGTATAGAGGCCCATTTCCTGAAACTATCACTCCAGTGTTCTAATGGTACAATGTGTTTGCTCATTGGCTCAGAAGGCTAATTGATGATTAGAAAACCCTTGTGCAATCATGTTCACACATCTGAAAACAGTTTAGCTAGTTACAGAAGCTACAAAACTGACCTTCCTTTGAGCAGATTGAGTTTCTGGAGCATCACATTTGTGGGGTCAATTAAACGCTCAAAATGGCCAGAAAAAGAGAACTTTCATCTGAAACTCGACAGTCTATTCTTGTTCTTAGAAATGAAGGCTATTCCACAAAATTGTTTGGGTGACCCCAAACGGTAGTGTATATATATATATATATATATATATATATATATATATATATATATATATATATATATATATATATATATATATATATATATATATTACAGGCTAAAAGTTTGGACACACCTTCTCATTTCAATACGTATTTTTTATTTTCATGACTATTTACATTGTAGATTGTCACTGAAGGCATCAAAACTATGACACCTGTGAAGTGAAAAACATTTCAGGTGACTACCTCTTGAAGCTCATGGAGAATGCCAAGAGTGCGCAAAGCAGTAATCAGAGCAAATGGTGGCTATTTTGAAGAAATTAAAATATAAAACATATTTTCATTTTTTTCACCTTTTTTTTTTTGGTTAAATACATAGCTCCACATGTGTTCATTCATAGTTTTGATGTGACAATCTACAATGTAAATAGTCATGAAAATAAAGTAAATGCATTGAATAAAAAGGTGTGTCCAAACTTTCGGCCTCTACTGTATATATATATATATATGTATATATATACATATATATATATATATATATATATATATATATATATATATATATATATATATATATATATATATATACATATATATATATGTTTTTGTGTGTATATATGCACACATATACTAGTTAACCTGTCCATCTGACAATTATATTATTTTGAATTATACACTCAACTTCCGTTTATCGCAGCAGATTTGCTCACATTTTCAGTAGACCCATAATAAATCCATAAAAGAACCAAACTTCATGAATGTTTTTTGTGACCAACAAGTATGTGCTCCGATCACTCAATCTAAAAAAAAATAACAGTTGTAGAAATGATTGGAAACTCAAGACAGCCATGACATGATGTTCTTTACAAGTGTATGTACACTTTTGACAACGACTGTATACCTGTATATGGACAAGCGGTACAAAATTGACTGCTGGATATATGTATATATACTTTTTCCTACAATTTTCAATTTGGGATTTTTAACTGTTATAAATAAAGGGTGAACAACCGACTGACCTTCATTTGACAATAGCTGCTGTGTGCTGCTGATTCATCCAAAGCTATAGAGGTGATGAGTGTTGTCCATTTCTGGGTCAGTGAGCAGCATGCTGAGCTGCCACCATGAATAGAGCGTAAAGAGGGCAGGCAGGTCCCAAAAAAAGTCAAAGCTCACTCGAATGTGGCTGTCACATGCTGTTCTTCACTAAACATCCAAGTAGGTATTTCTTATCTCCTTTCACAGCTAAGCTTTATTATTATTATAAACTGTTCCTATATGACTTTTTCACGCCTTTAAAAAAGATGATGCTCACGGTCCGTTCATGATGATGTGGTATTGACAGAGAGACGACATGAGGGTGCCTTATTTCCCTGCAAGATCCGTGCTCTTCCACAAGGAGCCAAACGGGGTCACCTACAGGGTGCCAGCACTGCTCTACCTGCCCCACTGCAGCTCCTTCCTGGCCTTCTGCGAGGAGAGACTCACCCCGTCTGACTCCCAGGCACACCTGCTGGTCATGAGAAGGGGCACCTTCTACAGGAACTATGTGGAGGTGGGACGGTCGGTGTTGACAAAGTACGTACATTCCCCTTCTTCATCATCCTTTCTTTTTATTGACGTCAGTGGGAGGGCATGCACGTCCTCGCCACGGCGTACCTGCCAGGTCACCGCTCCATGAACCCGTGTCCCGTGTACGACGAGTTCACCGGCACCGTCTTCTTGTTCTTCATCGCCATTCTGGGTCACGTCCCCGAGTCCTTTCAGCTGGCGACAGGGAAGAATTTAACTCGCCTTTGCTACATCTCCAGCACCGACGACGGCGTGACGTGGAGTCCGGTCACTGACCTCACCCAGCGGGTCATAGGAGACACCATTAAAGGTCAGACCCGCATAATAAACACTGCTGTCTTTGTCAAAGTCAAATATTGGAGCAAATATTTTGACTCGGGGGCCACATTGAGAGAAAAAAATGTTTCTGTGGGTGTGTGTATAAATGATACATACACATTTAGTTGTAAAAATCTGCTGTACAGTATGTGTTTGGCTCCCTTTTTTTCAGTAACACTAATACCAAAAGTCACTATGTCCCATAGAGTTCTAAAAAAGTTATGACAGACCACCTAAAAAAAAACAGAATTGAATTTAAAAATTTTTTACTGAATGGGACACCTAAAATGTACACGAAAATAAAGTGGGATTTACAATATTAACTATGAGCAATAAAACACTGAATATTAACAACATATGAACATCGCCCCTCTTTTTTGCGTGGGATTTACAATATTAACTATGAACAATAAAACACTGAATATTAACAACATATGAACGTCGCTCCTTTTTTATGTGGGATTTACAATATTAACTATGAACAATAAAACACTAAATATTAACAACATATGAACATCGCTCCTCTTTTATGTGGGATTTACAATATTAACTATGAACGATAAAACACTGAATATTAACAACATATGAACATCGCTCCTCTTTTTTGTGGGATTTACAATATTATCTATGAACAATAAAACACTGAATATTAACAACATATGAACATCGCTCCTCTTTTTTGTGGGATTTACAATATTATCTATGAACAATAAAACACTGAATATTAACAACATATGAACATCGCTCCTCTTTTTTGTGTGGGATGTACAATATTAACTATGAACGATAAAACACTGAATTTTAACAACATATGAACATCGCTCCTCTTTTTTGCGTGGGATTTACAATATTAACTATGAACAATAAAACACTGAATATTGACAACATATGAACATCGCTCCTCTTTTATGTGGGATTTACAATATTAACTATGAACGATAAAACACTGAATATTGACAATATATGAACATCGCTCCTTTTTTACATGGGATATACAATATTATTATGAACAATAAAACACTGAATATTGACAACATATGAACATCGCTCCTCTTTTTTGCGTGGGATTTACAATATTAACTATGAACAATAAAACACTGAATATTAACAACATATGAACATCGCTCCTCTTTTACGTGGGATTTACAATATTAACTATGAACGATAAAACACTGAATATTAACAACATATAAACATTGCTCCTCTCTTTTGTGTGGGATGTACAATATTAACTATGAACGATAAAACACTGAATATTGACACTTCAACTGTCTCTCCATTGGTGTACTGGAGTGAATAAAGATTGATACTTTTCAAAATTCCAGCATGTGCCAAACGAGGGTAATAGATGTGGGTCAGCACACTGTGAAAATATGTGATGGAAGTATCTTGGACTCTTTACAGCACAGGTGTCAAACTCAAGGCCCGGGGGCCAGATGTGGCCCGCCACTTCATTTTATTTGGCCTGGAAATAATATGTATCAATAAAGTAGTGTGACTTTTTTTACTAAATGTATTCTTTCTTTCTATTTTGGGAGAAAAAATATATAAGTACTCCATGTAATCGCAAATTATGTTAACTCGAATATTGTCTAATTATGCAAAAATATATGATCAAACATTCAAAGTATTTTTTAAATAGAAATAAATACTAATAATAATGATTTCAAAGCAAGTTATCCATCATATTGTGCAATGTAAAAGGAGCAATAGATTTCAAGGTAAAAATGTGAAATTTACTGTGCTTTTTACAGCATTTTTCTGTAAATGAAAAAAACAGTACCTTTTTTTACTGTAATAAACTGTGGTGACGTTTTGGCATTTACAGTAATATACACAAATATCTACAATTGTTGATTTGCGGGGGAAAAAACAAACAAACAACATGGGGGGATGGGGACGGTGTGGCGCAGTTGGGAGAGTGGCCGTACCAGCAACCTGAGGGTTCCTGGTTCGATCCCCACCTTCTACCAACCTCGTCACGTCCGTTGTGTCCTTGAGCAAGACACGTCACCCTTGCTCCTGATGGGTGGTGGTTAGCGCCTTGCATGGCAGCTCCCGCCATCAGTGTGTGAATGTGTGTGTGAATGGGTGAATGTGGAAATAGTGTCTTTGAGTACCTTGAAGGTAGAAAAGCTATACAAGTATAACCCATTTACCATTTACCATGGCAGCTCAGGTGCCAAAATTTGACTGTAAAATTGCAGTTGTTTTTATTTACAGTAAAAAAAACAAATGTCAATTTTACAGTAAAATTCTGGCAACTGAGCTGCCTTTTTTTTTTTTTTACCATAAAACAGCAGTACTGTTTTTCAAATTCCAGTAATATACACTACATTTTGAGGTGAAATTATTGCAACTTACCATATTTTTTTGACATTTTAGTTTAAAAAAATCTATGAATAAAATGCATTAAAAAATGGTGTAATAATAGTACTCACCGTTAGAAGTGTGAACATAACTGTGGCCCCCGGTGACACCTCTGCTTTACAGAATGGGCCACCTTCGCCCTGGGCCCGGGTCACGGCATCCAGCTCAAGTCCGGGCGCCTGCTGGTCCCCGCCTACGCCTACCACATCGAGTGCAAGCAGTGCTTTGGGAAGCTGTGCCAGACGGCTCCGCGCTCCTTCTGCTTCTACAGCGACACCCACGGGCGAAGCTGGCGTTTCGGAGCGACCGTGCCGGGCCCGGAGAGCGTGGAGTGTCAGGTGGTGTCGGTGGACGAGGAGGACGGCGCCAACGTGCTGTACTGCAACGCTCGTAGCCGACTGGGCTTCCGGGTCCAGGCCCTCAGTCTGGACCATGGCGCCACCTTCCAGGAGGGGCAGTTGGTGCAGCGGCTAGTGGAGCCTAGAAACGGTTGTCACGGTAGCGTGGTGGGATTTCCGGCTCCCCTGCAGTTGCACACGCCCGCCCTCATCCCGGACTCTCCGGACTTCCTCACCCCCACCTGGGTGGTGTACTCCCACCCAACGTGGACCAGTGCTCGCAAGGATCTGGGAGTCTTCCTCAGCCTTTATCCCCGGGACCCCGACAGCTGGCGCGGACCCTGGGTGATCTACGAGGGTCCCTGCGCCTACTCGGACCTGGCCTACATGGAATTGCCGCCCTCACCCGGCGCCCCGCCCGCCGTGGCCTTCGCCTGCCTGTTTGAGTGCGGCGTCGGGACGGCCTACGACCAAATCTGCTTTTGCGTCTTCACCCTCTACGAGCTGATCGATCATCTCCCCCCGGGTGACCGCCTTAGGAGCTGTGATTATAAAGAATGGCGAGCCCCCAAAGTCAGTGAAAGCAGACGTGACGGTCTTCACCATGTGTCAAGCGTGAAGAGGAGGAGGAGGAAGAGGCTTGGTCACTGTTGCTGTGTGTCTTAGTTAGCATCATTTCAACATCCTGTAATAATACAGATGTGGTTGAGGCACTGATCATATATCAACTATTGCCATTACAGTAGGACCTCAACTTACCAGCTTACCACAGAACACCTGTATCTCAAATCAATGTATTCCATTCCAAAACAGCACCATTGTAACTTGTAGCAGGCCTTTTAAATAGAAAACTTTTAGATGAAAAGTATCGTATAAAAACAATACAATAGACTTGAGTACTAGCAACTACTGTTGCGGTTGTACCGGGGATGAAGACGGTACAGACAGGAGGGACGTCCTTTTAGCTCTATGTTTATCTATATATATGGACAATATATATAAATAAGAAATACTAATAATAATAAACAAGTGAATGGTGTGGGACTGTGTGTAGGAGTTAACTGCTGAGTGTTACCGGGAGTGTTGAGCGAAGGGCGGAAGTCCAAAGAGGGGCAAGACTGGCTCGGAGGTCCGTGAGCAGGCAGGTAGTCGGGGGGCAACAGAGGGGCGTCAAAGTCCGTGTCCAGGCGGGAGGTCGAGATCCAAAGGGGGGCAGCCAGGGAAGCAGAGAGGAACATGGGGAGACGAGACACACAGCTCGTGACGCGGGAACGGAGGTATGCTGCTGGAAGGCGACAAGGAGGACATGAGACAAATGAAGAAGCACAGAGAGAGAAAGAGTGCATAGAGCTTGCTCGGTTCGTCTTACGGCTACATTCTGAACCCGGACAGCAGGTTGTGCTGGTTTAAGAAGGCGGGTCTTCTCATCAGCGACAGGGTTTTTGATTTGATTTTTATTACGGATCCCCATTAGCTGGTTGCCACAACAACACACTAGTCTTCCTAGGGTCCACAAACTCAATACAATTACAAGTAAAAACATATAATTATAACTACAAAATACGGAAACAAATAAAAGCATCAACAAGCAAACAAGCAAACAATTTACAGTCTCAGAATATTAGTTACCATATAAATATAACTACACAATACAAAACCAAACAAAAATCATCAACAAGCAAACTAATTTACAGACTCAGATAAAATATTACTTTCCTTTTAAAAACCTGTTTACTTTCAATGCCGATGAAAATTGGAGGCAGGTTATTCCAGACCAGTCTACATGTGCTTTGTGGACTTGGAGAAGACATTCGACCATGTACCCTG
Source organism: Entelurus aequoreus (assembly GCF_033978785.1). Lineage (NCBI taxonomy): Eukaryota > Metazoa > Chordata > Actinopteri > Syngnathiformes > Syngnathidae > Entelurus > Entelurus aequoreus. Next base: position 20,351,633 of record NC_084740.1, read on the forward strand.
GGAAGTCCTGTGGGGAGTGCTTAGAGAGTATGGGGTAACGGACTGTCTGATTGTGGCGGTCAGCTCCCTGTATGATCAGTGTCAGAGCTTGGTCCGCATTGCCGGCAGTAAGTCTGACCCGTTTCCAGTGAGGGTTGGACTCCACCAAGGCTGCCCTTTGTCACCGATTCTGTTCATAACTTTAATGGACAGAATTTCTAGGCGCAGTCAGGGTGTTGAGGGTATCTGGTTTGGTGACTGCAGGATTAGGTCTCTGCTTTTTGCAGATGATGTGGTCCTGATGGCTTCATCTGGCCAGGATCTTCAGCTCTCACTGGATCAGTTCGCAGACGAGTGTGTAGCGACTGGGATGAGAATCAGCACCTCCAAGTCCGAGTCCATGGTTCTCGACCGGAAAAGGGTGGAGTGCCATCTCCGGGTTGGGGAGGAGACCCTGACCCAAGTGGAGGAGTTCAAATACCTCGGAGTCTAGTTCACGATAAGGGAAGAGTGGATCGTGAGATCGACAGGTGGATCAGTGCGGCGTCTTCAGTAATGCGGATGCTGTATCGATCCGTTGTGGTGAAGAAGGAGCTGAGCCAGAAGGCAAAGCTCTCAATTTACCGGTCGATCTACGTCCCCATCCTCACCTATGGTCATGAGCTTTGGGTTATGACCGAAAGGACAAGATCACAGGTAAAAGCTGCCGAAATAAGCTTCCTCCGCCGGGTGGCGGGGCTCTCCCTTAGAGCTAGGGTGAGAAGCTCTGCCATCCGGGGGGAGCTCAAAGTAAAGTCGCTGCTCCTCCACATGGAGAGGAGCCAGATGAGGTGGTTCGGGCATCTGGTCAGGATGCCACCCGAACGCCTCCCTAGGAGGACCGGTAGGAGGACACGGGGAAGACCCAGGACACGTTGGGAAGACTATGTCTCCCGGCTGGCCTGGGAACGCCTCGGGATCCCCCGGGAAGTCCATAGTTAATATTTCTTGTTCAGCATTTAGCAATACATGATGCCTCGTGTTTCACTAGAGCTGAATCTGCTTATCACTTAGCTTCTAAAACTTGTAGATCACAAATGTCAAACTCAAGGCCCAGGGGCCACATCTGGCCCGCCACATCATTTTGAATGGCCCGTGAAAGCCTGGAAATAATATGCATCGATAAATACGTTTATCTTTCTTTCTTTTTTTATTTTGACAGGAAAAAAAGACATGTGCTTCCTTCAATTATATAGATTCTAAACTTTATCCATCTAATAATGCAACAAATATTATATTATCATACATTCAAAACATTTTTTTGGTTAAAAACATACATAAATATCTACTTAGCCTTATGATTTTAAAGCAAGTTATCCATCAAATTGTACACTGTAAACATGACAAAATATATATTTTTTAAAAACAGCTCAGTCTTCAGAATCATACCTTTAAAAAAAAAAAGTGGTACCATTTTTCCTGGAGCAGGACGAAGTGGCTGGGGAGAGGGAAGTCTGGGCTTCCCTGCTTAGGCTGCTGCCCCCGCGACCCGACCTCGGATAAGCGGAAGAAGATGGATGGAAGAATATGTAACTGTTTAATTGCATATATGGCGGAAGGATCTGTGTGGTAATATGGTTTGGACACAATGTATTATGGGTAATGGCAGTCAGGTATGGGGGAATTAAGCCACAGTTTTTTTGACCTTACTCTTACTTTTTCTAACTCTTTCTTACTGTAACAAACTCGCTTTATTTTGCCATTCATTTGTTCCCACATTGTTATTGTTTGACATTTTTGATGGATTAAGTCAGGGATGTCCAAAGTGCGGCCCGGGGGCCATTTGCGGCCTGCAGGGAATTTTTTAACGGCCCCACGGCACATTCTAAAAATACGATTACAAAATACAAAACATAAATAAATGATAAATGGGTTGTACTTGTATAGCGCTTTTCTACCTTCAAGGTACTCAAAGCGCTTTGACAGTATTTCCACATTTACCCATTCACACACACATTCACACACTGATGGCGGGAGCTGCCATGCAAGGCGCTAACCAGCAGCCATCAGAGGCAAAGGGTGAAGTGTCTTGCCCAAGGACACAACGGACGTGACTAGGAAGGTAGAAGGTGGGAATTGAACCCCAGTAACCAGCAACACTCCGATTGCTGGCACAGCCACTCTACCAACTTCGCCACGCCAAAGTGGTATGAAAGAGCAAACAGGTGAAATTTAACAAGAACATTTTGCAATGTTGACTCTAATAACACAAAGCTGCCATGCAGGCTGTTTCTTTCTTTAAAAATAAATAATGAATGAAAATCAATGTCATTATGAATTATTTACCTATTCAAGGCTCCAATTACGTCACATTAAATATTCCACTTTGAGATAATTTTTGGGTAAAATGTTGCATATTTTGTGTTTGCCATAAGTTTTTGTTTTAAAACGAACAAACAAAAAATAAAACAATAATAAAACTTATAATTAACGGATAGATCTGAAGTTGATCTCGAGATAATTGTGTTAAAAGTAATTTTTTAACACTTTAATGAGTACGACCCTTTTGGATCCCCAATGATTTTAGTGTGATTTTTTTTTAAGTGTCATTGCTCAAAAAATAACAATGAATTAAAATCAATGTTGTTATGACTAATTAACTTTTTTAAAGCTACAATTATTATATAATCGGAAATATTCCACTTAAAAAAGTTATTGGGTGAAAATATTGCATATTTTGTGTTTTTTCTATAAAAACATTGGTTTTCTTTGACAAAAAGAGCATACAACTTACATTTTTAAAAATGTTATATTGACAGATAGACCTAATGTTGATCTAGAGATTTAAGCCTTGAATAATAATAATAATAATAATAATACTGAATAATGACACATTTTTAATATTTTTTTGACCAAAACCCTTTGGTGTCCCCAGGATCAAGCCTGAGTGTAGGCCAAAATGTATATTTTTTATACATATATTGTATTGGTTTTTAAAATGAAAAATATCAAAATGGCCCCCGCTTGCTTTGATTTTTCAGTGTGCGGCCCTCAGTGTAAAAAGTTTGGACACCCCTGGATTAAGTTGACAAGTAAACGATACAAAACGGAAAAGCAGCGTCTGGAGTTTTGTTTGTTGTTGCCGCAGCAAGCGGGAGCAGGAGAAAGTAGAGGAGCGTCAAGCTGAGGCTTCATTAGGAAACTACAACTTATATATAATTATTCTAACACAACTCACGTGGCAACACCGCGACAGAAAAGAAAATCATTTTCTTTCCGCATCATCAAAACCTTTTGAAGTGACTCCCTTAGTCTTTCCGTGCAGTACTTAGAAATGAGGATAATTGGCCAATTAGTACCAGGTGCAACATTTGGACACAATTACTTGTGACGAGCACAGCCTTGACCAACTTTTGGTGAACCTTCTTGAGATAACGGCTCTTCTGAACGGTCGTCAGCGTGCGCCGCGTGACGTGTGAAGCGCAGATAAAGGCGTGCGAGGTTGTTGGGTTTGGAAAAACAAAAGTAAGCAGATTGTGCAAGTAGGAGGAGGACGGGGGTGGGGGGGAACTGGACATCCTCTTCTCACCACTTCCTCTCCTCAGTTGCACAACAGCAGAGGGTCATTCTCCTGCACACACCCTTCCTCACTGCAAGGCATCCTACCATGAGTTTGTGGCTCCTTTTTGCCGTGGCCCTCTTAACGGGGGTGACCGGAAGCCCCTCTGGGACCGTCCCGCCCGATGACTCGAACATGACCGCTCATCCCAACAGTGTGCTGGAGAACTTTTGGAAGGTAAGAACTCTGAGGAATGGTTCAAAAAGGAGATTGCGCTTCTCAATGTGATTCAAGATGGAGTGCAAAAACCCAAAAAAAAGTAATCCAGTAAATGTTTCAAAAATGTTTGAAAAGGTAGCACATCCCAAAATTAAGACTAGTAGGACAAAATACTCACATTTCACTTGATTTATTGCTCACATCAAAAAAGAGGAACGCTTACGCGTTTCGGCACGTGGCCTTCGTCAGAGCGTTTAAGAGTACATACAATTTCAGTGTCAATTTATACATACACACACACTCAGAGTTCACAACTGGGAATTGGATCCAATTACTGGGGAACCAATCACATGTCTTCTTCCTTGCTGATGCTGGGACCAATTTTCAGGTGGAGCTTCTGCAAAACACTGTTGTTAGGACTAGCATACACTAGATGGCACTGGACTGGATACTGGATGACTACAATGACACAGAAGGAACAATTATGTTAAAAAACATTTTAGGCTATAGTCATCATTGAGTCCATTTGGTGTCATAGTATTGAGTGTGTAGATCCAGAACATTTCTCTCTGTGATAGTTTTTTCAAAATATCTCCTCCTCTTTTGGGCATCATGATTTGTTCAATCCCATAGAATCTTAATGAAGAGGGTGAACCGTGGTTTGCTTCAGAGTAATGTCTTGCAATGGCATAGTCCATATTGCCTGTACGAATTGCTGTTTTGTGCTCAGATATTCTTTGTTTTAGCGGCCTTTTGGTTTTTCCAATGTAGGCTAAGCTACAGGGACATAATAGCATGTAGACCACATGAGTTGACTTACAGTTGATGAATTCCCTTATTGGAATTTTCTTCCCAGTGTGAGGATGGTTAAATGATTTAGTTTTTGTTGTATTGTTACAGCAGGCACAGTTACCACATCTATACATGCCTGTTGTTGTTGTTGTTGTCAACCATGTGGTGGTCTTTTTGGGAATCATATTCTTATACATGACCATGTTTTTAATTGTAGGCGCTCTCCTGAAAGCAAAAAGAGGTGGGGATTTGCAGAGGTCCTTTAGTGTTTCTTCTGCTTGGAGCACATGCCAGTGTTTCTTGAGTGTCTCCTTTATTTGTGAAGCACAATGGTTGAATTCAGTGGAGAAACAGGCCCGGCTTGGATTCTTAGTTTTCTGAATGTTGGACAGGAGATCAGTACGAGCAGTAGTATTAGCTCGCTGTATGGCTTTCTGAATAGAGTTAGAGGCATAACCTCTTTCTTTGAACCGAGCAGCCATGATTATTTCTTTGGAGTGAAAGTCCTCAAGGTCTGAACAGTTGCGTTTGAGCCTCAAAAACTGACCCACTGGGATATTGTCCTTTAGGGGTTTGGGATGATTGCTTGTGGCATGTAATATTGAATTTCGTTCCATATCTTTTCTATAAATAGAAGTGTGAATAGCTCCTGTTTCATCTTTATGTATGCTCAAATCCAAATAATTAATCTTTTCAGTGCTATGAATATGATTCCCAAAAAGACCACCACATGGTTGACAACAACAACAACAACAGGCATGTATAGATGTGGTAACTGTGCCTGCTGTAACAATACAACAAAAACTAAATCATTTAACCATCCTCACACTGGGAAGAAAATTCCAATAAGGGAATTCATCTCTTCCCAGTGTGAGGATGGTTAAATGATTTAGTTTTTGTTGTATTGTTACAGCAGGCACAGTTACCACATCTATACATGCCTGTTGTTGTTGTTGTTGTCAACCATGTGGTGGTCTTTTTGGGAATCATATTCATAGCACTGAAAAGATTAATTATTTGGATTTGAGCATACATAAAGATGAAACAGGAGCTATTCACACTTCTATTTATAGAAAAGATATGGAACGAAATTCAATATTACATGCCACAAGCAATCATCCCAAACCCCTAAAGGACAATATCCCAGTGGGTCAGTTTTTGAGGCTCAAACGCAACTGTTCAGACCTTGAGGACTTTCACTCCAAAGAAATAATCATGGCTGCTCGGTTCAAAGAAAGAGGTTATGCCTCTAACTCTATTCAGAAAGCCATACAGCGAGCTAATACTACTGCTCGTACTGATCTCCTGTCCAACATTCAGAAAACTAAGAATCCAAGCCGGGCCTGTTTCTCCACTGAATTCAACCATTGTGCTTCACAAATAAAGGAGACACTCAAGAAACACTGGCATGTGCTCCAAGCAGAAGAAACACTAAAGGACCTCTGCAAATCCCCACCTCTTTTTGCTTTCAGGAGAGCGCCTACAATTAAAAACATGGTCATGTATAAGAATATGATTCCCAAAAAGACCACCACATGGTTGACAACAACAACAACAACAGGCATGTATAGATGTGGTAACTGTGCCTGCTGTAACAATACAACAAAAACTAAATCATTTAACCATCCTCACACTGGGAAGAAAATTCCAATAAGGGAATTCATCAACTGTAAGTCAACTCATGTGGTCTACATGCTATTATGTCCCTGTAGCTTAGCCTACATTGGAAAAACCAAAAGGCCGCTAAAACAAAGAATATCTGAGCACAAAACAGCAATTCGTACAGGCAATATGGACTATGCCATTGCAAGACATTACTCTGAAGCAAACCACGGTTCACCCTCTTCATTAAGATTCTATGGGATTGAACAAATCATGATGCCCAAAAGAGGAGGAGATATTTTGAAAAAACTATCACAGAGAGAAATGTTCTGGATCTACACACTCAATACTATGACACCAAATGGACTCAATGATGACTATAGCCTAAAATGTTTTTTAACATAATTGTTCCTTCTGTGTCATTGTAGTCATCCAGTATCCAGTCCAGTGCCATCTAGTGTATGCTAGTCCTAACAACAGTGTTTTGCAGAAGCTCCACCTGAAAATTGGTCCCAGCATCAGCAAGGAAGAAGACATGTGATTGGTTCCCCAGTAATTGGATCCAATTCCCAGTTGTGAACTCTGAGTGTGTGTGTATGTATAAATTGACACTGAAATTGTATGTACTCTTAAACGCTCTGACGAAGGCCACGTGCCGAAACGCGTAAGCGTTCCTCTTTTTTGATGTGAGCAATAAATCAAGTGAAATGTGAGTATTTTGTCCTACTAGTCTTAATTTTGGGATGTGCTACCTTTTCAAACAACTCTGAGGAATGCTCACACATGAGAGAGAAAGTAGACGAGTCACCATATTAAGATGAGACAAAATGTTGTTGTCTTTGTTGCAGTCATGTTCATATCAAGGCAAGTCTGTACATAGTACACAACCCTTGCAAAAACACTCAAAATACTCAACCCCACTTTGTTCCCTAATTATTTCAACAATACATTATCACTGGAGTAATACCCTTTTCTCCAAATGTATATTAATCCCTATAGAAAATGTTACTTTTATAATTATATACTTTCATTTTGTTATTGCTGTATTTTTTTGCAATTTTAATAACCAAAGGAAAATGTACTTTTTAATTGTATTATTTAATGAACTTATATGAAATCTTTATCATGTACATTGTATACTATAACTGTTTTAACATCATTACATTTGATTTATTTTTTTGTTTTCTTTATGATTGCTAAGATTTAAAAAATGCTGTTCTACTGTCATGTACAGTACAGGCCAAAAGTTTGGACACACCTTCTCATTCAATCTTTATTTTCATGACTATTTACATTGTAGATTGTCACATCAAAACTATGAATGAACACATGTGGAGTTATGTACTTAACAAAAAAAGGTGAAATAACTGAAAACATGTTTTTTATTCTAGTTTCTTCAAAATAGCCACCCTTTGCTCTGATTACAGCTTTTTGCACACTCTTGGCATTCTCTTCATGAGCTTCAAGCACACTTGTGAAGTGAAAACCATTTCAGGTGACTTACCTCTTGAAGCTCATGGAGAGAATGCCAAGAGTGTGCGAAAAAGTAATCAGAGCAAAGGGTGGCTATTTTGAAGAAACTAGAATATAAAACATGTTTTCAGTTATTTCACCTTTTTTTTGTTAAGTACATAACTCCACATGTGTTCATTCATAGTTTTGATGTGACAATCTACAATGTAAATAGTCATGAAAATAAAGATTGAATGAGAAAGGAGTGTCCAAACTTTTGGCCTGTACTGTATGTTTTGGGATATTTCTTTGAAATTCTAGTTTTTTCAAAATAGCCACCCTTTGCTCCGATTACTGCTTTGCGCACTCTTGGCATTCTCTCTATGAGCTTCAAGAGGTAGTCACCTGAAATGGTTTTCACTTCACAGGTGTCATAGTTTTGATGTGACAATCTACAATGTAAATAAAGAAAAAGGCATTGAAATGAGAAGGTGTGTCCAAATGTTTGGCCTGTATTGTATGTAGATGAATTATGAATATTCATTAAGTAACCAAAGTATGCTTCCTATGATTTTCTGTTTAACCACCATTTTTTGGATGCTGTTTTCTAACGATTCTAAACATGTACGGTAATACAATAAATGCGATTTTACAGAGGAAGCTGGACAAAGGGAGACGATCGATCTTGCTCTCCACATAATGAAATGACTTAAACTGACTTGAAGGAAATGCATACTGTAATACGCAAGTCCACAAAATGCTAAAAAAGTTCTCAGCTCTTCCACTTGCTCTTCTTAGCAGGCAGTTGGCCTGTAGCCTCCAGGTATTTGTGGATGAGTTCTTCCTGTGTGCTTGGCAGGCAGGGCTGATATCTGCTGTAATCCATGGTGTACTCGCCTTTCCCCTGATTACACACAACACACAGATACAAATAATTCAATAAGACGGAGGATAGATGTTTTTTTTATTGCAAGACTATACAAAGAAATAGCACCATTATCTTTCACTTGCAGGCTACAAATGAATATTGGGTCATTTCAGCAACTCTTTAGGTAATTAATTTGTATTTTGTACAATCACTGTATGTATTCATTCATGTATATGTTGCTAATACAATTAACAATACATTTAAAAAAGCACAAATACCACTCAGTTTGAAACTTAAAGGGGAACTACACAGTGGCCTAGTGGTTAGAGTGTCCGCCCTGAGATCGGTAGGTTGTGGATTCAAACCCCGGCTGAGTCATACCAAAGACTATAAAAATGGGAGCCATTACCTCCCTGCTTTGCACTCAGCATCAAGGGTTGGAATTGGGGGTTAAATCATCAAAAATGATTCCCGGGCGCAGCCACCGCTGCTGCTCACTGCTCCCCTCACCTCCCAGGGGGTGAACAAGGGGATGGGTCAAATGCAGAGGACAAAATTCACCACACCTAGTGTGTGTGTGACAATCATTGGTACTTTAACTTTACTTTAACTACAATGTTGTTGTTTTTTAATTTTACCACAATCTCGATGTGAGACAAGATAACATTATTTTTTCTTTTTTATGCCTTCTAATTTGGAATACTCAGTTTGTACCACACACTACTAATACAGCTAATGGGATTTATGTCTCCCACCGACAAATTCCTCTAGAAAAACATCCAAAAACCACCAACAATACTCCATTTACATGTTGTGAACTGCATATTATCAGGGACATTGTTATTATAAGAAGTAACACAGAAGAAGCACTTCTAGTAACTAGTTTATTCTCAACTATAAATTCATCCTCTCACCTGTATAGTAGAAGGTTGTGGCCATAGAGCCAGAAGTTGGTCAACTTTGATATCTGATTCAACCGCGGAGACATTGCAAGGAAAGACACGAAAAGACGCTTGTTTGCGTCACCTTTTTATAAGTTTTTTTGTTTTTTTTTACTTCTGTGAGGATAATGCTGAATTCATCATCTAAACGGAAAACACGTCTTGAGAACAGACATTCTACGGTAGAGTGTTTTATTAACTCCATAGTTAGTATTTATTGTTCAGCATTTAGCAATACACGATGTATCGTGTTTCACTAGAGCTGGATCTGCTTTTCACTTTGCTTCTAAAACTTGTAGATCATAAATGTCAAACTCAAGGCCCGGGGGCCAGATATGGCCTGCCACATCATTTGGAATGGCCCGTGAAAACCTGGAAATAATGTGCATCGATAAATTTGTTTCTTTCTTTCTTTTTTTATTTTGACAGGAAAAAGACATGAACTTCATGCAATTATATATACTCTAAACTTTATCTAATAATGCAACAATTATATCATCATACATTCTAAACATTTTTGGGGTAAAAAGATACATAAATATCTACTTAGCCCTATGATTTTAAAGCGAGTTATCTATCAAATTGTACACTGTAAACATGACAAAATATATATATTTTTTAAAACAGCTCAGTCTTCAGAATCCTACCATTAGAAAAAAAGTGTGGTACCATTTTTCCATTTACAGTAATACACTGTGAAAACAGCAACCGTATTTTTTCTGCAAAAAAACTGGCAGCCCAATCACCAGAATTTTAGAGTCAAATAGAGTGTGACCGTTTTATTGTACATTTTATGGTAACATTCTGCCATTTTTTTGACCGCAAAATCCACAGATTTTTTTTTTCTTACATTGGAGGTAAAATATACATTTACTAATCAAATGCATAGGTAATCGTGTGACAATATCATGCGGTTAATCTTTATACATACCTGTATTTTATTTATGCTTTTATTAATGTTACAAGCGGCCTGCCTTCTGAGGGTTGGTTGATTGATTGATTTAAACTTGTATTAGTAGATTGCGCAGTACAGTACATATTCCATACAACAGACCACTAAATGGTAACACCCGAATAAGTTTTTCAACTTGTTTAAGTCGGTGTCCACGTTAATCAGCCAAAACTGCAACGTGGCCCTCAATGAAAACGAGTTTGACACCCCTGTTGAAGATGGATCATCCTCCGTATATTCAGGCTCAAAAATATATGGTTCTGGATCATCATTTGTCCCAGAGTAGTTGATGTTGTCTCTCATGAAGTCTGCCATGATTAGTAGTAGTTGTTACTGTCTCTGATGCGAAATTAATGCACTGCTGCAATGCTTAAAATGACCAAAATAGGTAAATATTACAAATTACACCTGGTACTGTATTACATATATACTTACAGCATGTTTAAAAAACTTTGGATGTTTTTAGAGCGCTTCATAGGCGCAATAGATCAAATACCCACCTGCACTCTTGCTAGCATTTACTCCCAATTTTAGAATGCATAAAAAACATGTTTTCTTGTCTCACACATCGGGATTATGATTGATAGGCAAAATTCCCCAAAAAGTGTAGTTCCCCTTTAAACAGTGCATACCAACAGATGGACACAAAAGGCTAATTAAGGTCTGCATTACCTATAACACACCATTTGATCTTTATAGAATGAGTTTTACTTTATTTAGCTTTTATTATACATTGATCTCATTATACCTGTATGACATTAAAAATGTAATGTGAACAGTTGCTAAAAGTGTTATAATGGCAACAGTTTGAGTCTGGAAGTAAAAGTTATAACTTGTGGTTCTAATGCGTGTTCTTACTTCAGTACAGGAGCGTAGTTCGGTGGCGTAGCCAAACATGTCGTTGAGTGGAACCTATAGAACAAACCATGAAGAAATTAATCTAATATGACCACAATGGAGGTCTTGTTAAGCTTTACTCACATCGGCGTACAAGGTGAAATATCCTTCAGAACCATCCTGCCCTGTAATGGCGCCATGGCGACGGTTCACGCCTGCAATAACCGCGCCCTGGAACTCATGAGGTGCCACAATTTCTACCGACATGACGGGCTCCAGGATGGTGGCGTTGGCCTTTTCCATAGCTGGAGGGATGACATGTCAATCAATCAATCAATGTTTATTTATATAGCCCTAAATCACGAGTGTCTCAAAGGGCTGCACAAGCCACAACGACATCCTCGGCTCAGATCCCACATCAGGGCAAGGAAAAACTCAACCCAATGGGACAATGAGAAACCTTGGAGGGGACCCCACCCCTGGGCGACCGGTGCAATGGACGTCGAGTGGATCTAGCATAATATTGTGAGAGTCCAGTCCATAGTGGATCTAACATAATAGTGTGAGAGTTCAGTCCATAGTGGATCTAACATAATAGTGTGAGAGTCCAGTCCATAGTGGATCTAACATAATAGTGTGAGAGTCCAGTCCATAGTGGATCTAACATAATAGTGAGAGTCCAGTCCATAGTGGATCTAACATAATAGTGTGAGAGTCCAGTCCATAGTGGATCTAACATAATAGTGTGAGAGTGCAGTCCATATTGGATTTAACATAATAGTGAGAGTCCAGTCCATAGTGGATCTAACATAATAGTGTGAGAGTCCAGTCCATAGTGGATCTAACATAATAGTGTGAGAGTCCAGTCCATAGTGGATCTAACATAATAGTGAGAGTCCAGTCCATAGTGGATCTAACATAATAGTGAGAGTCCAGTCCATAGTGGATCTAACACAATAGTGACAGTCCAGTCCATAGTTGATCTAACATAATAGTGTGAGAGTCCAGTCCATAGTGGATCTAACATAATAGTGAGAGTCCAGTCCATAGTGGATCTAACATAATAGTGTGAGAGTCCAGTCCACAGTAGATCTAACATAATAGTGTGAGAGTCCAGTGTGAGAGTCCAGTCCATAGTTGATCTAACATAATAGTGTGAGAGTCAAGTCCATAGTGGATCTAACATAATAGTGAGAGTCCAGTCCATAGTGGATCTAACATAATAGTGTGAGAGTCCAGTCCATAGTGGATCTAACATAATAGTGAGAGTCCAGTCCATAGTGGATCTAACATAATAGTGAGAGTCCAGTCCATAGTGAATCTAACATAATAGTGAGAGTCCAGTCCATAGTGGGGCCAGCAGGAAACCATCCAGAGCCCACATAATTTGCCATTACTTGTAGAAAAAAAGGATGGCGGTTTCCATTTAGGCTGAGAATGAGCGTCACCTTGCTTTAGCGCGCCCTCTCCTGCACGGATGAAGGAGATCTCGTTGGAGTCCACCATGTGATTTGCCCCATCTTCCAGGACGAATCGGACACCTGAGATCTTGTGGCCGCTCAGGGGTCCCTTCTCGCACGCCTCCCTGAAGCCCTGATGACAAGAGACAAAAGAATAAGATGAGGACGACCAGCTGAATCCTGCCTAAAACAAAAAAATAGACAAGGCAAACCTTTTCTACAGCCGGAATAAACTGCTTTGGGACATTGGTTCCCATAGTCTGGTCTGCAAACTCCACCTTGGTGTTTTGTTCCGACTCCATCGGCTCAAGAACGCCAATAACTTTACCGTATTGACCGGAACCTCCACTCTGTTTCTTGTGAGTGAAGTCAAACCTATAAAAGTACAAACATAACATTTTACAATGAGAACTACTCAAACTAAACACTTTGTCAGGGGTCGGCAACACAAAACGTTGAAAGAGCCATATTGGACCAATAATACAAAAAACTAATCCGTCTGGAGCCTCAAAAAATGAAAAGGCAACACATGATGTAAGTGTCTATATTAGCCTACTATCAAAATGACTGTGTCGCAGGCTGAAGCAAATCTTGGTTGACAGAAATGTTGAAATGTAATATTTATTCTACACATTTTTTACAACATTAGAAATCATTAGTAAATCAGAGGCTACTCAGAAGGTGAGATAACTCCTGGAAATTACTGGCTTTTAATGGCCAAAGGTATACAGTTAGGTCCATAAATATTTGGACATTGACACAATTTTCAGTATTCCAGCTGATGGCTTGCTTCACTGATAGTGACAGCTCTTTGGACTTCATATTGAGAGATGACCTCCCCAGATTCCAAATGAATATACTACACTTGAAATGACATCTAGGTCTTTTATCTGCTCTTTGTAAATAAAATAAATGGAAAAAAACCAAGGGAATAACACAAACGTGGCCATGGAACAGCTGAGTAGCCAATTGTCCAATTACTTTTGGTCCCTTAAAAAGTGGAAGGCACATATAAAATGTGTTGTAGTTCCTACACCGTTCATTTGATTTGGATGTAAATACCCTCAAATTAAAGCTCAAAGTCTGCACTTAAAGCACATCTTGATTGTTTAATTTAAAATCCATTGTGGTGTTATACAGAGCTGTGTATCTTGTGTTTTTTATGTTGATTTAATAATTTAAATTTTTTTTTTTTTTTTTAAATAAATAAGGAGCCACGGGTTGCTGACCCCGCTCTACGTGATGATAATTAGTCCCACAGATTCCACTCCCCAGGTGGTGTATTATACAAAATGGGACACGGTCTCTTTAAATGTGGGTGGTGCCTGAAAGGCTCAAACAGGAAGTGGGTGGCTGCCTTTCTACTTCAAGGAACACTGACTGAGCAGAACAGGGTGTCACCTCAGCAGACCGGTTTCAGGCAAGAACCTAATTTACCTCCCGTTTCTTTACATTATCCATCATTTTCTAAGATTATTCTCCTCTACTTTGCGTGTTGTTTGTGTAGCAATTACATGTTCGAAATAAACTCAAACTCAAACTCAAAACTCAAACTCAAACTAACCTGGGACAAGCCCTGCCTTGATTACACCTGAGGGACCAAAGTCTAAGATGACTCTTGACTCATTCCTTCTCTCAACATTCTTATTATTTTTAGCCAACTATTGTGGTGGCAGAGGAGGCGAAAGAGGAAGTGATGGAGACTGGGGAACTGAATCCAAGTCACTACCCTGCTCAGAGAGCGGCCAAGGTGGTAGAGCATTACGTCAACACCCGACATGGGTCTCCGTACAAAGTGTTCGCAGTGAAGAAGGTCTTCAGTGCCAACGCAGAGGTCAGCCAGACGCAAACTCAATGATTGACCTTGTGGCCAACAGTGACCATACACAAGTTTGCTCATTTTCTTTCAGGAGGTTCCAGACTCGGGAAGAAAGTATCAACTGGAGCTTTCTATTCAGGAGATGGTACACAATGTAAGACGTGTTTACTGTTTAAAACGTTGTTACTTTTATTTTATTTATTCGCACAATATAAACTGTACATAAGGTAACATTGTTAAAATACATAGACACAAAATTAGTACTAAGAAATACAGTCACGATCAAAAGTGTACCTACACTTGTAAAGAACATAATGTCATGGCTGTCTTGAGTTTCCAATGATTTCTACAACTCTTATTTTTTTGTGATAATGATTGGCGCACATACTTGTTGGTCACAAAAAACATTCATGAAGTTTGCTTCTTTTATGAATTTATTATGGGTCTACTGAAAATGTGAGCAAATCTGCTGGGTCAAAAGTATACATACAGCAGTGTTTCCCACACATTCATTTATTCGTGGCAGCCCGCCACGAAAGAATTACGTCCGCCACAAATAGATTTTTAATTTTTTTAAATTTTTGTCCTGTCCAGCTTCTCAGGCAAATCATATAGTTGATGTAGATGCCCATATAGGCTGTTCAGATTTACTTTACAAAAGAGAAGTGTAGGATTGTGATTTTAGGTTGTCCTGAAGAATTTGGAGGTAATCCTCCTTTTTCATTGTCCCATTTACTCTCTGTAAAGCACCAGTTCCATTGGCAGCAAAACAGGCCCAGAGCATAATACTAACACCACCATGCTTGACGGTAGGAATGGTGTTCCTGGGATTAAAGGCCTTACGTTTTCTCCTCCAAGCATATTGCTGGGTATTGTGGCCAAACAGCTAAATTTTTGTTTCATCTTACATCACATGGACAAAGATAAGACCTTCTGGAGGAAAGTTTTGTGGTCAAACTCAAGACAGCCATGACATTATATTAAGTGTACACTACCGTTCAAAAGTTTGGGGTCACCCAAACAATTTTGTGTAATAGCCTTCATTTCTAAGAACAAGAATAGTCTGTCGAGTTTCAGATGAAAGTTCTCTTTTTCTGGCCATTTTGAGCGTTTAATTGACCCCACAAATGTGATGCTCCAGAAACTCAATCTGCTCAAAGGAAGGTCAGTTTTGTAGCTTCTGTAACGAGCTAAACTGTTTTCAGATGTGTGAACATGATTGCGCAAGGGTTTTCTAATCATCAATTAGCCTTCTGAGCCAATGAGCAAACACATTGTACCATTAGAACACTGGAGTTATAGTTGCTGGAAATGGGCCTCTATACACCTATGTAGATATTGCACCAAAAACCAGACATTTGCAGCTAGAATAGTCATTTACCACATTAGCAATGTATAGAGTGTATTTCTTTAAAGTTAAGACTAGTTTAAAGTTATCTTCATTGAAAAGTACAGTGCTTTTCCTTCAAAAATAAGGACATTTCAATGTGACCCCAAACTTTTGAACGGTAGTGTATGTAAACTTTTGACCATGACTGTAAGTGCAGGTGAGAAAAGAAACCCAAAAAGGGCTTATGCAAGGTTCTCAACTCAAGCAATAAATTAACAAACAAAATTAAACATAGTATGTAAAAAATAAGACAAAAACAAGTAGTCTACCGTGTGTGTGTGTGTGTGTGTGTGTGTGTGTGTGTGTGTGTGTGTGTGTGTGTGTGTGTGTGTGTGTGTGTGTGTGTGTGTGTGTGTGTGTGTGGAAGTATAGGGCTACATTATAAGGTAGGAACAAATGGAGAATGTTGATTCATCAGGCTGGCCCTTAATCTATGTTTAAAGTTAGGGAGTGAGGATGAGGAGTTTGCAATACATAGGTGAGTATTCCAGAGTAAAAGACCTCTGTGTTTGATGGAAAACTGGCTAAGAGTGATACGGTTAATCAGTTTGTCTGCTATTATGATCATGAACTTGCGAATTGGTCTCAAAATAATCTTTGAAAGGTGTAGGAAGCGTATTAGGGAGGGGAGTACATTTATAGAATAGAATAGAATGGACTTTATTGTCATTATATTTGCATAGAACAAGATTAAGGACTCCGACTTAAGGTGCGGTAGTGGGAACAAATATGGGGTAAAAATAAATAAATAATAAAATAAAATAAATTACACAACAGGCAATAAAGAAACAAAAAACTAACAATTAAAATAAACAGACTACTTTCCAATAAAAATAATAAGCATTCCTGTACAACATACAAAACACTAGAAATACAAAATACTGTACAATATACAGAACAAAACAAGAGTACCAGAGTAATAAATAACAATCAGTGTCGGACGTATTGCACTCAAAGGGTAATATTGCACAGTAGGGTATTAGGGTAGGATATTGTATAGGGGTGAATTATTTATTATAAGTTAGAGTTCAAGATGGTGACAGCTCTGGGAAAGAAACTGTCTGTTCTTATGGATAAAAGAAGAGGACTGAACAGTGTTGATATCATGAATAAATAGTACATTTAGTTTCCTAAACAGAGAAGCCAAATAGTTGGAGGAGGTAGCTATTCTTACACTTTTTTTTTTTTTTTGCATAATGAATAATTTGTTACTTAATATGCCTTTTAAATCTGGGCTTTTAAAAGTGTGGCACAGTAAGTCTCCTCTCAGAGAATACAGCACGCTTGGGGCCACCCTTAAGTACTAGAATGCCATTTTTGCTGTTGTATAATGCAGAACAGTTCAACAACTCCAAACTACATCAACAATAATAAACATTTTGTTAAATTAATACATCACAAAACTGAGCAATACTAACTTTTGCAAGACATATAAAAAATAAAAAAAACTTTTTGTATTGAAGTTGTTCAATCCATTCCAGTGAGTCTAATCACCTGACTTAATGTATTAGGTGTCAAATATGACAGGGAAAACAATGCTAAACAAATCTATGGTTCTCAGAAAACATGACCGACCAGATTTGACAAAAGGATTTGGATTAGTTTGTGTGTTTAACAGCCTGACTTACTGGTGTCCCTCTTCTCTATTTACTTCTCCTGCAGACTACAGTGGCCTGCGCTGCAGAGGTCTTATTTCCCAGACAAGAGGAGAGTGAGCATTCACCACAGGTGCAGCTTTCATGTGAAGAGATCTTGAAAATCAACACAAGCGCTCAAGAGGAGTCCTTGTACCAACAGTACAAGTTGAATCACAATCTGTCTACTCAGAACCTGCCTGGTATGACACGAATACAGCAAGCGGTATTTTTTCGAAGATGACACCCGCACAAGATATGCTCTTTCCCACCTCCTCAGACAGCAACGGCCACGTAGAGGAGGACCAAGAGCCTTTCTGGCATCTCGGCAGGGTCGCGTCAAGTTTTATCATGCTCGCCGAATCCAGCGAAAACACTTTATACAACATGGCACAAGTAGCAAACCTCACTCAGATGGTAGGTTTTTCTCCTGGCTCACAATGTGATTCAAATAAATAGTGTGTGTGTGTGTGTGTGTGTGTGTGTGTGTGTGTGTGTGTGTGTGTGTGTGTGTGTGTGTGTGTGTGTGTGTGTGTGTGTGTGTGTGTGTGTGTGTGTGTGTGTGTGTGTGTGTGTGTGTTCTGGCAATGCTTACTTAATGGGGACATCGCTCTGTTTACAGTCACCTTTAGGGGATCTCTGACGGTATGGGGACAAAAAAACAGGTCCCCTAAAGGGAAACCTTTTTAAATGATAGTCAGATCCATTCTGAAGATGCCTAAGTGATTTAAGCTTTGGCCCATAAAACATGTTTACTGAAAAGTAAACATGTTTAACATCTAATTTAAACTTTTTTTAATTTATTTTTTTAAATGGTCCTCAGTAGTCACGTACAAATTTGTGAATTATGCAAAATTATTTAAATTTGGTCCCCATGAACCATATTAACTTTTTCCCTAGGGTCCCCAGTAAGAATGATCAGCACATAACTTAATCAATCCAGAGATTTAAAGACGTGTATGCGTTAACTGGGCAGTGGCCATTTTACCAAATTTTTTTTTTATGCCTCCACAACCTGTAAAAAGGGTGGTCCCCACAAGTGATGATCAAAAACTTGGTCCCCATTCCAAATGATAACCTGTGTGTGTGTGTGTGTGTGTGTGTGTGTGTGTGTGTGTGTGTGTGTGTGTTGCAGGCAACTGAAAACAACCAGCTGAAGTTTGACTATCACGTACTGCTGCATGACATGGTGTCTCAGGTACCTTAGAGCACAGGTGTCAAATTCCTGGCCCGCCACATCATTGTGTGACTTGCGAACGCCTCGCAAAAATGTGTGTTAACAAAATACTAAACTAAATTTTTTTTTACTAAATGCAAATAATTATTTTGACAGGAAAAAATGCATCTTCTAAATGTTATCTAATCTTGCCAAATGTTACATTATTATATAGTGTATTACAATAATATGTTAGTAAAGATAACAGTTTGTACATGAAAAACTCTAATAATCGAGTGCATAGGCCAGGGGTCGGCAACCCGCGGCTCCGGAGCCGCATGCGGCTCTTTGACCACTCTGATGCGGCTCAGCTGCATACTTGCCGACCCTCCCGATTTACCCGGGAGACTTCCGGATTTCAGTGCCTCTCCCTGTAATCTCCCGGGGAATTATTCTCCGATTTTCACCCTATCTACAATAATAAGGGCATATTGTGATGACACAGCATTTAGCGCCCTCTACAACCAGCAGTAAAAGCGTGCCAGTCCAGGTACATGTTGTATGCAGCTTCTGCCTGCACACGTAAGTGACAGCAAGGCATACTTGGTCCACAGCCATACAGGTTACACTGACTGTGGCGATACAAACAACTTTAACACTCTTACTAATATGCGCCACACTGTGAACCCACACCAAACAAGAATGACGAACACATTTCGGGAGAACATCCGCACTGTAACACATCAACAGAACAACTACCCAGAATCCCCTGCATCCCTAACTCTTCCGGGCTACATTATACACCACCGCTACCACCAAACCCCACCACACATCCGACCCCCCCTCCCTGCGTCGGTTGAGGTGGGTGGGTTTGGTGTGGGTTCAGAGTGTGGCGCATATTAGTAAGAGTGTTAAAGTTGTTTATATCGTCACCGTCAGTGTAACCTGTATGGCTGTGGACCAAGTATGCCTTGCTGTCCTTACGTGTGCAAGCAGAAGCTGCATACAACATGTACCTCGACTGCTGGCATGCTGGTTGTAGAGGGCGCTAGATGCAGTGTCATCACGGTACGCCCTTATTATTGTCGTGTGGGCGTAAATCAGCAGACAATCGAGAGAAAAGTGGTCTTGAATTTCGAGGATCTCCCGGTAAAATCGGGAGGGTTGGCAAGTATGACGCTGTCAAGCGCCATTCATATAAAACTCGCCGTGTGTTTGAAACCCCTGGTTTATACATAGCACAAAGCAAAAAAAAAACTTTGTATGCGGTGTTATTTCATTTTAAATTTCAAAAGAGTTTTGTGACTCCCATTGTTTTCTTTAATTTGTGAAACTGGTCAAAATGGCTCTTTGAGTGGTAAAGGTTGCCGACCCCTGGCATAGGCCAATAATGTAATATGAGGTGATTACTGGTACACATTTATATCAATGCTGTCACATGATGGATTTTTAAAAAATCAGATAAATTGATTAATCATAGGTTATTGCCCGCATGCATCATTTTAATTAATTTTAAAAAAAGTGGCCCTATGAAGGCAGCCATTACTGCGATGTGGCCCTCAATGACAACAAGTTTGACACCCCTGAAGTAGGTAATGTTGCAATTTTCAATGCCAACAAAGTAATTGATTCAAAGAAACGTCTCAAACTAAGTATGGCTCCACCTTTCCAAAAATGTTCTAGCTTGATGCTCATATACATTGGTTTTGCTACTGATTAGCATTAGCGATTTTACATGGCATTAACTGTGTTAATGAAGACCACAACAAAGATGCACATTACAATCAAACAGCTGTTGTGTAATGAGTACAATACTTGCAGTATTAACAGTTTTTTAGGGCGCAACAAAACACATCATAAACCAGAGCCGTGTAAAGACGAGTATGGCCCAACTCAGTTTCAAAGTCGGAAGCAAACATGGCGTCCGGTAGTCACGTGATGGGCTTTTAACCAATCAGAGAGAGTATGGCCCGAGCATCTCCTAAATGATTCATCACAGGTTATGACCCGCATGCATCATTTATTTATAAAAAAGCGACCCTCAGAAGGCAGTCATTACTGCGATGTGGCCCTCAATGGAAACAAGTTTGACACCCCTGGCTTAGAACATGCCACCTAATATCAGATCTAGTAATCATAGTCACAAATCAACCCGTCACAGAAAAATCACTGAGTTTTTCCTTCATGTTATGAAAATTTCAAAAGCGACCAGTTTTGCGCCTAATTTCTCAAAAGTGAGGTAAATATGATTTTTTTCAGGTTAGGTGCTCATCAACAGGCTTTAAGGACACATGTTACTGTTTGCATCATTAAAATGTCAATGTTGCATAACCGGGAGCCATTTTTAAATGGGTAATGGGATTGAGTTGTTGTTTTTTTTTTTTTGCAGGAAATCATTCCCTGGAAGTTGGTGGTTACCTGGTCTCCGTCAGCGGGCGTTAAAGTCCAAAAGATGGAGAAAAGTCCTAATTGTCGTCACTGTAATTATCCCAAACCCTAAAACAGTTGACCTACAGTAAATGACAGTTCTCTTATCCTGTGACTGAAATGGTCAAATGATGGCTTCTTGGGGTTTTTTAAACTGAGCCTGTCAATACTAAGCCACATTTTCAAGTATATTTTCAAAAAATAAACACATTCCACAGATTGTTGCCTGTGTTTACCCACACTCAATAGACAGTTGGCCACGTGATCAGTGCACTCGCACAGGAGTTTAAAATGAAAGAAAATAGAGACGACCCTTTATTTTCATATAATGGCTTCTACTCTTCCGCAAGGAATGTGCACATTTTTAAGATCAAATTTGAATGCCTTTAAAAGGGGAACTGCACTTTTTTGTGGAATTTTGCCTATTGTTTACAATCATGAGACATTAACACATACAGTACAGGCCAAAAGTTTGGACACACCTTCTCATTCAATGTGTTTTCTTTATATTCATGACTATTTACATTGTAGATTGTCACATCAAAACTATGAATGAACACATGTGGAGTTATGTACATAACAAAAAAAGGTGAAATAACGGAAAACATGTTTTATATTCTAGTCTCTTCAAAATAGCCACCCTTTGCTCTGATTACTGCTTTGCACACTCTTGGCATTCTCTCCATGAGCTTCAAGCACACCTGTGAAGTGAAAACCATTTCAGGTGACTACCCCTTGAAGCTCATGGAGAGAATGCCAAGAGTATGCAAAACAGTAATCAGAGCAAAGGGTGGCTATTTTGAAGAAACTAGAATATAAAACACATTTTCAGTTATTTCACCTTTTTTTGTTAAGTAAATAACTCCACATGTGTTCATTCATAGTTTTGATGCGACAATCTACAATGTAAATACCATCCTAGTCACGTCCGTTGTGTCCTTGGGCAAGACACTTCACCCTTGCTTCTGATGGCTGCTGGTTAGCTAGCGCCTTGCATGGCAGCTCCCGCCATCAGTGTGTGAATGGGTGAATGTGGAAATACTGTCAAAGCGCTTTGAGTACCTTGAAGGTAGAAAAGCGCTATACAAGTATAACCCATTTATCATTTATCATTTATGAAAATAAAGAAAACGCATTGAATGAGGAGAAGGTGTGTCCAAATGTTTGGCCTGTACTGTATGTCATGTTTTTTTTTAAGGATTTTATAGATAAAAAACACTTGGAAGATGTGGCTAATGGGAGTCACCAGCCCTCTAAAACAACTTAAAAACCCTTCAATGTTTTGTGTACACACTAAGTATATACAGTATATATATAATATAGTAACACCGCAGGAACTTTCCCATTTACCCGGATAAATAAAGTTCCCCCTGTGTTTCCACCAAAAACTACCTGGGTAGTTGTAGTTCTTCAGGAATCTTTCGGGCTGTCGAACGCTGATTGGTTGAACACAGTTGGGGGTGTTCCTAAAACTTGTTTTTCAAACACGTGACCGCCTTTGGAATACAAGCGGCGACTTGTCAATTTCTTTTGTATTTCTATGACAACAAACTTGACAATGGAGAGAAAGAAGAACGAAAAGAGCTTTCAAAATGCAGAAACTTTTAAGGAGCGTCTGGGTGCGGAAGAACGCTAATCAGTGGAACTACTATGGAGTGTTTTTACTCAGCCATATTCTTTCAACTCTATGCAGTTTATTAGTTTTTACAAACTTATTTTTGTTACGAGAAGTTAGGTTAAAGTACCAATGATTGTCTCACACACTAGGTGTGGTGAAATTAACCTCTGCATTTGACCCATCCCCTTGATCACCCCCTGGGAGGTGAGGGAAGAAGTGAGCAGCAGCGGTGGCCACGCCCGGGAATCATTTTAGTGATTTAACCCCCAATTCCAGCCCTTGATGCTGAGAAGTGGATGGACTCTTTTAAACGTATTTACAGAGGAGTATGAAGCCAGACTCGAAGCGGCGACCTGAGGTGCTTACCACTCTGACTTCATTAGATAAATGTGAAAAAGAAGGCAGCACATGAGTGGAACAAAGACAAATAACATACAATATGAACTATTTACTTTATTACATGTTATAAAAGTAGTCAGTGACATTCCATTAGTGTAGTTATTAGCCTCAACCCGAGTGAACAGAATGCTAAGGCTAACAAGCTAACGCTAAAGCCAATGTGTTTGTGTTGTCGGCGTCAGATAAACACTGACATTTATTATTTATATATTGTTATTTACAGTTGAAATGGACCAAAAGGAATCACCTGACCCTTATGAATTCATTATTTACCGAGATAAGGACTTTTTGACTGTTGGACATTGACTTTTTATGAACAATTCAGTACACTTTATTTTCTTAATCGTATCGTTTTGTTTTTGATTGATTGAAACTTTTATTAGTAGATTGCACAGTACAGTGCATATTCCGTACAATTGACCACTAAATGGTAACACCCGAGTAGGTTTTTCAACTTGTTTAAGTCGGGGTCCACGTTAATCAATTCATGTATACGATTGCTTTTTGTTTCAATTACCTATTTTTTAGTAAAATAACTGTGACCTCATAGTTTGTTTATTTACATGATATCAGTATAGAAATATATTAAACCACTCCTTCATACGTCATCAGCCTGATTTGCATAAATTACCCTGAACTGTGCAATGCGGTGAAAACACAAACCCCCCACTTCTTCAGGAACCTATAGTTCCAGGAACCAAAAGTGGTGGGAAAGGGCCTAATATGTAATATGTACAATATTTAGCTTATTTTGGTAATCTTAAGCTTTGCTGGAACTGATTTCCTCAGCACATTTACTGTATTTCCGTTTCCATAGCAGCGCACTTCTGTAACAAATGTGTGTTCCTACTTCCGCAAAAAAACCGCAAGTGTTTTCTAATCATGGCAGACTTGGTAACAGACGACAAAGACGACTATTTTTGGACAAATGAGGATTCAAAACCTTATGTTTTTGAAGCTGAACATGCAGAGGATGAACTACTGCTTCTAGAAGTGAGCACAAAGGAAGGGTGACACATTGGAGCAGGCGGAAGCCGAGAGAGTGAGGTCAGGGTGACTTTGACGCTATAAATGTGGAACTTGGGGCCAAGCTTCTCCGACATAAATGGAGTGCTTACCTAAAATAAACCAGAAAACAAGTCCTTTGCCAGCTGGACTAAACGCACAACTGTCCATCACGTGAGTCACTTTAATATTAATCATGATACACGCAGCACGTCATGCGTATTATTACAACTACATACGCTGTCGAGCTGGCTGTCTACAAACCAAACATGAAATGTGGGCTAATACTTCACAGATACTGTAATATGATTGTGTGTGTTTTTCATTCAGTACAGATTGGAGTCCTATCGCATAGTTGTGCATTATAAACTCAAACACAATTCGGGTGCTGACGTAGAAGCCAGCTTATCTCTTGCCGTAGCTAGCTTTTAAGGCTGATACCGAAGCATGCCGATGTGTCACTCCGCCAGAAAAAGAGTTCCTCTGTGTTCTCTCTTACAATAACAATGTCGCTACAGCTTGGTTATTATACAGGTTACATAACGTAAATGAAGTATTGTTGGCGGTTATTGAATGCATTTTTTAAGTGATTTAGAGGTAGAATCGATTTCTCCCGTTAGCTGCATTAATAGCCACTTAGAAAAAGTAGATTTGTACATGTTAGAATGCAAAAAAAAACACGTTTGTCTTCTTGTCTCTCATAAGGAGTGTGAACTACAAAAATGTACAGTTCCCCTTTCAGACCTAAAATGGAAACATTAAACTTATATCTTGGCAAAAAAAAAGGTTTTACGTAATAGGTTTAACTGACTATGAATGTACACATTCAAGGAACAACAGGGTGCATTACTCAATGCAAACTTCATCGATAAAGTCTTGTGGTTGGGGCCTGTAGTTTTTTGTGGCTGTAAATCATCACAACCTCATAGTAAAGAAAGATGCACATACATGTCCTATT
Source organism: Entelurus aequoreus (assembly GCF_033978785.1). Lineage (NCBI taxonomy): Eukaryota > Metazoa > Chordata > Actinopteri > Syngnathiformes > Syngnathidae > Entelurus > Entelurus aequoreus. Next base: position 20,376,679 of record NC_084740.1, read on the forward strand.
TTTATTCTAGTTGTATTTACTTATTCACATACATTTTATTCTTATTTGTAATGTTTCTGTATTGTTGTATGTTGTTTAATCTGAAAGTTATCCAGAGCCTGAATTGCAAAAAAGTCAGTGTTCAAAAACAAGAATAAAAAATACAAAAAATGAGGGGTATTTTATTTGAACTAAGCAAAATTATCTGCCAATAGAACAAGAAAATTTGGCTGGTCAAGACTTTCCAAAACAAGTAAAATTAACTAACCTCAATGAACCCAACAATACCTTAAAATAAGTATATTCTCACTAATAACAACTGTACTTCTATATGAGTACCTATTTTCTATTGTTTCATTGAAAATAAAACAGCAAAGTTCATTTGGCTGTCATCTGTTTTAATATGAGACACAATTGTGTCAAAGTCATGATTTTTGTTTTCATGCTTGAAATAAGAAATTATTACTTTAAAAAAGCAGTTTTATGCTTGTGAGTGTTGATGACACAGCTTTGCAACACTTGATATTCTAGTTTCAAGCATGTTTTACTCAATATCCATCCCTTCCATCCATTTTTACCGCTTGTCCCTTTTGGGGTAAGTCATAAAACTCAGCAACAAGCTATAATATCTTACTGAGATAATTTAGGACCAAAACCCTTAAAACCAGTAAAACACTCTAACATAAAATCTGCTCAGTGAGAAGAATTATCTTATCAGACAAAAAATAAGCAAATATCACCATTATTGGAGATATTTAAACTTACTCAGATTTCAGTTTTTGCAGTGTGTGTAGTATTATATTGTGCCACAAACTAAGATGAGGAAAATTCAAAACAGTGATCTCACTTTTAAAGCATGAAGACATGACCTCACCTCATGGAATGTTAACAGAAAAACACAAGCCAAATTAAATGTTTACAGGAACTACTTCAGAATAATGTGTCAATTTGAAATATACTGATCCAATCTAACTGCTGCCAGTGTTGTCTCCATGATAGAAACAAGTTACCACAGATTGAAAAAAAAAAAGTACATATTGAGTCTGTTTGACCAGCTCTTAGGAAGGAACAGTGTGTTGTTCTGACGAGATGTGCATCACACAGTGTGTGTAGGGATGTACCAAGTCATCTGTTCTTGGCAAAAAAAAAACTACCACAGACAGAAAAGCAATTCCAAACAAACAACTACAGGTTCAAAAACAAGCCCCGGACTCACAAGATTTGCATACGACTTCGGAAAAACAGTCGCTAATAATAAGCAGACTTGGCAACACTGGATGCATCTCTTTCTCCCTCTAAAACAGTCACACCTCCGCCAGTAGCCCCCAAATAGTCCTGTTGTAAATCCCATAGTAAAACTGTTTTAGTGCAGAAATTGTTCTATTTGATGTTTTTGCATGAGGCACCTGACTGGGCAGCTAAGGGGTCTTTTGGAAGCCACATTGGGCTGTTCCCAGCCAGCAGTTACTTGGATTTTGCTTCGTTATGCTACAACTAATAACATTGTGGTTGAAAAAAATACACAAATTCAGATCTGTGGATCGGTCCATATCTATGCAATACTTCGCTTTCAAAATTGCAGACCATACAAAGTACTTAGACAGGTGGAAAAAGGGGTTGATTAGTTGACTAAGAAGTGTGTCTGGATACTTTAGACCAGGGGTGGGCAATTAATTTTTACCGGGGGCCGCATGAGCTACCCGAGCACTGCTGGAGGGCCACATCGACAATATTTCAATTAAATTTTGCTCAACATTATTTTTGATATACACCGTAAGATAAATAATAATAATAATAATAATAATAATTAATAATAATAGTAATACTTCAACATAGTGTGTGTAACAGCATTCCATGACTAATATAAATAAATTAACATTAATAATAAATGACAGTAAAATAAGCACACGTATGACTGAGGAGTCATAGTGTAACTTTGTGTGGTGTTTGAGTTGTCCGACTTTTTGTGTGGCCATAAACGCACCAGTGGTTTAGTGCTATGCGTGTTGGTGACAAATGACAAGTTGGTTTTGGCCTGGTTTGTACGGCAGAAAATGACTAGTTTTTCGAGATAGAAGTGTTTTACTCATGTTTTTGGTGTGGTTATGGCCGAATATAAACAGTTTTGCTCAATAAAGTGATCAATATAATTCCTGTCCTCGAAGCATCTCGATAGACGTTACAATAATTGAACGGTGTTCAATTGAACGGTGTTGACGAACACCGTTAGGGCCGCTTGTTGTCACTGTCACTCAAAGTTGCATTGCAAAATTACACACAATAAATGTGTTTATTTTGTTTAGAATTCAGTTGAGATTTGATTTGGTGCGCGGCATATATTTGCTGCGCGCAGCGGACGCTTGAGCAGTGCGCAATTGCGCAGGCACGCACCTTAGAGGGAACGTTGCTTTGCAGTCCATGTCTTGTTGGAAACACGCCTTTCTTTATCAACTTTTCTCTTTTTAGCGTCTCGGGTGTAAACCGTGCATCACTTGTCGCTGCATGTGCACCTTCACTCGCAGGTTACACACGCCCATAAATAATACTTTTCAAAATAAAAGCAGCACAGTTGTATTGCGCGCACGACATAGATGTTTTTTCAACTTTATTTTGTAATTTGTGATTGCAGCTGTTCACATTCACTCACAATCACGCACACGCATACGTCCACATGGAAGTAATACAAATAACGATTTTCAAAACAAAAGCAGCACCGTTGTATTGCACACTCGACATAGATACTTTTTAAAATTTATTTTGTAATTTATAATTGGCCTCACGCGGGCCGGACAGGGACGCACAAAGGGCCGGATGCGGCCCGCGGGCCGCAGAATGCCCAGGTCTGCTTTAGACCAATGTTTTTCAAACCTTTTTGTGGCAAGGCACATTTTTTTCATTAAAAAATATGGAGGCACACCACCAGCAGAAAATGTTAAAAAATTAAACTCCACCAGATCGTCGTGCCTTATTTTGAGTTTGTTGTTGTTTTCCTGTGTGTAGTGCTTTAGATCTTGACTTGCGCTGTTATTTTGGTGGCCCTTCCTGTTTTGTTGTTTGTTTTCCTGTCGCAGCTTCACGCCTTCCTTTGAGTGCCTGACCTGCTTTATTTGCTTTATTTGCTTTATTGACCTGACCTTTGAGTGCCTGACCTGCTTTAAGTTAGCAATCAATAATATTTAAGTTGTGCATACGCTATCCTTCTTTGTGGGGACATTGTTGATTGTCATGTCATGTACGGATGTACTTTGTGGATGCCATCTCCGCTCCACACGCTGTAAGTCTTTGCTGTCGTCCAGCATTCTGTTTTTGTTTACCTCGTCACAAGTTCAGTGTTGCTTTCGTTTTGCATAGCCCGTCCCTAAACTTCAGTGCCTTTTCCTTTCCCCTTTGTTCATTTTTGGTTTAATCGTTGCATACCATTTTACCTGCACCCCGCTGTGCTCTACATATTGGGATCACGACAAACCATCCTCGACGCGTTCCGACTTCTACAAAGCAATGAATTACTTGCTGCCACCTACTGACGTGGAGTATTACATGGTTAACCTGCCGAGCTCTATACAGCACAGACACTCGTTAACGGAACATTATTTGCACATTATAATTATTGATTTGCAAACAAATATTTTTGGGGACCAATTAGGTGAAGTTGCAAAATTTCCCACGGCACACCAGACAATATCTCACGGCACACTAGTGTGCTGCGGCACAGTGGTTGAAAAACACTGCTTTAGACTACACAGTTTATTTCAGTGTGTGTGTTGGGCATCTGTACTTACGGTACAGGTGCAGTGATCGTCTCCCTGAAAGACACTTTGGGTTTTCCCATCACACAGGGACAGTTGTATTCTCTCTCCATCCTCTAAAACACCAAACAGAACACAAGACAGACTTCAGAGACATTCTACCTTTTAAAAACAAAACAAAAGTGAAAATGTATTTACCTGGGAGTAGATCTCCAAATGCAGCTCTCCCATGCCCGAGATGATGGTCTCTTTACTCTCCGAGTCAAAAAGAACACGGAACGTAGGATCTTCCCGGGTAAAACGGTTGATGCCTTTAGCGAATTTATCAGAGTCGTTCTGGTTCGAAAGAAATTAAATTAAGAAATCCTTCTTGACCAAATAAGAGAAGTACCTCTTTTTTCACCTTGTTGGCTGGCTTCATGGACATAGAAATGACCGGATCTGGGACGTGGATTGATTCCTGTGAAGGAGACAAGAACAGGAAATGAGAAAAGCAACTTAATTTGTACTACAAATCTCAGATTTAAAAGGAGTTACCATAGAGAGGCTATGGCTGGTCTTGGCAGTGAAAGTGTCTCCGCTGGCACAGTCAATACCAAACAGAGCACAGATATCACCTGCATACACCTCTTCCACATCCTGTAAGACATTCATACAACATCTTACACTTTATAGGTGTAATGTTATGTATCATTTATATTTATCATCTATATTATTTATAGTTGATATTTATCATCTATTTATAATTTATATTTATATTGCCGTTTTTGTTGACATGTTAAAGGTGTTTTATTAAAAATACAAGCATGTTTAACATATAGATTCCTTTCTTTCATGATGACAAAAATATAAGTTGGTTGGAAATAAGCGGTAGGAAATGGATGGATGGGATGGAATCAGACAGGATTCACAGTCATGCTGATAACTTCCACATTTTCAAATTTACATTGTGGAGGAGAAAAAGTCTTCCTTTCTGTACAATACCACATAAAAGTGGTGGGTCTTATTTGTCCAGCTTCCATACTCCTTTTTATACACTTTACAAGAAATACATTGACGGCAAACCGTTCGACTGACACACTCTCCACCAACGACCGGTAGCTTGCGATCGACGTAATGGGCATATCTTTTGTAACGTATTATTTTTTGGGCCTCCCTATGTCTAGCATTCAAAGATTACAGCTGGTACAAAATGCGGCTGTGAGACTTTTGACAAGAACAACAAAGTTTGATCATATTACGTCTATATTGTATACATCTATATACACCTATATATATATATATACCTATACTGGCTCACCTGCACGGGCTTCCTGTGCACTTCAATCAATCAATGTTTAATTATATAGCCCTAAATCACGAGTGTCTCAAAGGGCTGCACAAGCCACAACGACATCCTGGGCTCAGATCCCACATCAGGGCAAGGAAAAACTCAACCCAATGGGATGACAATGAGAAACCTTGGAGGGGACCGCAGATGTGGGGACCGCAGATGTGGGGACCTCCCCCCCTGGGCGACCGGTGCAATGGACGTCGAGGGATCTAGCATAATATTGTGAGAGTCCAGTCCATAGTGGATCTAACATAATATTGTGAGAGTCCAGTCCATAGTGGTTCGAGCATAATATTGTGAGAGTCCAGTCCATAGTGGATCTAACATAATAGTGAGAGTCCAGTCCATAGTGGATCTAACATAATAGTGTGAGAGTCCAGTCCATAGTGGATCTAACATAATATCGTGAGAGTCCAGTCCATAGTGGATCTAACATAATAGTGTGAGAGTCCAGTTCACAGTGGATCTAACATAATAGTGTGAGAGTCCAGTCCATAGTGGATCTAACATAATAGTGTGAGAGTCCAGGCCATAGTGGATCTAACATAATAGTGAGAGTCCAGTCCATAGTGGATCTAACATAATAGTGAGAGTCCAGTCCATAGTGGATCTAGCATAATAGTATGAGAGTCCAGTCCATAGTGGATCTAGCATAATAGTGAGAGTCCAGTCCATAGTGGATCTAACATAATAGTGAGAGTCCAGTCCATAGTGGATCTAACATAATAGTGAGAGTTCAGTCCATAGTGGATCTAACATAATAGTGAGAGTCCAGTCCATAGTGGATCTAACATAATAGTGAGAGTCCAGTCCATAGTGGGGCCAGCAGGAAATGACACACTTAAGATGCGACTTTAAGATTTAATTACTTAGGTATAAAATTCTAAACGGTCTAGCTCCATCTTGTCTTGCTGATTGTATTGTACCATGTTTCCCAGTCAGAAATCTGCTTTCCAAGAACTCTGGCTTTTTAGTGATTCCCAGAGCCCCCCAAAAATATATTGCTTTCTATTGGGCCTCCAGTACTCTGGAATCCCCTACCAGTAACAGTTAGAGATGCTACCTCAGTAGAAGCATTTAAGTCCCATCTTAATTCAATCCACTTTATTTGTATAGCACATTTAAACAACAGAAATGTTTCCAAAGTACTGCACAACAATATTAAAAACAATATTCAAATATTATCCTTAGCTCCACTAATGACTGAATAAAAACAAAAAAATTAATAAATATAAAACCAATATAAAAATAAATATGATTAAAAACGATTTTAAAGGGTAAAACCTTAAAACCTTAATCTTACAACTCATTTATACACCCTAGCCTTCAAATAGACCCATTTTTAGACCAGTTGATCTGCTGTCTGTCTTTTCTGCTCTGCCCCCCCTTCTGCGTGGAGAGGTTATCAGGTGGCCACAGATCAGCTTTCACGGAGGAGTTGGGACCTGGGAGGGACCACTGCTCTATGCATCAGTTGGTGACGTCTCTGCGCTGCTGACTTGTCTTCATACAAGAGGATCCACTGTTGCCCTCACTATGAACTGGACTCTCACGTTATTAACTTTATCCACTCGGCATCCATTGCACCGGTCACCCAAGTGGGGTCCCCACATCTGCTGTCCCTCCCAAGGTTTCTCATTGTTCCCAGAGGGTTGAGTTTTTTCTTGCCCTGATGTGGGATCTGAGCCGAGGATGTCGTTGTGGGTTGTGCAGCCCTTTGAGACATTTGTGATTAAGGACTATAGAAGTAAACTTTGATTGATTGATTGATTGATGATGAATTCAACTTAACAGACAGCATTTTGGCGTTAAATATTTTAGTTACATACTGTATGCTATTATATATCATACAAAGTTAGTTACACATACAAGTCAAAGTACTGTATGTCAATTGTATACTTTTAAAAGTATTTTAATAAGTACTCGATAAAGAGTTAAACCCCATTTTCACTAAACAAAGACCACTTACTGAAAAATCAAATGATGTGTGGGGCCATGTTGACACTTTCACTTTGTAAAAAAAAAAAAGCTAATATGCTCCACAATCAACTTTTTCCCCTTAATAGTACATTTGTTATACTTTTTTGCCAATTGTTTTAAAATGATCTACAATACAAGTGTCTAACTCAAGGCCTGATCATTTAATAAGGCACGCGGCCAGATCATTTAATAAGGCACGCAGCCACATTATTTAATGTGGCCAACAAAAGGATGGAAAAAATGTTTGTCAATAAGGAACTTCATCTTCCTTGTTCAAACATTTTTCGATTATTATTATTATAAACTATTATTATTATAATATTGCACCGCATGTAGCTGCTGAGTTCTTAGCTATTTCAAGCTGAACTTTAGATCTGCTTGTCATCTTGACTTATAATTCCAAACTGGTTTGTTGGTAAATAATAATAATCGAATGAAGGGCCAATTAGGTGGTAATACCATGAGGCCATTATATATTCATATGGTTTTGCAGTTGCAAGTGGCCCTGTGAGGGCAGCCTCAACTGTGATGTGGCCCACAGTGAAAATGAGTTTGACACCTTTGTTGTACGAGACGTATATAGACAACCCTGCACTATGCAGTATATTTGTTATTTTCATTGTTGTGCAGCTACCAAAATAACCTGTAGGTACTAACTTAAATGTTGTTATCCCACCACAGTGGCACGGTGCCTAAAAGGGTGACGCGAGACACACCGATCTGCTGATTGTTTGAGAGAAAGAAAAGCACTGTAGATGCATTCAATTGTTGTCCTGCAGTGCATTATTGTCATTTGCTTTATGGAATTCATAAGTGGTGTATGTTACCATAATGTTGCTGTACTGTAAAGTAACTGATGCAAATGTCGCCATTGTGCAGAACACACAAACTTAATTCCAAAGCATACCAAGATGAGCTCCAAATAAATGGGTCCATACATACTCCAGCCTTTCTTACCTCCAACTGATCGGCATGTAGGCGCACCAGCCTCTGCACACGCACTTTCTTGTTTGTGCGTGTGTTGTAGATGTACTCTGACTTCTTTAAGCATCCCTGGTACACCCTCATGTACGTCAGCTGACCGAATCGACCCGCCTGTTGTGAGAAGAACAAACCACGGACGACAGCGTGAGAAGAACAATATAAAGAAGGCGAGTGTGTAAAGCTGAACACATTTTAAGTACACACCTCCAGTTTGAAGGCTAGACTGACAAAGAGGTTTGTGGAGTCTCTTGTTGGGGCCAACTGGATTTTTGATGTCTCACTGGAATCTCTTAGTTACCGTAAATAAAAAGAGTGTATAGTCAGAATAAGCATATACCTGCCTGCCATAAAAGACATAAATCCACACTTACTCATTATTGAGGGTAGCGTAGTTTTTGACTTCGGTGGGGTTGGGCAGGAAATCGAGAACAGCGTCCAACAGAGGCTGAACACCTTTGTTCTTCAGCGCCGTGCCCACCAGCACTGGCGAGAAGAGACGCTGCACTGTGGCCCGGCGGATTGCAGCCTAAGGTGCCAGTAAAGCGATGATTAAATCAAATGTGACATCTGGCTGTTTTTTTTCTTTTACCTTCAAGTCATCAGTGGTTGGAATTATTTCCTCCAAGAACATCTCTCCTAAGGCTTCATCTGCGTTGGCGACACATTCAAACAGTTCCTGCCTCCGGTCTGCTGCCTCCGCACGAAAGTCTGCTGGGATCTCGTCATAGCGGATGACTCGACTGCAAAACAAGGATAGTCAGAATATTTGCAGTTAGACAAATCCAGTTAGTTGAGATTAGAATACCAGAGAAGCTCCTCATACTTTTGATATCATTGTGATTTTTGTCTACAAAAGGATAGCATGGTGAGACAGCAATTGTGTGTCTCACCAATCCATCCATTTTCTACCGCTTGTCCCGTTCAGGGTCGCGGGGGATGCTGGAGCCTATCTCAGCTGCATTCGGGCGGAAGGCGGGGTACACCCTGGACAAGTCGCCACCTCATCACAGGGCCAACACAGATAGACAGACAACATTCACACTCACATTCACACACTAGGGCCAATTTAGTGTTGCCAATCAACCTATCCCCATGTCTTTGGAGGTGGGAGGAAGCCGGAGTACCCAGAGGGAACCCACGCAGTCACGGGGAGAACATGCACACTCCACACAGAAAGACCCCGAGCGCAGGATCGACATTACAAGAAAATGTACAACAATGCATTATTATGTAACAAAACATCCATGATGTATTGACCCATAAAAAAGGTGGCAGAATGCCCTTTAAATGTGCCTTTTTAACAAACATACCTCTATTTAGTGTATGTATGGCCAATTTATTACAAAAATCAACAATATCATAAATTTCGCTCTAAGCATTTTCATTCACCCTTCAGACATGCTACAAAAAGTAGAATGAAGCTGTCTTTTAAAAATAAATCGTAAAAAATAAATAAATGAATAAAAATTCTGATATAAAAAAAAAGAAAAAAAGAATACGTTACCCAAAAGGTCCTTCGAAATACAAGCTTCTCTCCTCTACAAGGTCGATGATGCCACTCATGTTCCCCTCCAGGCCAATGGGGATGTTCACAAAGGCTGCATTCTGGTTCAGTTTGGTTCTAAAGACAGACGCAAAGTGTAAAAAAACATGAGGCCTTTCTCCACCAAAAGTTCAGCAACTTTAAGTTCCTTCATTTCCGGGAACTATAAGGTTCTGTAGACATGTGTAGTTTGTGTTTCCACCGCATTTGTCACTTCAGAATAGTTTATACATAACAGGCAGATAACGTACGGAGGAGTGGTCAGGTATATTTCCACGATCCTTCCATCTATCCATTTTCTACCGCTTGTCCCTCTCGGGGTCGCGGGGGTGCTGGAGCCTATCCCAGCTCGGGCGGTAGGCGGGGTACACTCTGGACAAGTCACCACCTCATCACAGGGCCAACATAGATAGACAACATTCACACTCACATTCACACACTAGGACCAATGTGATCCCATGTACATAGACAATAAAAGGTCATATTTGTTTTTCTAAAGCTTAAATAAATGAAATACAAAGCAATAATATACAAAATGATATGATTTAAAAACAAAGTGTAAGAATTGTACATAAAAAGTCAGGCTTTTGCCCAACAGTCAGAAAAGCGTCCCTTCAGTAAATGATGAATTTATGACGGTCAGGCGAGTCCTTACGATCCATTTGAACTGTAAATAACAATATATAAAAAATAAATGTCATTGTTAATCTCACGGCGACGACTACTTTGACAGCATGAAACAAAGTAAGTTGTGAATATTTGTTGTTATTTACTTTCGTTCCACTCGTTTACTGCCTCCTCTATTTCACAATTATCCACAAAGAATCAAGTCCCGGGGTCCCGGTGAGCACCTGGAGTAGCCACTTAAAGGTCTGGCTGATTATTTTATATTACCAGTGTTTCCCACACATTCATTTATTTGTGGCGGCCCGCCACGAAATAATTACGTCCGCCACAAATAGATTTTTTTTTTTTTTTCTCCTGTCCAGCTTCTCAGGCAAATCATATAGTTGATGTAGATGCCCATATAGGCTGTTCAGATTTACTTTACAAAAGAGAAGTGTAGGATACTTCTCTTGTTGCCTTATTTGTATTTGACCACTACTGTTTTCTGTTTATTTGTTACTGACTGTGGCAGGACACCTCTGCCTCTGTTTCACTTTATGTTGCTGGTAAATAATATGGTTGTAGTAGTAGGCTAAAGTTAAATTATTTAGTATGCACTAATTAAAGGGGCAGAGCTTTAAGAGACATTTTAGCTTTTATATTTTATAAGATATATTTTTTGTAAGAACCACAATTAATAAATATATTTCAGTGAATAACTTATTGTTCAAATCTGTATATAAATATGCACATAAAGTGTTGTAATTATATTGTAAAATGGACGGATGGATGGATGGATGGACGTTTAAAACAAAACTGTTATTATTAATTAGTAAGTATACATTTTTTGAGCCTTTTTAGAGAATATCATATCATTGTAGTAAATTATGCAAATTACTCGATGATGTCATGGTGACTACGCCCATAGCCATGCCCCCACCGCCACAGGTATCTTGGCAGTTTATGGGAAACACTGATTACTCTGTAAATATGTTTAAAAGAGTTTGGCCACTTCTCGTACCAAAAGGAGGTTTTCCTAAACAACATTAAACTGAATAGGCTACTCCTTTGAGGGATTTAGTGTGGTATCTTCAGCACAGATGCCACACTAAAGTTCCTGCAAGTCAAAAGTTCCTTTTTGAAACGCACATGTGATGTAACATGACAGAGATGAAGACGTTTTAATAAAACATAAAAGTCACCTCAGCTGCTGCAGAGATCGTCCAGGGTTGGCGCCCATGCGGTCCAATTTGTTGATAAAGGTGAGGAAGGGCACGTTGTAGCGTTTCATCTGCCGGTTCACCGTCAACGTCTGACACTGGACCCCACCCACGGCGCAGAGAACCAACACGGCGCCGTCGAGCACTCGCAACGCTCGCTCTACTTCGATGGTGAAGTCCACGTGACCTGGACATACAAACTGCATTATACTGTTGCCACGCATTGACTATAGTGTTTTATTACAGATGGCTGAATGATACATCTGGTGTAACCATTCATTTTGTTATAAAGACTGTTTAGTGCACACTTGCCATAAAATAATTTTAATAATTATTTAAAAAATTCACCATTTGTTTACATTTTCTATCAAAAGTGGAGCAAACAAGTGAATACAGTACAACCCTTGAAAATGATGCAATCACCGGTTATGGAGGATGTTCATTCGGTTATTTAATTTTGTAGAAAAAAAAACAACCTAACAGACATAACACAAAACTATAGTAATTTCAAATGGCAACTTTCTCACTTTAAGAAACTCAAGATATAAATCAAGAATATAAATTGCGGTTAGGGCTGGGCAATATGGCCTTTTATTAATATCTGGATATTTTTAGGCCATGTCACGATAGACGATATATATCTGGATATTTTGCCTTAGCCTTGAATAAACACTTGATGCATATAATCACAGCAGTATGATGATTCTATGTGTCTACATTAAAACATTCTTCTTCACACTGCATTAATATATGCTCATTTTAAACTTTCATACAGAGAGGGAAATCACAACTAAGTCAATTTAGCAAAAGTGTTATTAAACGGTTATTAAGCAGTGGCACAAACGTTCATGTCATTTCCAAAACAGAAAGTGCAAGATTGTCAGATACATTTTAAAACAAGCTATTAGTGCACTTTTGTGCATGATGTCACTAAGATGACTTATCAAAACTACACTAAATTAAAGTGCAGTTTTTGTACAGAACGCCACTACAATAGTTTAAAACAAATAAAGTGCACTTTTGTGCATGATGTCACACAAGATATTTCAATAAGTGTCAAATAAAAATGAGCTGCATAATAGGAAATCAAATAGTGTATGTCCTTCGCTATGTGGTAGGTTCCTGCGGATGTTATCTCCTTCTGTTCTTGACTATTTGTTTCATACGCTGTTGATCTCGAAATGGTTGCTTGGGCATTTTGTGGGTGTGGCACCGAACGGAGATGTTGACATGCAGAGTTTCAAGCACTCTTCATTCTCTAGCGGGTGACTTTTCAAGTGATGCTACAAATTAGCAGTAATGCTACTTTTTGTAGCAACGCTTTTGCCGCATACTTGACATATTACGGTTGTCTGTTCAACATCTTTATGCCTGAAGCCAAACCAACACCAGACGAAGGACCCCGTGCTGTTTTTCTTGGAATTAATACTTCATTTATTACCAGATTCGCACCTTCTCTCTCTCGTATTACTACTCACACCGCACCGCTAGCACCACATTACCCATGCTGCTACCTCTCTGCTCCACGAAAGCATATGAGGTTGCACACGCGACAGTATGTGACGTATGTAAGAAGGTGCGCTTGTTTTATGTCTCTGTGAGAAGGAGAGACAAGAAAGAGTGAGAAAAGCCTGTAGTGTAATGCCCGCAGCTAAAAGCAACTGTGTGAGAACGTATACTCCAATATCACGATATATAGTCATTTTCTATATCGCACAGAGACAAACCCGCGATATATCGAGTATATTCCATATATCGCCCAGCCCTAATTGTGGTTGTCCGTAACAGTTCCATTTTAAGATAAAGCAGAGTGAAAACAATATGGAATCCGTCAATTCTAGAGATAACTTTATGGAACCATAAAAAACAAAGAAAAAACACTACAACACATCACTAGTACTTTGTTGCACCACCTATTGCAGTCATGGCATGGCATGGTTTTAACCCGTGAAATCTATCAATCTTGCTACAACTTTCTCTGATTGCTGTTCACAGATCAGCTTTGCATGTTGGAGTCTTGTCACAGACCATTTTCCTTCATTTCCATCACTGAATTTTAATTGGATTGAGCCCCGGACTATTTGTAGGCCATGACATTGACCGTTAGTATCGTTTTTCAGGGGAACGTTTATACTCCATAGGAAATACATCATTATGTTGAAAAATTATGTCATCATCCCCAAACATTCTTTGCAATGACGGGATAAAAAAAAGTGCCCAAAATGTCAACGTGAACTTATGCATTTATTGAAGACGTAAACACAGCTATCTCCCCAGTACCATTACCTGACACGCAGGCCTGTTTTCTTCAGGCAGTCATCTTCATAAATCTCGTTGGATCAGCATCAAACAAAAGTTTTACTATCATTACCTTGCCAAATGCAGATTTGCGATTAATCAATGAAAATGACAGTCATCTAAAGTCCAAGATTGCCTTTTCTTAGCCCAGTCTTGATTTAAAGAGGGATATTGAGTCTATATTACGATGGTCTGGTGGTAATGAGTTCCAAAGATGAGGGGCTTAGCAGCTGAAAGCTGGTGCACCCATGATGGACAGTTTGTGTAAGGGGACCGTGAGATGGATGGATGAAGAGGATCTTAGGGAACGTGAGGGCGTGGCAACATGGAGAAGGTCAGAGATATATGACTGAGAAAGGGTATGGATAGCTTTGAAAGTGAGGAGAATTATTTTAAATTGGATACGGTGTTTGATTGTGTGAACACTCCTTTTTAACTGCAGACTAGTGAACATATTTCATCTAAGAGAGGTGTTAGCTTTGGAAATGAAAATTTACAGGGTGATTGCATACTTTGTTTCTTTAGAATTAATTCCAAAAATGTTTTCACTCTGCTTGATCTAAAAATTGAACTGTTACTACCACAATTTATATTCTTAATTTATTTTAGGGTTTCTCAAAGCCAGAAGGTTGCCATTTGAAATAGGTTTTGTGTAATGTATTTATATTTCTACAAAATCAAACAACTGAATGAACATCCTCCAAGTCTGGGCATTCCATATTTTTTGCAAAGGGTTGTACTCAGTTTATGAGTTTACCGGTAATTGCTTCTGTGATAGAGCGCTTAACTCAAAACATTTAATTTAATTTTCCTGAGGGAACTCTCCTGAAGGAATCAATAAAGTACTATCTATCTATCTATTCATATGTGAAATCAACGTTGAAGTGACAGAATTTACCTTGGAGAGTGGACTTCTACAGTATCTCCATATTTTCTTGGATTAATGTCTGCTGTTGATAATTTATTCTAACATCCTTGGCTGGCATTATCGACTCATTCTGCTTCAGTATGGCGCATATTTGCAGTGCTACTCCCAAACCGGTTTCTATACCACTTATCCTCATTAAGGTCATCATTGGGGTTATCCCAGCTGACACGGGGCGAGAAGCAGGGTACACCCCAGACTGGTGGCCAGCCAATCGCAGGACACATATCCAACCATTTTGTTTGTTTGGGATGATTTTGATCTTTAATTCAATGAATATCATCCACTTCTTCTTCCGAGCACTGTCCTTCACATCTACTTCCTTCCTTTCCATGGTTGGAAAACAAATGTATGTTCGTCTCTGGCTATAAGCAAATAATAGCGAGTATAATCAGATGTTTGGGTGGATCTTACGGCTATGACAACTCATGAACAGCTTCGGAAGTAAAATTTTTGCTTGTAACTTAAAGCATAACAATTAGCCTAGAGACAGCTCTTATCTCAAAACACTAGGGGTGTAACGGTACACAAACATTTCGGTTCTGTATGTACCTCGGTTTAGAGGTCACGGTTCGGTTAATTTTCGGTACAGTAAGAAATCAACAAAATATACATTTTTGGGTTATTTATTTACCAAATTTGTAAACAATGGCTTTATCCTTTTAACATTGGGAACACTATTATAATTCTGCCCACGTTAATCAACATTAAACTGCCTCAAGTTGTTGCTCAGATTAAATACAATGACAAAACTTTTCTTCTACATATAAAAAGTGCAACATTAAACAGTTTCAAGTCAACTCATCATGCTTAATTTATTACAGCATTTGGGAAGCCTGTAGTTGATTTGTATTATGTAAATGTTATATTTTTATCAACATGTGATAGCAGGTACCCTGCGATTCAAAACTAGGCTGCTGCATTACTAATGATTAACGTAACTATAGCTGAAAAAATGGTACAATAGCAATAGGAGAGACTATTCATCCCTGAACACCATGGATTTCATGTAGGCTTAATGATGCAGTTACATTATTATATTAACTATCAGAGACAGAAACTCTTCATTTAACATAATGTCCTTTTTTGCTGCTTCAACACAGCTCAATCAACACAGAAAAAGGTAAAGTGAAATAATAGACGGACAGGGCTTTGCTGTCCGTAACACACACAGCTAACGTTACGCTAAAAGCGAATTAGCCTTCACCTCAAGCCAGGACTGCGAGCGAGCTGAGCTGCCTTTTATATTTCTAGAAGGTCAACGGGCTCATAGTGATGTTACTAGTAGTTGACTGGGAAGTGTTTATTATAATTTGGGGAGAGTCCGCTGCCTGATGCCTACCTGCTAAACCAGACCTGGGCATTGTACGGCCCGCAGGCCGCATCCGGCCCTTTGCGCATCCCTGTCCGGCCCGCGTGAGGCCAATCATAAATTACAAAATACATTTCAAAAAGTATCTATGTCGAGTGTGCAATACAACGGTGCTGCTTTTGTTTTGAAAAGCGTTATTTGTAGTACTTCCGTGTGGACGTATGCGCGTGTGTGATTGTGAGTGAATTGAACGGCGCAATCACAAATTACAAAATAAAGTTTAAAAAACATCTATGTCGTGCGCGCAATACAACTGTGCTGCTTTTATTTTGAAATGTGTTATTTATGTGCATATGTCCGGGGGGAACCTGTGAGTGAAGGTGCATAAAGACAAGTGATGAGACGCTAAAAAAATAAAAGTTGATGACGAATGGCGTGTTTTCAACAAGACATGGACTGGCAAGTATTTCTTTACATAAATTAATGGTAAAGCCGTGTGCTTAATTTGTGGTACACAGCTTGCTGTGTTTAAAGAATATCATTTTAATCGCCACTACACGAAGAAACACGAGGGAAAATACCGGAATGTGTCTGATGAAGCGCGTGCAAGGGAGGCCGATGTGTTGATGGTAAAACTGCAAACCCAACAAGGACTTTTTGCCATATTTCACATCCCCAGAGATGCAGCCGTCAGGACAAGTTTCGTCATTTCTCACAAAAGCGCCAGAAAAAGTAAGGCGTTTTCTGACGGAGAGTTTATTAAGGAGTGCTTATTGGACTCTGTTGCGCTGATATGCCCGGAGACATGGACTGTTTTTCGCTAACTTTGGATGAGAGCTGTGATGTACGTGACACCGCCCAGCTGCTCTTCTTCTTACCTGATGTCGTTGTGGCTTGTGCAGCCCTTTGAGACACTCGTGATTTAGGGCTATACAAGTAAACTTTGATTGATATATATATATATATATATATATATATATATATATATATATATGTCGTCATGTTTGTGAACGATCATCAAAATTCCAAAATAAAAAGTGTAGTTCCTCTTTAAGTTGAGGTTTGCATAATACGGGACCTTTAGTTGAGTTTGATTAGAAAACATTGTTTTATTACCTGGTGTGTCAATGATGTTGATGTTGTGGTTCTTCCACATTGTGTAGGTAGCAGCTGACTGGATGGTGATGCCTCTTTGCCTTTCCAGCTCCATGGAGTCCATTGTGGCTCCAACGCCATCCTTCCCCTTTACCTATATACGTATATATAACACAGCCATTACAAAATCTATCCATCTACAAATGCCATTTCAGAGCCAACGTTGACCGGAAGTGACGTCAACCTCGTGTATCTCCGCTATTCTCCCCGTGTAGTACAGCACACGCTCGGTCAAGGTGGTCTTCCCCGAGTCGATGTGCGCGGAGATGCCGATGTTGCGAATCATGTGATTGGGGAGCACAGCTGAGCAGCATGGTCGGCAGCTGTTGATGAGCACCTGGAGGAATGACACATAAACTTCCATCTTCACCTCTTCTAAACCGACGCTTGGCTTACCTTCTTAATAGTGACACCTCCTGAAGCAAGATGTCGCCTTTTTGTCAAAGAAAGTGCCTTTTGAAGAAGTGTCATGTTGGCAGGCACACACAGACAGGTCAGGCCCCAACAGCGGCTGAATGTCACGCCGGACTCCGGCGCTCAGCTTGCTGCCGGTTGTGAAACTGGACTTCCGGTTGTACGGAAACAGAGAGGTGCCAAGACTCATGCCAGCAACAGTTCTTCTTCTTCTTCATATTATGGCGGGTCGCAACCAACGTTATAGATGCATACCGCCACCTACTGTACTGAAGTTCAACTACGGCACACTAGGGCAGTGTTTTTCAACCTTTTTCGAGCCAAGGCACATTTTTTTCTTTGGAAAAATCCCGAGGCACACCACCAGCGGAAAACGTAAAAAAAATTAAACTCAGCAGCCGATATTGACAATAAAAAGTCGTCGTTGCAATTGTTGGATATTACAAACCCTGTTTCCATATGAGTTGGGAAATTGTGTTAGATGTAAATATAAACGGAATACAATGATTTGCAAATCATTTTCAACCCATACTCAGTTGAATATGCTACAAAGACAACATATTTGATGTTCAAACTGATAAAAAAAAATTTTTGTTGCAAATAATCATTAACTTTAGAATTTGATGCCAGCAACACGTGACAAAGAAGTTGGGAAAGGTGGCAATAAATACTGATAAAGTTGAGGAATGCTCATCAAACACTTATTTGGAACATCCCACAGGTGAACAGGCAAATTGGGAACAGGTGGGTGCCATGATTGGGTATAAAAGTAGATTCCATGAAATGCTCAGTCATTCACAAACAAGGATGGGGCGAGGGTCACCACTTTGTCAACAAATGCGTGAGCAAATTGTTCAACAGTTTAAGAAAAACCTTTCTCAACCAGCTATTGCAAGGAATTTAGGGATTTCACCATCTACGGTCCGTAATATCATCAAAGTGTTCAGAGAATCTGGAGAAATCACTGCACGTAAGCAGCTAAGCCCGTGACCTTTGATCCCTTTAGGCTGTACTGCATCAATAAGCGACATCAGTGTGTAAAGGATATCACCACATGGGCTCAGGAACACTTCAGAAACCCACTGTCAGTAACTACAGTTGGTCGCTACATCTGTAAGTGCAAGTTAAAACTCTCCTATGCAAGGCGAAAACCGTTGATCAACAACACCCAGAAACGCCGTCGGCTTCGCTGGGCCTGAGCTCATCTAAGATGGACTGATACAAAGTGGAAAAGTGTTCTGTGATCTGACGAGTCCACATTTCAAATTGTTTTTGGAAACTGTGGACGTCGTGTCCTCCGGACCAAAGAGGAAAAGAACCATCCGGATTGTTATAGGCGCAGAGTTGAAAACAAACATCTGTGATGGTATGGGGGTGTATTATTACCCAAGACATGGGTAACTTACACATCTGTGAAGGCCCCATTAATGCTGAAAGGTACATACAGGTTTTGGAGCAACATTGTTGCCATCCAAGCAACGTTACCATGGACGCCCCTGCTTATTTCAGCAAGACAATGCCAAGCCCCGTGTTACATCAATGTGGCTTCATAGTAAAAGAGTGCGAGTACTAGACTGGCCTACCTGTAGTCCAGACCTGTCTCCCATTCAAAATGTGTGGCACATTATGAAGCCTAAAATACCACAACGGAGACCCCCGGACTGTTGAACAACTTAAGCTGTACATCAAGCAAGAATGGGAAAGAATTCCACCTGAGAAGCTTAAAAAATGTGTCTCCTCAGTTCCCAAACGTTTACTGAGTGTTGTTAAAAGGAAAGGCCATGTAACACAGTGGTGAACATGCTCTTTCCCAACTACTTTGGCACGTGTTGCAGCCGTGAAATTCTAAGTTAATTATTATTTGCAAAAAAAAAATAAAGTTTATGAGTTTGAACATCAAATATCTTGTCTTTTTAGTGCATTCAATTGAATATGGGTTGAAAAGGATTTGCAAATCATTGTATTCTGTTTATATTTACATCTAACACAATTTCCCAACTTATATGGGAACAGGGTTTGTACTTTAAACCATAACCAAGCATGCATCAATATAGCTCTTGTCTCAAAGTAGGTGTACTGTCACCACCTGTTACGCCACACCCTGACTTATTTAGACTTTTTTGATGTTTTCCTGTGTGTAGTGTTTTAGTTCTTGTCTTGCGCTCCTATTTTGTTTTTGATTGTCACGTCATGTATGGATGTACTTTGTGGACGCCGTCTGCTGCTCCACACGCTGAAAGTCTTTGCTGTCGTCCAGCATTCTGTTTTTGTTTACTTTGCAGCCAGTTCAGTTTTAATTTCGTTCTGCATAGCCATCCATAAGCGTCAATTGCGTTGTAGATGTCGGGAACATGGTTTGTCATGATCACAATATGAAGACGACAGCGGGAGGCAGCGTGCAGGTAAAAAGGTATATAATGCTTAAACCAAAAATAAACAAAAGGTGGGTGCCCCTAAGAAAAGGTGTTGAAGCTTAGGGAAGGCTATGCAAAACGAAACTACAACTGAGCTGGCTACAAAGTGAAGAAAAACAGAATGCTGGACGACAGCAAAGACTTACAACGTGTGGAGCAGAGAAGGCGTCCACAAAGTATATCAGTACATGACATGACAATCAACAATGTCCCCACAAAGAAACGGTCTTGATTGCTAAAACAAAGCAGGTGCGGGGAATATCACTCAAAGGAAGACATTAAACTGCAACAGGAAAATACCAACAAAACAGGAAAAGCCACCAAAATAGGAGCGCAAGACAAGAACTAAAACACTACGCAAGGGAAAACAGCAAAAAAGTCCAAATAAGTCAGGGTGGGATGTGACAGGTGGTGACAGTACACCTACTTTGAGACAAGAGCTATATTGATGCATAGTTGGTTATGGTCTAAACTCATATCCAACAATTGCAACAACAACTTTGTATTGTCTACTGAGTTTAATTTTTTAATGATTTCTACTGGTGGTGTGCCTCCGGATTTTTTTAATGAAAAAATGCGCCTTGGTTCAAAAAAGGTTGAACAACACTGAACTATGGAATTCTCTTAACAATGAGATAAAAGATTGTACAAATATATTCCAATTGAAAAAAATATATAAAGACAGAACAATAAGATCATATGGACAGCCGTAAGTGTCTACATTTTTCTTTATATTTATTACTTTACTTATTTTTCGTCCGGTTTTGTATTTGTTTTGTATCATCCCGTGAGGTGTATATTACTTTTTTTGTTCGGTTTGTACTTCATGAAGTTTTGCACTTGTTGGTTTTTTTTGTGTGTTTTTTGTTTGTTTTCATTATATTTGGATGTATTTGTTTGGTTTGTATGCTTGTGAATCTGGGCTATCCATTAAGTAAGACTACTTATTATGTTGAAGGGGGCAGGAAATATAAGATTTTCTTCATCCTGTTCCTTGTCAAGCATAGGTGTGTAAATATGTTTTTAGTTGCTAAAGTTGAATTGTCTGTTGATCAAAAATGCACTTCAATGAAGGAGATGAATAAAAATGAATGACAATTAAGTGTGTGTCCTCAGGGTGAGTACTTAGGTTACAGACTATGTTGGTATATACATATCAAATATGTATTTACACAAAATCAAACATAATAAAAGAGAGAAAAAAATATATGCTGCACATTTTCAACCACCCAATATAGCTCACATGTATCTGTTGCCACTTTGCCTAATAAGTATAATGTTGGCCTCGGTCCAGTGTGTCCTAACCTATAAGTGGAGTATGTACCACCTCCTCTTTCCTATACTTTCCTCTATATTCTTCCCTTTAATAAATTGTTGGATGTTGTATAAGTGTCTGCCTTTTCTCCCAGAATCCCACAGTTTTTGCCAGGATTCCCCAATTGCTGTATTAATCAGGGATTTTTTCTCCCCTCTTCCAACTGGGATTTTTTTAATTAACTTATTGTCCGCCATTTTGGCCATCAACAGTTCATGAAACTACAGCACTACATTAAAAAAGTAAACACTATACAATAACAAACTACAAAGGCAGGTCATGTTTTAGTATATTTCGAATATGCTTAAAAAAAGTAAATCCCAATTTTTCACTTGCACAATTCAATGTGTCCGAAAAGGAGTATGAATAAGCAGCTGAATCCTACTAATTATATTTGATAGTGTTCTCACTTCATGTGATTAATGTGCCACGTTGCCTATTGTCTAATAGGGAAAGACCAGATTAAAGGATGCTTAATTGTAGGGTTTGCTTGGCACTCAGCATCAAGGGTTGGAAATGGGGGTTAAATCACCAAAATTATTCCTGGGCGCGGCACTGCTGCTGCCCACTGCTCCCCTCACCTCCCAGGGGGTGATCAAGGGGATGGGTCAAATGCAGAGGACACATTTCACCACACCTAGTGTGTGTGTGACAATCGTTGGTACTTTAACTTTAACTTAACTTTATACATAGCTTATTGAGCCATGAAAATGATAAATAACAGTCTTAACCATACTTGCCAACCTTGAGACCTCCAATATCGGGAGGTGGGGTGGGGTGTGGGGGGGGGGGGGGGTCTTGGCCGGGGGCGTGGGGCGTGGCTTGGCGTGGGGCGTGGTTGGGGCGTGGTTGGGGCGTGGTTAAGAGGAGAGTATTTTACAGCTTGAATTCACCAACTCAAGTATTTCAATATATATATATATATATATATATATATATATATATATATATATATATATATATATATATATATATATATATATATATATGTATATATATATATATATATATATGTATATATATATATATATATATAAATACTTGACTTTCAGTGAATTCTAGCTATATATATATTTATTTTATTATATATATATAAATATAAATAAAAGAAATACTTGAATTTTAGTGTTCATTTATTTACACATATACACACACACACACACACACAACACTCATCTACTCATTGTAGTACTTGAAAGTACAATGCTTTGCAGCCAGAAGCACAGCCTTTGAAGGAATATAGCTGTGGGCAGCATCTGTGAAATTTATTTTGCAGGAAAGGAGTGAGTTAAGGGTTGAATTGTCCATCCTCTTTCTATTCTCTGTCACTATTTTTCGAACCATACTGAACACCCTCTCTGATGATGCATTGCTGTGTGGCACGCATAAAAGTGCTTTCATCAAATGCACGAGTGTGGGGAATCTTCCATCTCTCCCTAGCATGGCCCAAAACCGGTCAATCCTTGCTTCCTGGGGAAGATGTTCCCTGGCAAGCAATTGGTACTCCAGTACTTGTACCCGGAGGCTGGTCAGGTCCAATCGCAGCTGCGGCAGACTGTTTCCTAGCTCCATAACTGCAAATGAAAATGAGCAAATTAAGCACAAGTGAGCTTGGGATATAATTGCTTTCTCTAGTCTTATCCTCTATAACAGGGGTCGGGAACCTTTTTGGCTGAGAGAGCCATGAGAGCCATGAAAGCCAAATATTTTAAAATGTATTTTCGTGAGAGCCATATAATATCATTGAAAAATAAATAAACATTGAATATTCTTTAACTCTGAATACAACTAAGTGCGTGCATTTTTAAGTAAGACCAACATTTTTAGAGTACAATAAGTCTCTTTTTCTTTTTAATAACATTGTTATTCTGAAGGTAACCAATAATAAATTAAATACTTCTTACCATTAATGCTGCATGGTTTCGTTTCTCCAGTCAATTTTTCTGTCACTAGGAATAAACAAAGCACAACATTACTTATCAGTGGTCTGTCTCCTAGCACAGTGGTTCTCAACCTTTTTTCAGTGATGTACCCCCTGTGAAAATGTTTTTAATTCAAGTACCCCCTAATCAGAGCAAAGCATTTTTGGTTGAAAAATAGAGATAAAGAAGTAAAATACAGCACTATGTCATCAGTTTCTGATTTATTAAATTGTATAACAGTGCAAAATATTGCTCATTTGTTGTGGTCTTTCTTGAACTATTTGGAAAAAAAGATATAAAAATAACTAAAAATTTGTTGAAAAATAAACAAGTGATTCAATTATAAATAAAGATTTTTACACACAGAAGTAATCATCAACTTAAAGGGCCCTCTTTGGGGATTGTAATAGAGATCCATCTGGATTTATGAATTCAATTCTAAACATTTCTTCACAAAAAAATAAATCTTTAACATCAATATTTATGGAACATGTCCACAAAAAATCTAGCTGTCAACACTGAATATTGCATTGTAATGAATGGAATAGCCTACTTGATTTGATGTTCAGTTTATGAACTTACATTCATATTTTGTTGAAGTATTATTCAATAAATATATTTATAAAGGATTTTTGAATTGTTGCTATTTTTAGAATATTTAAAAAAAAATCTCACGTACCCCTTGGCATACCTTCAAGTACCCCCAGGGGTACACGTACCCCCATTTGAGAAGCACTGTCCTAGCATATTGTAATATATTTACATTTACACATAAGCGACTTTACATTTACCTTAGCACTGCGTTCAGTGACTCAAAGAGGTTCTCTGCTGTGCCAATGTTGCACACTGGCATGTGCAGAAACTTCGTCACCACCTCCTCAGTTTTCGGATCGCAAACCCTGGCCAATATCACAAACTCCTTAAAAAAAAATATATATATATAAATATATTTAGAAAGCAATTTTCACAGCATCCACAACATTACTTTGTATGTTTCTGTTAAGACTCTTAACAGAAACATACACATTGTATACTGGATAAAAGATACAGAATATATGATACACTGATATAAAAATAGTACACATCTAAAAAAAAGTGTTCTCACTTCATGTAATTAGTGTACCACGTTGCCAAATGTCTAACAGGGAAAGACACAATTAAAGGTCGCTTAATTGTAAGGTTATAGATAGCTTATTCAGCCATGAAAATGATGTGTGTGTGTGACAATCATTGGTACTTTAACTTTAACTTAAATCATCATCATCATCATCATTTCTTTTTATTCCTTTCATGAAAATGCATATATACAAGCCATATACAGTTGACACTTTCATTGTTTTTTTGTTTCTTATACATTTCCATGATCAGAAAGGAGCAGATGGAAGAATACTATTCTTATATTTATCTGCCCCCTTTTTAACACAAATTATTTTAGATTACTTTATCACTGTTCCCTCCACCAACACCCGAACTCCAAAATACTTAAAATGTTCTTTTAAGCATTTTCAAAATGACACGTCCAATCAAAATCAAAAATCAGTTTGATATAATTCTAGTTGTCTCTTTTTGTAACTCTTTTTAAATTCAAAAATATTCTTGCAACTTTTTAAGCCTTTGCCTAGAGAATTCCATGCTTTAAATAACAGCCTTAACAGAAACATACACATTGTAAACTGGATACAAGGTACAGAATATATGATACACTGGTATAAAAATAGTATACATAAAAAAAAGAATAACAATATATGAATCAATCACATGTTGGTTTTCATTAGGCAATAACACAGGAATGAATTTAGGATAACTGTTGCAGCCGTTTGCTCACACAGTTGATTTATGTTGTTTTATTTAGCGTTTTTTTTTTTTTTTATCCTGCAACTGTTTGTTTTGTGAATTTGCAGCATTTCCTGTTGCATTTTTTATTTACAGTATTTTTGTGTTTTTTTGGTTTGGGATCATTCTGTACATTCTGACTTTGGATCTAATATGCTCAGAAAAAAAGTATTATGTACCCATTTTTGTTGTGTATTTTTTATTATTTCATTTATAGAATGGCAAATAAAAATGAGCTGTCGGCAGCAAACGGACGCCCCTGGTCATGTAGCTGTTTTTATTTTTTGTTTGTAATTTTCAAACAGCATAACATATATATATATTATTTGAGTTCAATGATAGCTAGCTAAAAAAAGAAAGAACTACAATAAGTCAAAAATTACTTGACATTTTTACTGCACTTTAGTGGGCACCTAAAGGCAACACACGTGACAGGAAATGGAAACATTAGCCCATTTGCTAGTTTCGTTATGTCGCCACAGCGTAGAACTACTTTAAAGTTTTTCATCTGATACTCTTCATTTGCGGAAGTCCTTACTCCACATTTAGTGTTAAAAGGTGTTTTAGCTACCATACGGACTAATGTTAGGGAATTCATTTTAAGCTAGCTGTGCCCGTCATACCACAAAGGCTGAAGTTGTCAAGCTGCTCTCTGAGTGTTGTTGACGTTTCCTCTTCCGCACTAACCGCATTCAGTGTGGTACTAATACTAGTCGGCACCAGTACTGCACGCTTTCCACGACGTCAACTTTTTTTAAAAAGCTGATACAATAATTACACCAGGACAAAAACTGCCAGGTACGGTTGCTCATATTTTTTTTTTTTAATCATTTATTGTTGCCCTAGGACTGCTATTTTTACTGATCTGTATACTTCAATGTGCTGTACTTTAATACAGAACTTGTTTTTACTAGGATCTGGGCTGTATTGTGTGTCTCCAACCTTTTTTCTTTTAAGAGCTACTTTTACAAAAAAAATAATCTCATTTTTGTAACCTTTATTTCCATGTCTTATGTCTACCCAAACAAAGAGAATATGCTTGTTTTGCCAGAGCCTTACAAACTGTTGGCACATTATGCATTAAAACCTTTTATTCATCTACATCTTTTATTTTTTTTAAGTATGCATTTCTTTATAGTGCATCTTTTTTTAAAATCAGTATATATAGGTCAAAAATAAATTATTTTGTGTTTTATTTATATGACTAGCAACATTTAAAATGTAAATTTTTTAGACATAAACAAACTTTAATGATCCACAAGGGAAATTGTTCCACACAGTAGCTCAGTTACAAAGGCTGGAAAGTGTAAGGATGGAAAGGATAATGCAGGTATAAAGTAGACTAAAAATGTACCGTAGTAGCAATATAAAATATAACATATATGTAATATTTAAATATTATATACACTACCGTTCAAAAGTTTGGAGTCACCCAAACAATTTTGTGGAATAGCCTTAATTTCTAAGAACAAGAATAGACTGTCGAGTTTCAGAGGAAAGTTCTCTTTTTCTGGCCATTTTGAGCGTTTAATTGACCCCACAAATGTGATGCTCCGGAAACTCAATCTGCTCAAAGGAAGGTCAATTTTGTAGCTTCTGTAATGAGCTAAACTGTTTTCAGATGTGTGAACATGATTGCACAAGGGTTTTCTAATCATCAATTAGCCTTCTGAGCCAATGAGCAAACACATTGTACCATTAGAACACTGGAGTGATATTGCTGGAAATGGGCCTCTATACACCTATGTAGATATTGCACCAAAACTCAGACATTTGCAGCTAGAATAGTCATTTACCACATTAGCAATGTATAGAGTGTATGTGGGCTCTGTACCGAGGATGTCGTTGTGGCTTGTACAGCCCTTTGAGACACTTGTGATTTAGGGTTATATAAATAAACATTGATTGATTGATAGAGTGTATTTCTTTAAAGTTAAGACTAGTTTAAATTTATCTTCATTGAAAAGTACAGTGCTTTTCCTTCAAAAATAAGGACATTTCAATGTGACCCCAAACTTTTGAACAGTAGTGTATACATTATAGGATATATACTGATATATTATATTATTATATTATATTTTTATGTAATATATATATATATATATAGGGCAGCACGGTATAAGAGGGGTTAGTGCGTCTGCCTCACAATACGAAGGTCCTGGGTTTGATCCTGCGCTCGGGATCTTTCTGTGTGGAGTTTGCATGTTCTCCCCGTGACTGTGTGGGTTCCCTTCGGGTACTCCGGCTTCCTCCCTCCTCCAAAGACATGCACCTGGGGATAGGTTGATTGGCAACACTAAATGGTCCCTAGTGTGTGAATGTTGTCTGTCTATCTGTGTTGGCCCTGTGATGAGATGGCGACTTGTCCAGGGTGTACCCCGCCTTCCGCCCGATTGTAGCTGAGATAGGCTCCAGCACCCCCCACCACCCCGAAAGGGACAAGCGGTAGAAAATGGATGGATGGATATACAATATATAACAATTAACATGTACAATATAAAGTTGAAAAAAAAGTTAAAGTACCAATGATAGTCACACACACACACTGGGTGTGGTGAAATTATTCTCTGCATTTGACCCATTCCCTTGTTCCACTCCCTGGGAGGTGAGGGGAGCAATGAGCAGCAGCGGTAGCCGCGCCTGGGAATCATTTTTGGTGATTTAACCCCTAATTCCAACCCTTGATGCTGAGTGCCTAGCAGGGAGGTAATGGCTCCTATTTCTATAGTCTTTGTTATGACTCGGCCGGGGTTTGAACTCACGACCTACCGATCTCAGGGCGGACACTCTAACCACTAGGCCACTGTGCAGGTATCACAGTATATGTAACAGCTGCAGCATAAAGTGGAGAGTAGATCCAGCAGAAAATATACATTATAAAGAAAGAGAGGTAGCTAACATGTCAGGTGTCAGGTAATAGACAGATATCATCTATTGCTGTATGGCCAGTGTTTTATACAGCTGGATGGAGTGTGTAATGAAGGAGTTCTTGTATCCAACACTGTGGGAACCAAGCTGAAGGAGCCTGTTGGAGTATTTAGGAAGCAGATCTACATTCTAAGAGTGCAATCATTGTCTTTATGCTAGTTTGTGGTAATGTGTAATTAATTAAGTCTGATTTGAAGTGTTATAAAAATGCTGAGAGTTTAAGCAAATATTTTTGGACTCTTTGGTGAGCTACTCAAAGTCCTCTGGCGAGCTACCGGTAACTCACGAGCTACTGGTTGGAGACCCCCGCTTTACAGTATATGAGTGTTACTTTAAAATGTACCATTTACAGTTATACCTAATGATATATACTATAAGAACTAGATCAGTGTTTTTCAACCACTGTGCCGCGGCACACTAGTGTACAGTGAGATATTGTTTGGTGTGCCGTGGGAAATGATGCAATTTCACCTAATATTTTTTGCAAACCAGTAATTATAATCCGCAAACAATGTGCCGTTGTTGAGTGTCTGTACGGTCTGGAGATCAGCAGAGTAACCGTGTAATACTCTTCCGTACCCGTAGGTGGCAGCAGGTAGCTCATTGTTTTGTAAGTCTACTTTGAGACAAGAGAATTAATGATGGTTATCGTTTGAAGTCATTTCGAACAATTGCATCAGGTACTTGGTGAGAACGACTTTATATTGCCAATATAGTCTATTGAGTTTCGTTTTTAACATTTTCTGCTGGTGGTGTCTGTCATGTATTGGTTACTCGGGTCACAGGACCATACTGGAACCATTGTAAGGGGAATTTAAGGGCGGGGGACACAGGATATGATGACACGTGTTGTGTGTTGGACACCTGGAAGTGGAAAAAGTAAGAGCGGGAATAAAAGACAGAAAAAGACAATAAGCTTTCTTTTGGTGTATTATTAAGCTTAGATTGCTAATAAGTGACAAGTTTGGTATAGCGACGATGATGGGATAGTGTCTCCCTGGATTTTTTCAATGAAAAAAATGTGCCTTGGCTCAAAAAAGGTTGAAAAACACTGAACTAGATGATAGCATGCAGCAGTGTTGGCGCTAAGAATTTTCAAAATGACCCCATCAAGTCATAAAAATGCTGAGAGTTTAAGCAAATATTTTTTGACTTTTTGGTGAGCTACTCAAAGTCATCTGGCGAGCTACAAAGTCATCTGGCGAGGTACTGGTAACTCACGGGCTACTGGTTGGAGACCCCCGCTTTACAGTATATGAGTGTTACTTTAAATTTTTTCCATTTACAGTTATATCTAATGATATATACTATAATAACTAGATGATAGCATGCAGAATATCAATATCTATATCAAGATGATACATTATGTCTTTAGATTATTGTCCTGTTTGTATGAATATAAATCATCCTCAAACTGTATTAATGGTTTTGTGTATTTTACATTAAAGCACATCACGTGTTTACATTTTCAAAATAAGAAGAAGCACACATTATTCTTCTAATTGGCAAATGTTAGAGTGCATCATCAGTCATTTACTCTTTTTCTTATAAAACAATCCTTAAAAAAGTAATTGTTCAGCATTCGAAACAAACCCCATTCAGTCAGTCAACTTACTCTGAGTCATTTACGTGTCATATTTTTTTGAACATGGATTGCATAACAATGTGCATGCATGTGTGTCACTTGCAATGAGCACTTTTTTCCATTGTTGTCTTTGCTGTCTTGCTTTCGCCATACTAGCATTCCTTCCTGACAGCTGAGTGTAGCAGAACAGTACATGGCAGAGATAAAAAAAACAAGCTATCTGGCTCTTCAAGGATGCCTTTGAAATTGATGAAATGAAACATCAGCCTACGTACAGTCCGTATGAACATGTGATGTGTCCGAGTAAGGAATGTATTCTGTTTACTGGGAAAAAAATAAAAACAGAGGTGTATGAGGAGAGAAAAGTTATCATTTTACTAGAATGAAGTTGTATTTTGCAAAATAATAATAATAATAATAATACCTGGGATTTATATAGCGCTTTTCTAAGTACCCAAAGTCGCTTTACATGTTAAAAACCCATCATTCATTCACACCTGGTGGTGGTAAGCTACTTTCGTAGCCACAGCTGCCCTGGGGTAGACTGACGGAAGCGTGGCTGCCAATTTGCGCCTACGGCCCCTCCGACCACCACCTATCATTCATTCAACATTCATTCACCGGTGTGAGCGGCACCGGGGGCAAGGGTGAAGTGTCCTGCCCAAGGACACAACGTCATGGTAAGAGGCGGGGAGCGAACCTGCAACCCTCAGGTTTCTGACACGGGCGCTCTGCCCACTACGCCATGCCGCCCCTGTGTTGGACGTATACTAGAATATGGTAGTAATCTTACAAGAATGATGCTAATGAATTAGAAGTAAGTCACACTATTGTAAGACTAGAATGCTATGTGTTATGATAGATAGATAGATAGATAGATAGATAGATAGATAGATAGATAGATAGATAGTACTTTATTGATTCCTTCAGGAGAGTTCCCTCAGGAAAATTAAAATTCCAGCAGCAGTGTACAGAATTGAGATCGAATTTAAAAAAAAGTAAATAATGGGGGTATAAATGGAAACAAAATAGAAAAATATTACAATAGAATAGAAACAAAAAGCATCAATGAGAATACAAATATAACAGTAAAATAAGAATATAACAAGAGAAACTAGGCATTAGTGACCATGTTATGAAAACGTATTACACTGTTATTGTTTTGCATCCCCCGTCATTCTAGTACCCCCCCTCCCCCCCAGAGAGGAGTTGTACAGTCTAATGGCGTGTGGGACAAAGGAGTTTTTTAGTCTATTAGTCCTGCACTTGGGATGAAGCAGTCTAGCACTGAACAGGCTCCTCTGGCTACTGACAACGGTATGCAGAGGGTGACTGGCATCATCCAGGATGCTCACTAGTTTTTCCACAGTCCTCTTCTCTGCCACCGTCACCAGTGAGTCCAGTTTTAGTCCGATCGTAGAACCGGCCCGCCTGATCAGTTTCTCCAGTCTGGAGCTGTCCTTCTTAGATATACTGCCCCCCCAGCACACTACGATGTAGTACAGAACACTGGCAACCACAGACTGGTAGTACATCCACAATAGTTTTTTACAGACGTTGAAGGAGTGCAGCCTCCTCAGGAAGTACAGCCTGCTCTGTCCTTTCCTGTACAAGTGGTCCGTGTTAACAGTCCAGTCCAGCTTGTTGTCCACCCACACCCCGAGGTACTTGAATGAGTCCACGGTCTGTACCTCGACTCCCTCGATCACAATAGGTTGTGACCTTGGACTCGACCTCCCAAAGTCAATGACCAGCTCTTTGGTCTTTGAAGGGTTGAGCTGCAAGAGGTTCCTGTGGCACCAGACAACAAAGTCCCTCACCAGCCTCTGAA
Source organism: Entelurus aequoreus (assembly GCF_033978785.1). Lineage (NCBI taxonomy): Eukaryota > Metazoa > Chordata > Actinopteri > Syngnathiformes > Syngnathidae > Entelurus > Entelurus aequoreus. The sequence goes on from NC_084740.1 coordinate 20,408,002, forward strand.
ACTCCTCCTCTCTGCCGTCACTGATGCACCCGACGATGGCTGTGTCATCCGCGTACTTCTGGATGTGACAGCTCTGAGTTGTAGCAGAAGTCAGCGATGTACAGGGTGAAGAGAAGAGGGGCCAGCACCGTTCCCTGGGGTGCTCCGGTGCTGCTGATCACAGTGTCAGATGTGATGTCCTTCAGTCTGACGTACTGTTGCCTATGGGTGAGATAGTCTGAAATCCAGGCAACCAGGCAGGGATCCACTCGCATTCTGTCCAGCTTGTCCTGGAGTAGGCGGGGCTGGATAGTATTAAAGGCACTCGAGAAGTCCAGGAACAGGATCCTCACAGCGCCATTTCCCTTATCCAGGTGTGAGTGGGCTCGGTGCAGCAGGTAAAGGATAGCATCCTCCACACCAACGCCTGCCTGGTACGCAAACTGCAGGCTGTCCTGGGCATGTTGCACCTGTGGTCTGAGGAGGCTGAGAAAGAGCCGCTCCATTGTCTTCATTATATGAGAGGTGAGCGCCACTGGTCTGTAGTCGTTCAACTCACTGGGGCAGTTCTTTTTGGGAACTGGAACAATGAACGACGTCTTCCAGAGGGTGGGCACTCTCCCCAGCTGCAGGCTGAGGTTGAAGATCCGCTGGAGTGGTTCACCCAGTTCTGCAGCACAGGTCTTCAGGAGTCGGGGGCACACCTTGTCTGGGCCTGCTGCTTTCCTAGGCTGTAGCTTCCTCAGTTGACCTCTGACCTGGTCTGCAGAGATGACTAATGTCTGCGTAGAGGTGGTGGAGGGGGGTGTTGCCGTGGCTGGGGGGGAGGTGCGTTGAGGGGAAAGTGGGTGGCTGCAATGGGGAGTGAGGGGTGGAGAGGACACGGGCTGGTTGAAGCGGTTGAAGAAGTTATTCATCTCATTCGCCCTCTCTATTGTCCCCCCAACAGCTCTGGTCTTTGCCTTGTGGCCTGTGATGGTTTTCACACCTTCCCAGACCTCCCTCATGTTGTTCTGCTGCAGCTTCTGCTCCAGCTTCTGCTCCAGCTTCTTCCTGTAGCTGTCCTTAGCTTCCCTCACGCGTTGTTTCACCTCCCGCTGTGCTGCTCTCATTGCCTCCCTGTCTCCACTCCTGAAGGCAGCTTTCTTCTTGTTGAGGACAGCTTTAACCTCTTGTGTTACCCAGGGTTTGTTATTAGGGTAGCACCGAACAGTCTTAGCAGGGCAGATCACGTCCACACAGAAGTTGAGGTAATCCGTGAGACAGTGAGTCAGCCCATCAATGTCCTCACCCTGTGGAAGCAGCACGTCCCAGTCTGTGGTGTTGTAGCATTCCCTGAGGGCATCTTCCATTTCAGGGGACCATCTCCTCACAGAGCAAGTGTTAACAGGCTGCCTTTGGACCAGGGGGTTGTATTTTGGCTGCAAATGGACAAGATTGTGGTCAGACTTCCCTAGTGGGGGGAGGGGTGTGACCTTGTATGCATCCTTGACATTAGCATACGGTAGGTCAATTGTCCTGTTGTTTCTCGTGGGACAATCCACAGCCTGGTAAAAAGCAGCTAAGGTTGATTCCAAAGTAGCATGATTGAAGTCCCCAGAAATGATGAAAAAAGCCTCAGGAGGTTTTGTCTGTAGCCTTGATGTGATGGCGTGGATCCTTTCACATGCATTGGCTGCATCTGCCCTCGGGGGAATGTAAACACAGAGGGAGATCACGTGACTGAACTCCCTCGGCAGATAGTATGGCCGGAGGCTAACAGCTAGTAGCTCCAGGTCCGGGCAACACAAGACTTTCTTCACGGAGATGTGTCCCGGGTTACACCAGCGGTTGTTAACGTATATGATGAGCCCCCCACCTTTGCTTTTCCCACATGCTTTAGTGTCTCTGTCAGCTCTCACTGCGGTGAATCCCTGCAGGTCCACGTTAGCATCCGGTACCAGATGGTTTAGCCACGTTTCCGTGAAGATAAACAGGCTGCTCTCTCGATATGCACGCTGGCTTTTTAGTCCATGAAGCTCGTCGATCTTGTTTGGCAGCGAGTTCACATTCCCCATGATGACGGAAGGAATGGATGGTTTGTAGCGCCGTCAATTTTCCTCTCGCTTAGCCTTTAGCTTAGCCCCCGCTTTGCAGCCCCGAGGATTCTTCCTCAGCTCCACTGGAATGGAGTGTCGGATACCAGTACGCTCCGATGTTTTCAGAGTGAGCAGCTCCTCTCTCGCATAAGTAAGAAAGCTGGCTCTTGGTCTTTTAAAACTGCCAAAAGTATCCATTGGATATGTACAGGGATTCACTGTCTTCAAGGAAAACATAAAAAAGATAAAAGACAAAAGATAAAATAAAAGTTTATAAGATCTAATAAATAATAATAATAATTAAAGATAAAAGATAAAGATAAAATAAGTTTAAAAGATCTACAACTACGGAGCTACTGGAGATGCAGCCGCCTTCCACAGCGCAAGCAGATCAAAAGGCTGCAGCTAACGATTATTTTTCTATCGATTAATCTATAGATTATTTTTTTCGATTAATCGGTTAATCTATAGATTATTTTTTTCGATTAATCTATAGATTATTTTTCATTTTACCGATTATTTTTTTATTCAAAATGAAGATGAAAAAATAAATGTAGGCCAGTTTTTTCAAAAGGCATGGCTTTTATTTACAAAAAAAAAGAAGTATGGCCACTCAGTCAACATTGACAACAACATGACTAAATATTCTGTAACAATGTAAACATTTAAAACTTTTAACCTTTAACAAAATTAAAAGTAGCTTATTTGCTTTTTAATGTGCAATTATAAAAGTCAACATCCAGTGCAAATCTTAATATTCTGCAATAGTATAAGCATTTCAAAAGTAAAAGTATTGCTTATTTTGCTTTAAAATGTGCAAAAATAAAGATAAACATCCAATGAAAATAGGCGCTCAGAAGGGGTCGATGTGGCTGGAACTGAGAGGTAATTAGCCTTCACCTCAAGCCAGGACTGCGAGTGAGCTGAGCTGCAGTTTACGTTTCTAGAAGGTCAACGGGCTCATAGTGATGTTACTAGTAGTTGACTGGGAGGTGTTTTTTATCATTTGGGGAGAGTCCGCTGCCTGATGCTCACCTGCTAAACACCTATCTGCTAGTGTTGTGTCGTTCGCGAACGATTCGTTCGAAAGAACGAATCTTTTGAGTGAACGTACTGAACCGAATCACTTCATGAACTGATTCGTTCCTTTCTCAGTTCAGTTGAGCTCCGCCGCGAACATGCCGGTATGAGTGGAACTGGCGCATTCTGTGACTCACTGAACCCTCGACGTCGGCGAACGACACAGCCAATGAGAGGGCGGGGGGAGGGACTGAGCGAACGATTCGTTCACCGCGGATTAACGACATGAATCACTCAGTGAACGTCAACGCTCTCGCTCTCTGCTCTGCTTGTCCCAATGCCGCGAGTGATTCTCCCCCGTCGCGGTGATATGTTTCATGCCATTGGCATCCGTTCTCCATTCATTCTCCAAGCTAACGGCTAATGTTGACTCAAGCCACATGAAAACAAACACACGTCCCCATTATCTCAACACATAAAGTTAAAGAAAATCCGTGCAGGCTGAGCAGCAGCGACGCGAGGGGGAGGGGCGGAGGGTAACGTGTAGGGCAGGCTGTTTTGAGAAGATTTAAAATAAAAATAATAACTAGTGTATGTACACATACATAGGCTATTATTTACACAGTTATTGTAACAAAAATAAATTTCTCCTTGGGGATCAATTCTGATTCATATTATTATTATTATTATTATCCATTCTACTGCAACTGTTGTTGTTGTTGTTGTTGTTTAGTAGCTATCATCATCATTATAAAAATGCTGATTTGCAATTAAACTGTCCTGCTGCTGCAGAAGTGATTCGGTACACGTACTGAACTGCGGCCACAGTGTGGCGTTGTCAGTCACTGATTCTAGTGATTCGTACTGTCAAAAGAACTGCAGAAGAGATTCGGTACACGTACTGAACTGGCCACCGTGTGGCGTTGTCAGTCACTGATTCTAGTGATTCGTACTGTCAAAAGAACTGCAGAAGAGATTCGGTACACGTACTGAACTGGCCACCGTGTGGCGTTGTCAGTCACTGATTCTAGTGATTCGTACTGTCAAAAGAACTGCAGAAGAGATTCGGTACACGTACTGAACTGGCCACCGTGTGGCGTTGTCAGTCACTGATTCTAGTGATTCGTACTGTCAAAAGAACTGCAGAAGTGATTCGGTACACGTAATGAACTGCGGCCACAGTGTGGCGTTGTCAGTCACTGATTCTAGTGATTCGTACAGTCAAAAGAACTGCCGATCCCATGAAAACAAGCCACATGAAAACAAAATGAGAGTAGACTAGTAGAGGAGACAGAAAGAAGGGGCGGGGGGTAAAGTGTAAGCAGGCTGTTTTGAGAAGATTTAAAATAAAAATAATAACTAATGTATGTACACATACATAGGCTATTATTTACACAGTTATTGTAACAAAAATAAATTTCTCCTTGGGGATAAATTCTGATTCATATTATTATTATTATTATTATTATTATTATTATTATCCCTTCTACTGCAACTGTTGTTGTTGTTAGATTAACGCGAGTCCCTACGCAGTTTGCGAATGTCTGCACAGTACTGTCTGTACTACGCACGCCCCCCCCAATTTTTTTTTGGGGGGGGGGGGGGGGGGTGATTCGGTGAACACATTTTTTGAACGAATCAATTTAAGGAACTTATTCTAGTGATTCAGTACAGTCAAAAGAACTGCCGATCCCATCACTACTATCTGCTCGACGCTGAAGCGCTGACTACATGCGCTCTGAATACGCACTGCTGATTGGCTGGTGACGCTCTGAATACGCACTGCTGATTGGCTGATAATGCTTCGTGTGTACCAATCAGATGGTTGTGTGGGTGGGACAATGCTGCGTGCTGAGACAGAGGCAGAAGGAGCGAAGCAGCTTGTTAAGACTTTAGCAGCTAAAGTTAGCTTTAGCTTAGAAACTCGTTCGGTACACCCCCGTACCGAACCGAAAGCCCCGTACCGAAACGGTTCAATACAAAACACGTACCGTTACACCCCTAGCAGATACAAATGACACATTCATGTTTTTGTGTAATGATGACAAAGTATGCTAACGCGGACGATTGACTAGTTGATGGTTTTCTTTTCAAATGTTCGTTCATAGCCGTTGTGCTGCTATGATAGGCCATTTCTGCTCGACACAGTGTGCATAGAACAACATTATTAGGCTGTGTATTGAAATACTTCCACACTTTTGACGACTTTTGGCGTGATTTTTCCCCCTCGCTCGCACCGCTCGCATCGTCTGCTTTGATCGTCTGCTTTGCGCTTCGCCATGACGGTAGTGTGACGTAAATATGCGACGCGTCGACGCACAAAAACGGCGTCGACGTATTTACGTAACTGATGACGTCGACTACGTCGACGCGTCGTTTCAGCCTTATTATGATGTAAAGGAGGGGTGGTTTTAATCAATGAAAGGGCATTTTATGACTTTTCTTAATTTGATTACATGCTATAGTATAATTTTATTGCATGTTTTTGTATCTCTTTAATTTAGGTAACCAGGGACTGCAGATGGAAATTAGCTATTTAGTTATAATCTGGTGCAGAACATATCTGTCTTTGAGCTTAAAGGCCTACTGAAATGAATTTTTTTTATTTAAACGGGGATAGCAGATCTATTCTATGTGTCATACTTGATCATTTCGCGATATTGCCATATTTTTGCTGAAAGGATTTAGTATAGAACAACGACGATAAAGATTGCAACTTTTGGTATCTGATAAAAAAAAGGCTTGCACCTACCGGAAGTAGCGTGACGTAGTCAGTTGAACATATACGCAAAGTTCCCTATTGTTTACAATGATGGCCGCATGAAGTGAGAGAGATTCGGACCGAGAAAGCGACAATTTCCCCATTAATTTGAGCGAGGATGAAAGATTTGTGGATGAGTAAAGTGCAAGTGAAGGACTAGTGGGGAGTTGAAGCTATTCAGATAGGGAAGATGCTGTGAGAGCCGGGGGTGACCTGATATTCAGCTGGGAATGACTACAACAGTAAATAAACACAAGACATATATATACTCTATTAGCCACAACACAACCAGGCTTATATTTAATATGCCACAAATTAATCCTGCATAAAAACACCTGCGTGTTTGTTATGCTAGCTCCTAGCTCCTCTGCTAGCTCCTAGCTCCATAGAACACGCCAATACAATTCAAACACCTGATCAACACACACAATCACTCAGCCCAAAAGACCGTTTACCTAACCCAAGGTTCATAAAGCTTATATATTTTTAAAAAGTTACGTACGTGACGCGCACATACGGTCAAGTTATCGAATGTTTAGCAGCCAAGGCTGCATACTCACGGTACCTGATATTCAGCTGGGAATGACTACAACAGTAAATAAACACAAGACATATATATACTCTATTAGCCACAACACAACCAGGCTTATATTTAATATGCCACAAATTAATCCTGCATAATAACACCTGCGTGTTTGTTATGCTAGCTCCTAGCTCCTCTGCTAGCTCCTAGCTCCATAGAACACGCCAATACAATTCAAACACCCGATCAACACACACAATCACTCAGCCCAAAAGACCGTTCACCTAACCCAAGGTTCATAAAGCTTATATATTTTTAAAAAGTTACGTACGTGACGCGCACTTACGGTACGGTACGTGTTATGCTAGCTCCTAGCTCCTCTGCTAGCTCCTAGCTCCATAGAACACGCCAATACAATTCAAACACATGATCAACACACACAATCACTCAGCCCAAAAGACCGTTCACCTAACCCAAGGTTCATAAAGCTTATATATTTTAAAAAAGTTACGTACATACGCAAAAAAAAGCCAAAGCTGCATACTCACAGTAGCACGTCTGCGTCTTTGTCATCCAAATCAAAGTAATCCTGGTAAGAGTCTGTGTTGTCCCAGTTCTCTACAGGCGTCTGTGTATCCAAATCAAAAGTCCTCCTGGTTAGAGTCTCTGTTATCCGAGTTCTTCCATCTTGACTGCATCTTTCGGGAATGTAAACAAAGAAGCGCCGGCTGTGTACTGTTGTGGCTGACTACGTTCGAAAAATACGTCCATTTCGCACCGACAACTTTCTTCTTTGCTTGCTTGGCTTCCTTCTCCATAATGCAATGAACATGATTGAAACAGATTCACGAACACAGATGTCCAGAATACTGTGGAATTATGAAATGAAAATAGAGCTTTTTCGTATCGGCTTCAATGTGGAAGGCATACCCGTGTTCGTCGGGCTACGTCACGCGCATACGTCATCCTCAGAGGCGTTTCGAACCGGAAGTTTAGCGGCAAATTTAAAATGTCACTTTATAAGTTAACCCGGCCGTATTGGCATGTGTTATAATGTTAAGATTTCATCATTGATATATAAACTATCAGACTGCGTGGTCGGTAGTAGTGGGTTTCAGTAGGCCTTTAATGTCTCTGTGCTCTGTCCCTTCAAATAAAGACTTAACTAAACTAAACTTTTATTGTCATCGCACAGGTGTACAACAAAACAAAGAAAAATGTAAAATGAACACTAATCTGATCGTAGTCATAACAAGACAATACTTGATTGAACAAGACAAACCAGAAAAAAAAACATAACATAAAAACAGGATAGTTGTATTGTACCAGTACAGACCCGCAGGAAGATGATAAGAAAAAAATGTCTGTACGCTGGAAGTAGGGTGTAACAGTACACAAAAATTTCGGTTCGGTACGTACCTCGGTTTAGAGGTTCATTTTCGGTACAGTAAGAAAACAACAAAATATAAATGTTTTGGTTATTTATTTACCAAATTTGTAAACAATGGCATAACATACATATACACACAGGGTCCATTGCCAGGGTTAATGTGGTCAACATATATAAAATAAAAACTAAATAAGATAAGGCTCAGAATGGTTTCTTAACAAAACCTTACAATGGCATAACATACATATACACACAGGGTCCATTGCCAGGGTTAATGTGGTCAACATATATAAAATAAAAACTAAATAAGATAAGGCTCAGAATGGTTTCTTAACAAAACCTTTCTTCATATAAAGTGCTTTTTTTGATTGATTGATTGAGACTTTTATTAGTAGATTGCACAGTACAGTACATATTCCGTACAATTGACCACTAAATGGTAACACTCCAATAAGTTTTTCAACTTGTTTAAGTCAGGGTCCACGTTAATCAACATTAAACTGCCTCAAGTTGTTGCTCAGATTAAATAAAATGACAAAACTTTTTTTCTACATATAAACAGTGCAACATTAAACAGTTTCAAGTCAACTCATCATGCTTAATTTATTACAGCATTTGGGAAGCCTGTAGTTGATTTTTATTATGTAAATGTTTTTTTTATCAAATAGTGGACTTGAAGTGGGTGTGGCATGGATGATTGTTTGGCGCCCAATAAAAGACTTGATGGAGGATTCTTCAAAAGCAAGGTTTCAGTCAGCAGATGTTAAAGTAGCATAAATCTACTGGAGCCTATTTAGGGCTATATAAATAAACATTGATTGATTGATTGATTGATGTGATAGCAGGGACCCTGCCATTCAAAACTAGGCTGCTCCATTACTAATGATTAATGTAACTATAGCTGAAAAAATAGTACAATAGCAATAGGAGAGACTATTCATCCCTGAACACCATTCATTTAACATAATGTCGTGTTTTGCTGCTTCAACACAGCTCAATCAACACAGAAAAAGGTAAAGTGAAATAACAGGCAGACAGGACTTTGCTGTCCGTAACACACACACACACACACACACACACACACACACACACACACACACACACACACACACACACACACACACACACACACACACACCGCAAAATGAGCTAACGTTACGCTAAAAGTGAATTAGCCTTCACCTCAAGCCAGGACTGCGAGCGAGCTGAGCTGCAGTTTATGTTTCTAGAATGTCAACGGGCTCATAGTGATGTTACTAGTAGTTGACTGGGAGGTGTTTATTATAATTTGGGGAGAGTCCGCTGCCTGATGCGTACCTGCTAAACACCTATCTGCTCGACGCTGGAGCACTGACACCATGCGCTCTGAATACGCACTGCTGATTGGCTGTTACCGCTCTGTGTGTAACCAATCAGATGGTTGTGTGGGTGGGACAATGCTGGGTGCTGCGGAGCACTGACAGAGACAGAGGCAGTACGAAGCGGAGCAGCTTGTTAAGACTTAAGCTTATCCGGCTACTTAATATGTTCGTGTAGAAACTCGTTCGGTACACCTCCGAACCGAACCGAAACCCCCGTACCGAAACGGTTCAATACAAATACACGTACCGTTACACCCCTAGCTGGAAGTGAACATTAATAAAGTTGCAGTATCATATTCATAAAGAGTTTTTAGGAGAATACTGTTGTAATATGGGAAAAGGGAATAAGGTTGTAATTTCAGTTATATAATAGTCATTTTATTCTATTAAAGTCCTAATATAATGAAAAAAGTCCTAATGTTATGTAATACAATTTTTTATTGACAAGAATAAAGAAGTCATAATTTATTATTATGACAGTACCGTATTTCCTTGAATAGCCGCAGGGGCGTTAATTAATTTAAAACCCCCTGTCACTCCTGCGTTTACCGGAAACCGGCGGGATGGCCGTGCATGCGGTAATTATTTTAAAACCTCTTCTCACTCCGGCGTTTACCAAAAGGAATCCATAAAATTTAGGCGTGCGCTTTGAGTGTGATGTAAGCATACCATCATGAAAAGCACATTTAATTAAAAAAACGTTATTATGGTCTTACCTGTACTTATAAATGGAGTCCATTTGCAGCTCCTTCTGACCAAAAGCATCGATAACTTGTTTATAGAAGTCTTCATTATTTTCTTTTTTCCGTTTTAAAAGTCTCTGTCTCGATGGAGATATTCCTTTAATTATTACCTCCTGCTCCCATTGAAAGTCCAGTTTAGAAAACTGTTTTATTTTAGATACCGGTATGTAATCCTCCTTGTTAAAAAAAAAAATCTCTTGCTGCGTGTGTTCACTTCTTCTGCGGTACCGGAAGTCGCAAGAAGGATCACTAGCGCGGCAGCGCCCTCTACCACCAGGAGGCGGGAGTCATTTAATGACTTATACAGTATTTCACACACGCAGCTACGGTATATTAATAAAACATAGATGCTTACTGTTCTCTTTAACATACTGTGCCGGTATTCAATAGCTTGGACCTTAAATCCTACTGAATAGCTCTTTATCTTTTTTCCTTTGTGCAATTGTAAACTACTGAAATCAGCTTCCTCCATTTTGAAGATGAGGACAGATGCGTCACTCGTGACGTAACGAATTTGACCCGGTGGAAGTTCTAGCCATATGCTAAATATTTTGCGAAACGAGTTTGACCCGGTGAAAATTATAGACATGCGATAATAAAATTAATATTTTGCAAAACGAATTTGATCCGGCTTCAATAATAAACCGGCGATAAGGCCAAGCATGCGTTAATTATTTTGAGAAACGAGTTTGACCCGGCAGTAATTCTAGACGTGCGAATACTATATTCCCTGCGCCAATTCAAGGAAATACGGTATATTGTACATTTAGAAAGAAGAAGACAAAAAAGGAAAGAAAGAAAACCACTGTGTACACAGTAATGTTAAAAACAATTGAGTTACAATAATAAAGTCCCAATTTTACTAGGTGAAAGTCATTATATTAGGGGGGAAATCATAATTGCTGGGTTTCATATGACGTCGCGTCTGATTTTTTTCTTCTTCGTGGCTTAATTCACATGATGGTAGAATTAAAACAAGTTAGAGTTTGAGCAGGAAATGCCGTTTTGCTGTTTTGTTCTTGGGTGTTCATATATATAGAGGTACTTTCGGAAACAAGCTTTTATAGACACCCGGAAGAAGTCGTTCATGAAGGTATGTAATAAAAGCAGGAAAAAGGAAAAGTGCTGAAAAAGAAATGGCTCTTAAAATGATCACTTTCATCATTTTGTGGAATACAATCGCACCGTGCTCATGTCACACTGATCACTTTGTAACATTTTGGTTTGAACATTTGATTTGTTTGAGATTATTTCTGTGTTTCTCTATCATATTAGTAGTGTTTTTGAGCAGAACTAAAGGTAAAGGAAGGACAATAGATGGCATGAGTTTGTGTTCTTTTGTAGTCACTATGCCTAAATATAACTACAAAGACCTGATTGTGCAAATAAACTAACGTCATGTTAAGTCCTAGCTAGAGATGTCCGATAATGGCTTTTTTACCGATATCCGATATTCCGATATTGTCCAACTCTTAATTACAGATACCAACCGATACCGATATATACAGTCGTGAAATTAACACATTATTATGCCTAATTTTTATATTATATTGTAGCGGCCCGGAAGAGTTAGTACTGCAAGGGATTCTGGGTATTTGTTCTGTTGTGTTTATGTTGTGTTACGGTGCGGATGTTCTCCCGAAATGTGTTTGTCATTCTTGTTTGGTGTGGGTTCACTGTGTGGCTGTCATGTCAGTGTGATCATGTTTTGTTTTAGTCATGTTCGGTTTTGTTTTTGGACTCTTTGTGCACTTTTGTTTGTTTTGTCACCATAGCAACCCATTAATTTTTACCTGTCATGTCACGCACCTGTTTCACGTTTCGAGTCACGTACCTGTTTTCACTGATCATGTCACTATTTAAGCCTGTCTGTTTCTGTTGTTCGTCCTGGTGACATTCTCTATCTATCCATCCATGCTACCCATGATATTCCTGCCACCATAGTTCCATGCCAAGTAAGTTTTGTTTATTAATGCCACAGTTAGTGTTTTTGTTCATAGTTTCTGCCTTTTGTGCAAGTTTTGTTTCATTAGCCAAGTTTTTGTACTTCCGCCTTGTGCACGCTTTTTGTTTATTCCTTTTTGTAGTCATTATTAAATCATGTACCCTCCTTCACGCCACGTATGGTCCAAATCATTTGCACCACGGGAGAACAAATCACGGCAAAGTCCAAGCCTTGACAGTGGCGCATATTTGTAACAGTGTTAACGTTGTTTATATGGTCACCCTCAGTGTGACCTGTATGGCTGTTGACCAAGTATGCCTTGCATTAATTCGTGATGAGAACAGCCGGTAGATATTATGTGACTCGGACGGCACGCACGCAAGGAAAATGCCTTTAAGGTTTATTGACACTCTGTACCTCTCCCTACGTCCGTGTACACAGCGGCGTTTTAAAACGTCATACATTTTACTTTTAGAAACCGATACCGATAATTTCCGATATTACATTTAAGAGCATTTATCGTCCGATAATATCGGCAGCCCGATATTATCGGACATCCCTAGTCCTAGCAATAAATATTGTAATTGTTGGTCCACTCCACTGTATTTTTGTTGTCGAAACTCAAGTGGAGGAGTTCAAGTACCTCGGAGTCTTGTTCACGAGTGAGGGAAGAGTGGATCGTGAGATCGACAGGCGGATCGGTGCGGCGTCTTCAGTAATGCGGACGCTGTATCGGTCTGTTGTGGTGAAGAAGGAGCTGAGCCGCAAGGCAAAGCTCTCAATCTACCGGTCAATCTACGTTCCCATCCTCACCTATGGTCATGAGCTTTGGGTTATGACCGAAAGGACAAGATCATGGGTACAAGCGGCCGAAATGAGTTTCCTCCGCCGGGTGGCGGGTCTCTCCCTTAGAGATAGGGTGAGAAGCTCTGTCATCCGGGAGGAGCTCAAAGTAAAGCCACTGCTCCTCCACATCGAGAGGAGCCAGATGAGGTGGTTCGGGCATCTGGTCAGGATGCCACCCGAACGCCTCCCTAGGGAGGTGTTTAGGGCACGTCTGACCGGTAAGAGGCCACGGGGAAGACCCAGGACACGTTGGGAAGACTATGTCTCCCGGTTGGCCTGGGAACGCCTCGGGATCCCCCGGGAAGAGCTGGACGAAGTGGCTGGGGAGAGGGAAGTCTGGGCTTCCCTGCTTAGGCTGCTGCCCCCGCGACCCAACCTCGGATAAGCGGAGGAAGATGGATGGATGGATGGATGGAAACTAAAAGCTTAGTTGTTGTGCAGAATCAATTATATGGTATAAAGTTTAAAGTCAAAATATTTCTAAAATTTACTGGTATAATAACAATATTACTAAAAAGTCAATACGATGTTTTTGTTCAAGTGAAGTTGCTATAATGAATAAAAGATTTGTATTTTCTCAGAATTAAGATGCGCATTTACGACAATAAATCCTAAATCAGAGGTGTTATAGAAAAAGTAATAATGTCTTGTGGTAAAGTTAGAATTTTACGATTATAAAGTCAAAATATGTTTTTTTTTTAATATAGAAGTGGGGGGTGTGGTGTCTTGCTGGGGGGTAAACAATATATGCTTTATCAGTATCATGATTCAAACCCTGCTTCGAAAAGCTGTGCACTGCAAAATGTGCTCTTTATAGCCATTAATCATGACTTCCTCATTTTTATTTATTAAAAAATAATCAACACAAAATGTTTTATTCATTTTTGTTTTGTAGATTAAAAAATGTGCTCCTGAGTTAATGTTGCTGATCAATTTTTAATTCATTATTATTTATTGAGTCTTATTTATTTTTATATTTCAGTATCAAATGGCCCAAGTCGGTCACAAAATGTTTATAGTTTAAATAATTATTTTGTTTTTGGTTTAATTTGAGGCACACATTAAATCTTTTATGTTACATACTAAAAAAGTAATGTTAATAACGTTATTCTTAATTGTAAGTTGATCTATATATTTTTTGTCTTTTTTGTTTTCTCCAACTTTAACAACAATACAGTGTTTTGCAGGGGTGTACAGTACTTACAACAATGTTATAGACAAGTGATACTCGGGGGGCGCAAAATGTTTTCTTCTTCTTTCTTCTTCTTCTTAAAAATCTACAATTTTACAAGAATAGAACAATTACATTACTAAATAAGTCTTGTTAAACTCTAATGAAAATAGTTGTATTGTAATATCAATGATGAATGTATAATATAAAACTAAAGCTGCAATATCATGATCAAAAATGTAAAGCGTTAAGAAGAAGATGTTGTCCTATTAGACCTAAACAAATAGGTAATAGTACTCTCATAATGCTCATTTTGACATTCAGTTGTTAAAATTTGACTTCTTTTTCATATACAGTGGTTTACTTTTTATCCTTTTTTTATTCATTGTGACACTGCACGTTGATTTCCTGTTTCTGTTCTGAGCTACAATGTACTATCAGGTGACTACTATTTTACATTACACTGGAGATGTTAGTGTACGTAAGTGTTAGGATTATAGTTAACGTGACTATGAGTTGATAATCCAGTTTTCTTTGAGCCATGTATAAAAGAAATACGTAAAGTAGCTAATTGCTGCTGCTTTAATGTAAATTACCATTAATTGCAGGCGCGCCTATTGTGATTCATTGAAATACTTCTTTATTTCCTGTAGCCTATTGAAGACAGAAAAGACAGTTTAGAAAAAGTGATGTTAACAGGAAAATTAGAGAGAACGAAAGCTCCAGGTCAACAACTGGAGAGCCCCGATAATCGATGTCTGCAAACAGGCCTAAAACTCCATGACGATGAGCCTTTTATTTAAATCTAGAATCAACCCATTGTCTTTTTATTTAGGTATTTCCTTATTAACTGACCTACAAGGCAAATCCAGCCCTTAAATAACATTAAACCTGAGTTTAGTTCAGAACTTTTGGAGTAGAGGACTAAAAAGAGCAAAAAAGGGCTGTCATATACAGCCTTTTGGACTAACCAAAATTTTAAAAGTAGGTCCTTGGAAAACAGCCAGTCAATCCTGTCACATAGAGGGCTTTTGACTCGTTTTGTAAGCATGTATTCAAAACATCAGAGCACTATTATAATACAACCCCTACGTTGAATGTAGAAAGTGCTATACAAGTAAACTCTCATTTGCCATTCAAAACCCATTTATCTGCTTTTTTCCTACAAAATTTAACAACTGAATGAAAATCATTCAAGACTGGTGATTCCATAATTTCCCAAGGGTTGTATGTCTGGGATCCATGTTGATGTCTCCTCGGATTCAGGCACACAGGGGAGAAAAACAAGCGTATTGGAGGCAAGAATTCAAGTGAAAACTGCAAACATTTTGTTCTTGCCTGTGAAAAATCGTTCCAATAAGAGTTTTGTAAAACGTTATTACAGAGTTCCTAAGATAGTCCATTATAAAGAGAAAAAAGTTCTTGAAACAACAACAAAAAACGCCAATAAATGTGGCTGCTGGTTAACCTATTACTCTCGTCAAATGAACACAAGTAGACAACACAATCAAATTTGTAATAAAACCTATTTATTGATTTATCTACTTTTTTATTCTTAATACAGTATACTTACACATGAGCGGTGTTGTTTAAGAAACTTCAATATGGTATGAATGTGTGTAATGTGTTGTAGAACGCATGATGCTAAATACAGCAGCACATTGGCTTACTAGTGCCCCACTTTCTGACTTTTGTTTTTTTTAGATAAAAGCCATCTCTCTGCTATATTTTTGCTTTTAATTGTGAGCAAAAGTTTTACAAAACCCAAAAGCAGTGAAGTTGTCACGTGTAAATGGTAAATAAAAAGAGAATACAATGATTTGCAAATCCTTTCCAAATTATATTCAATTGAATAGACTGCAAAGACAAGATATTTAACGTTCGATCTGGAAAACATTATTTTTTGTAAATATTAGCTCATTTGGAATTTGATGCCTGCAACATGTTTAAAAAAAAAAGCTGGCACAAGTGGCAAAAAAGAGTGAGAAAGTTGAGGAATGCTCATCAAAGACTTATTTGGAACATCCCACTGGTGAACAGACTAATTGGGAACAGGTGGGTGCCATGATTGGGTATAAAAGCAGCTTCCATGAAATGCTCAGTCATTCACAAACAAGGATGGGGCGAGGGTCACAACTTTGTCCACAAATGCCTGAGCAAATTGTTTAAGAACAACATTTCTCAACCAGCTATTGCAAGGAATTTTGGGATTCACCATCTACGCTCCGTAATATCATCAAAAGGTTCAGAGAATCTGGAGAAATCACTGCACGAAAGCCATGATATTACGCACCTTCAGGGGCAATGGACCCTCCTGAACCGCCTTCGCACAGGGGTTGGTTGCTTCAAAGCGTCCATGAAGAAGTGGGGCCTAACAGACAGTGCAGAGTAGGAGTGCGGGGAGCCTGAGCAGACTGCCGACCACATCATCACCACCTGTCCCCGGCATAGACCACATTCAGAGGAGGGCCTCTTCCAAGTGGGACCTGAGACGAGGGAGTGGCTACACGACACGAAGATGGACATATGAAGACGATACACGAAAGAAGAAGATGCACCTTCGATCCCTCAGGCGGTAATGCATCAAAAAGCGACATCAGTGTGTAAAGGATATCCCCACATGGGCTCAGGAACACTTCAGAAAACCACTGTCAGTAACTACAGTTGGTCGCTACATTTGTAAGTGCAACTTAAAACTCTACTATGCAAAGCCAAGGCCATTTATCAACAACACCCAGAAACGCCGCCGGCTTCGCTGGGCCCGAGCTCATCTAAGATGGACTGATGCAAAGTGTAAAAGTGTTCTGTGGTCTGACGAGTGCACATTTCAAATTGTTTTTGGAAACTGTGGACGTCGTGTCCTCCGGAACAAAGAGGAAAAGAACCATCCGGACTGTTCTAGGCGCAAAGTTCAAAAGCCAGCATCTAAAGTTAAAGTACCAATGATTGTCACACACACACTAGGTGTGGTGAATTGTGTCCTCTGCATTTGACCCATCCCCTTGTTCCACCCCCTGGGAGGTGAGGAGAGCAGTGAGCAGCAGCGGTGGCCGTGCCTGGGAATCATTTTTGGTGATTTAACCACCAATTCCAACCCTTGATGCTGAGTGCCAAGCAGGGAGGTAATGGCTCCCATTTTATAGTCTTTAGTATGACTCGGCCGGGGTTTGAACTCACAACCTACCCATCTCAGGGCGGAAACTCTAACTCTAGCCTACTAGGAAATAAGTTTCCTAGTGGCCTACTAGGAAATAAGTGGGTGTATTACCTGCCTAGTGGCAGGTAATACACAGGTATTAGTACCCAAGGCATGGGTAACTTACACATCTGTGAAGGCACCATTAAGGCTGAAAGGTACATACAGGTTTTGGAGCAACATATTTTGCCATCTAAGCAACGTTATTTGCTTATTTCAGCAAGACAATGCCAAGCCACATGTTACAACAGCGTGGCTTCATAGTAAAAGAGTGTGGGTACTAGACTGGCCTGTCTGTAGTCCATACCTGTCTCCCATTGAAAATATGTAGCGCATTATGAAGCCTAAAATACCCCAACGGAGACCCCGGACTGTTGAACAACTTAAGCTGTACATCAAGCAAGAATGGGAAAGAATTCCACCTGAAAAGCTTCAAAAATGTGTCTCCTCAGTTCCCAAACGTTTACTGAGTGTTGTTGAAAGGAAAGGCCATGTAACACAGTGGTAAAAATGCCCTTGTGACAACTTTTTTTCAATGTGTTGCTGCCATTAAATTTAAGTTAATAAATAGATAGTACTTTATTGATGCCTTCAGGAGAGTTCCCTCAGGAAAATTCAAAATTATTATTTGCAAAAAAGTTTGAACATTAAATATCTTGTCTTTCCAGTCTATTGAATTGAATATGAGATGAAAATTATTTGCTAATCATTGTATTCTGTTTTTATTTACCATTTAAACAACATGCTAACTTCACTGGTTTTGGGTCTTGTACAATGATAGCTAATTATGATGGTAATTTACGTCATTATGTACTAAAAGTCGTAAGAGGGCGGGATATAATGTTTAAAACACATTGGAAAGTTGGCGTCTTCCAGGCATGAAGGTTGCAAACAGTCCCTTTAATGCAACAACAATCTTTCAATGCGTTTTTGTTTGTTTGTTGTCCATCCATCCATCCATTTCCTACCGCTTGTCCCTTTTGGGATCACGGGGGGTGCTGGAGCCTATCTCAGCTGCATTCAGGCGGAAAGCTGAGTACACCCTGGAGAAGTCGCCACATCATAACAGGGCCACACATATAGACAGACAACATTCACACTGTTGTAACAATTTATTTTCCTTTATGATGACTATCTTAGGAAGTCCAAAGTAACTTTTACCAACATCACCCTTGGAACACTTTCCAAAGGCGAGAACTGAGCATGTCCGCAGCATTTTCCGTCTGCTTTCCATTGACTTAAAAAAAATTAAAAAATAAAATAAAAAGTGAAGTTAAATTATATCTGGCTTATATACTCACCTCCTAAAGCTTTATAATACACTGACACCAGCGCAGCCAGTGCTAAATAAACAGTAGCTATGTTGAATGTTTGCCCCCCAAATCAAATCTGGAAGTGCACCTATCGGTCACGTGCTTGCAACCCAGCAATAGAATATATTTTTTATTATTGTTTTTGCTGTCATTGACGGATCTTTGACTTATGTTTTAACAGTGTATCACTAAAACCATTAGAGCGCTACTGTCACAAAAACTTTGACTAGCATTTTTTGCAGTAGACTCCTAAAACCATTAGAGCGCTTCTGTCATAGGGAGCCGGGGTTTCTTGACCTTTTTGACCTCAGGGCCTAACTTTTCCACTACATAGGGGCCCGGGATCCACTCAAATATCAACACTGAATTAGTAATCGTACTCAATAATTATATTATCTAATCTACTTAAAGGGGAACTGCACTTTCTGAGGAATTTTGCCTATCATTCACAATCTTATGTAAGACAGAACAAATACGATTTTTTTTTTTTTATACATTCTAAATATTAAATAAATGCAATCAAAAATCTGCTTACAATGGAGCATATGGGAATCGCTTTATTCTGCCTATAAAAGCCCTTAAAAACATCCAAACACTTTCCATTATTGTTTTATATACATGATGCAAGTATCTATGTAATGTAGTAATGGACACATTTATAATAACATTTAATATTTATGTATTTTGATCATTTTAAGAATTAATTTCATCCTGACGTTCGCTTTTTTCCCCCACTACATCACTGATTTCTACTCAATGCAGACTTCATGAGAGTCAACAAACATAATACAAATTATTATATATTATAATAATGTGTATATATAATTTACATTATATATACAAATTATTATAGTATATAATAATACAAATAAAAACAAATTGCAACACGGAACGACACAGGAAGTCCTTCATACCGATAGCCATCAGACTGTATAATGCATATGTTCCCTTTGACTGTACATGTACTGTAAATGTATAATGTATTTATTAGGGGTGTGGGAAAAATCGATTTGAATTCGAATCGCGATTCCCATGTTGTGCGATTCAGAATCGCTTCTCATTTTAAAAAAATCTATTTTTTCATTTCATTTTATTTTTATTTTTTTTAAATTAATCAATCCAACAAAACAATACACAGCAATACCATAACAAAGCAATCCAATTCCAAAACCAAACCCGACCCAGCAACACTCAGAACTGCAATAAACAGAGCAATTGAGAGGAGACACAAACTCGACACAGAACAAACCAAAAGTAGTGAAACAAAAATGAATATTATCAACAACAGTATCAATATTAGTTACAATTTCAACGTAGCAGTGATTAAAAATCCCTCATTGACATTATCATTAGACATTTATAAAATAAAAATAAAAAAGAAACAATAGTGTCACAGTGGCTTACACTCATAAGCTTGACAACACACTGTGTCCAATATTTTCACAAAGATAAAATAAGTCATATTTTTGGTTCATTTAATAGTTAAAACAAATTTACATTATTGCAATCAGTTGATAAAACATTGTCCTTTACAATTATAAAAGCTATTTACAAAAATCTACTACTCTGCTTCCATGTCAGCAGACTGGGGTAGATCCTGCTGAAATCCTATGTATTGAATGAATAGAGAATCATTTTGAATCTGGAAAAAGTCGTTTTTGAATCGAGAATCGTGTTGAATTGAAAAAAATCGATTTTGAATCGAATCATGACCCAAGAATCGATATTGAATCGAATCGTGGGACATTCAAAGATTCACAGCCCTAGTATTTATATTATTCACATGTGAATAATGCTGTATAATAGACTGTATTATGTTATTCACATGTGAATAATGCTGTATAATAGACTGTATTTATATTATTCACATGTGAATAATGCTGTGTAAGAGATTGTATTTATATTATTCACATGTGAATAATGCTGTATAATAGACTGTATTTATATCATTCACATGTGAATAATGCTGTATAATAGACTGTATTTATATTATTCACTTGTGAATAATGCTGTATAATAGACTGTATTTATATTATTCACATGTAAAAAAAATACATACGTGTTTATTGTCTATTGTGAGCGAACAGTGGTGCTGAATTTCCCCAAGGGATCAATAAAGTACTTTCTATTCTATTCTATTCTAATAAAACATTACTTACTGTACAATGTCTGCTGTCATTAGGATGCCGACTGATAGAATCTTGTTATATTCGAATTTTCACTTTAATCATAATTTTTGCGCCTAAAGGGTATCTGCACTTTTTTGGGGCATTTTGCCTATCGTTCACAATCATTATGAGGGACAAGAACACCATTTTTTTTGGCATTCCAACATATAAAATCGGCTCCTTCTTGGCGGTTAGCAATGCAGCTTATGAGAGCCATCCATTATACCTCCTAAATGACTTTAAAAATGCATTCAAAAACCGTCAACAATACTTCATGTACGTTCCATAACCTGTATAGCAAGGAAGCTGTAGCGACATAGTTATTGCAAGAGCGAACACTGAGGAACTCTTTTTCTAGCGTATTAACACATCGTATTAGCCGTAGAAGCTAACTACAGCAAGACAGTGTTTCCCATAAACTGCCAAGATACCTGTGGCGGTGGGGGCGTGACTATGGGCGTGGTCACCATGACATCATTGAGTGATTTGCATAATTTACTACAATGATATGATTTTCTCTAAAAAGGCTCAAAAAAATGTATACTTACTAATTAATAATAACAGTTTTGTTTTAAACGTCCATCCATCCATCCATCCATCCATTTTACAATATAATTACAACACTTTATGTACATATTTATATATAGATTTGAACAAGAAGTTATTCACTGAAATATATTTATTAATTGTGGTTCTTACAAAAAATATATCTTATAAAAATATAAAAGCTAAAATGTCTCTTAAAGCTCTGCCCCTTTAATTAGTGCCTACTAAATTATTTATAGCCTACTACTACAACCATATTATTTACCAGCAACATAAAGTGAAACAGAGGCAGAGGTGTCCTGCCACAGTCAGTAACAAATAAACAGAAAACAGTACTGGTGGTAGATAGACACAAAGCTTCATCAAACATCTGATCCACTGAACAAAGAGCTCCAAAAATCTTGATCCTACACTTCTCTTTTGTAAAGTAAATCTGAACAGCCAATATGGGCATCTACATCAACTATATGATTTACCTGAGAAGCTTGACAGGACACAAAAAAATAAATTAAATTAAATTAAAAAATTAAAAACATTTTTTTTTTGTGGCGGCCTTAATTCTTTCGTGGCGGGCCGCGACAAATAAATGAATGTGTGGGAAACACTGCAAGAGATAAGCGAGCTTCTACGTCGGCACGAAACACGTTTGAGTTTGTAATGCACAACAATGTGATAAGATACCAATCTGTACTGACTGAAAAACACACAAAATCACATTACAGTATCTGTAAAGTATCATCCCACATTTCATGTTTTGTTTGTACACAGCTTGCTCGACAGCATATGCACTGTAGTGTACGCTGATGTGCCGCATGTATCATGAGCAATACACTGTAAAAAAAAATCTGATTTTTATGGTTAATTTACTCTAAATTTCTACTGTAATTTTTCTATTTTTTTTAAATAGTTTATAAAACTGTAGAATTGAAGACATTATCTGTAAATAAACAATCCGCCTGTTATTTTAAGTAATATGCCAGTAATGGGACGGTGTGGCAGCAATCGGAGGGTTGCTGGTTACTGGGGTTCAATCCCCACCTTCTACCATCCTAGTCATGTCCGTTGTGTCCTTGGGCAAAACACTTCACCCTTATTCCTGATAGGTGCTGGTAGCGCCTTGCATGGCAGCTCTCTCCATCAGTGTGTGAATGTGTGTGTGAATGGGTGAATGTGGAAATACTGTCAAAGCGCTTTGAGTACTTTGAAGGTAGAAAAGCGCTATACAAGTACAACCCATTTATCATTATCATTTATAATGACAAAATATGTATATTTGTATTTTTTTTTCAGAAAAATAGCAAATTAATTATACATAGCATTTTCTGTTTTCTTAAATTACTTTCAAATTCATGTAAAATTACAGTAATTATCTTTCATTAAATATGTAGCTTGTTATATAAAAGTCTATGTCCATACTAACAATAGAATAAAGGTATTTTTCTGCAGAACTGTTTGCATCGTCACTTTATTAAAGGTGGTTGATCTTAACAATTCAGAAAAAATCTGTAAAATAATGGTATTTTTCTGTAGAACTGCCAGCATTTTCACTTCATTAAAGGTGTTTGATCGTAATAATTTGGAAAAACTCTGTAGAATAATAGAACAAAGGTATTTTTCTGCAGAACTGTTTGCATCGTCACTTTATTAAAGGTGGTTAATCTTAATAATTTAGTAAAAATCTGTAAAATTACGATATTTTTCCGCAAAATGTTTCATGAAAATTTCTGTGAATATAATGTTTTTGATCATTATTTGTTTTACAATGTTTTACTTTAATGTTATGGTTTTCGTTTGGCAGCCATAGCTGCCAGTAGATGACCGTTTTTTTACAGAATTTTTTTTTACAGTGTAGTATAGTGATTTACTCGATGGACAGTTGTCCAGCTGGCCGGGGATGTGTCCAGTTGATTTGGGTAAACAATCCATTATTTTGGCATAGTTTGGCTCAAAGTTCGCTCTCTCGGCTTCCGTCGGCTCAAACGTTTCAACCTCTTCTTCGTGCTTGCTTCAATAAGCAGTAGTTCATCCTCCCTATATTTAGTTTGAATAAGATAAGGTTGTCAATGCTAATTTGTCCAAAAATATTCGTCTTCACTGTCTGTGCTGCTATGGAAACGGAAATAAATGTGCAGCTAAAGAATTAGTTCCTGCTGTGCATAAAATGACCAAAATATGGTAAATATTGTACATATTACATTTTGTTATAATTGTGTCTGTTATTACATTATATGTGTGTATATAAAACGTTGATGCAGAGTTTTGAAGTTGTTTAAGATGGCTTCAAATGCTACAATGTTAACGCTCATTAGCCGCATCTTGCGAACGTTTTTTCTCATCTTCAAAATCCTAAATAAAAGACGTGTGTTCTTGTCTCTCATAATGATTGTGAATGAAAAAAGTGCAGATCCCTTTTAAGAAATTTCTCTATAACTTAAGATCCAGACTTTTGTTTGTGTGTTTCTTTTGTTTGATATTGTCTTTACTGCCACAAGTGGTGGAAAATTGTATTACAACTGAGTATTAATGTTTTTTTTGTCCGGCGCTTGCGGCCCAACAATGGGCCACAGCCCTATGGTTAAAAAACACCGATATAGAGGAGATTTTATTAGTGTGGTTGTAGTCAATTCCTAAAAATATCTGAGCGCTCATGTCATTTGACTAGCGTTTCTGCAGTGGATTACTAAAACAATAAGAATGCTCTTGTCACAGAAACCTTGACTAGCATTTTTTAGTAGACCCTCAAAACTTCATCATAGCACTCCTGTTAAATATATGATTTTTGACTAGTGTTTTTGTAGTAGATTCCTAAAGCCAGCAGGAATGTTGTACAGAGGATCTTTGACTAGTGTTTTTGAAGTAGATTTTTACAAACATCATTTACCATGAATTGATTAACGTGGACCCCGACTTAAACAAGTTGAAAAACTTATTCGGGTGTTACCAATTAGTGGTCAATTGTACGGAATATGTACTGTACTGTGCAATCTACTAATAAAAGTTTCAATCAATCAATCAAGCACGCTCCTGCCATTAAAGCATCTTTAACTAGCGTTTTTGTAGTAGATTTCTAAAAACATCAGAGCACTTCTGTCACTGATGGATCTTTGACTAGTGTTCCCTTGGATCTTCTGTATTGGTGAAGTAAAAGTTTTGAGACATCATAGACTTGCATTGACAATGTTACGCAAAATAACAAGAAAATTAAAAGGAAAATTCCAACCCCTGATACTTTGTTTTCTGAAATACGTGGCCAGAGGGTAAACTTTGGAGATGTAGTGTCTATACACAGGACAGCAGTGTTACATTGTGAAGTCTGACTGTTTAAAAAGAATTAAATACGTACATCTACTTATTTCAGCCTATTAATCTTCCTCAGGGAATTATATTTGTTTAAATCAGGGGTGTCAAACTGGTTTTAATTGCAGTTATGGCTGCCCTCAGAGGGCGGTTTGTAACAACGAAAAAATATATAAGTAGTACCTATGAATTTGATTATCATTTATATTTTTGACATACGCTGTAAAAAAAAATCTGCAGATTTTACAGTAAAAAACTGGCAACTCAGTCACCAGAATTATACTGCAAAACAGTGTTTTTTTTATACCATACTATTGTAAATTTTTAAAAAGTACTTCTCTTTTTGTACAGTAAAAAATGGCAAATCAATCCCTAGAATTTTACCGTTATTTACAACATTACAACAGTAAATGGAAAAAAACAGTACAACTTTTTAAACATTATAGTCTGGCAGATTGGTCACCAGGATTTTTATGTAAAATTGACAGTGTTTTTTTACAAAATATTACTGGAAATGAAAAAAGGTTTTTTTTCCATTTAAATTCTGGCAACTGAGCTGCCAGTTTTTACTGTAAAAAAATGTGGTGCTGTTTATTCAACAATAATAAACCATACAAACTACAACTGTAGATTTTACAGTAAAGAACTGTCCGCTCAGTCGCCAGAATTTTACTTTTAAGTTTATTTTTACATTTACAGTAATATGCGATATTAACACTGTGATTTAAAATATATACTGTCATTTTTACAATTTGATGGGTAACTTGTTTTAAAATCATAAGTCAAGCAGATATTTAAGCATTTATTTTCATGATAATGCAAAGTATGATAATATAATTTGTTGCAATATTGGATGATAAAGTTTAGACTTGATTCAATTTAAAGCAGTACATTTATTGTTCTTTGTCAAAATGTAAAAAAGTAATACTTTGACGTATTTTGCAGGCCATATAAAATGACATGGCGGGCCAAATGTGGCCCACAGGCCTTGAGTTTGACACCTTTGATTTTACTAAACATGCCTTTTTAAAAGAGCTATTTTTTGGGGGGATATTTGTGTAATCAAGTAAATGTTCACTTCGAAGTAGTAGTGAAGTCTCCCTGCTTCCTCAGTGACTTTAAGCAGGAAGGCTGAAGGAAGGATGTGAGAATTTCCGAGGTTGGACAGTATGACTAATGCTTTGCTTATTTCAGCCTATTAATCTTCCTCTGGGAATTATATGTTTAAATCAGGGGTGTCAAACTTGTTTTAATTGCAGTTATGGCTGCCCTCAGAGAGCGGTTTGTAACAGCGAAAAATATATAAATTGTTCCTATGTATTTGATTATCATTTATAGTTTTGACATACGCTGTAAAAAAAAATCTGCAGATTTTACAGTAAAAAACTGTCAACTCAGTCACCAGAATTATACTGTAAAATAGTGTTTTTATAACATACTATGGTAAATGAAAAAACAGTACTACTGTTTTTTTACAGTAAAAAACTGGCAGATCAATCTCCAGAATTTTACTGTATAATATACTGTTATTTACAACATTTTACAGTGAATGGAAAAACAATAGTACTACTGTTTTTTTAAACATTCAAATCCGGCAGCTTGGTCGCCAGAATTTTTATGTAAAATTGACAGTGTTTTTTTAATAACATAGTACTGGAAATGGAAAAACAGTGCCTCTGTTTTTTATTTAGATTCTGGCAACTGAGCTGCCAGATTTTACTGTAAAACAATGTGGTGCTGTACATTTTACAGTAAAGAACTGGAAGCTCAGTCGCCAGAATTTTACCGTAAAAAACAGTGGTGGAGTTTTTTTTTTTACATTTACAGTAATATGAGAATTAAAAAAATATGTAATTTTTACAAATTGTTTTGAACTCATAAGTCAAGCAGATATTTAAGCATTTCTTTTTATTTTATTTTATTTTTAAACTTTTCAATGTTTTTTTTTTTTTTTTTGTTAAAATAAAAATATCCATCCATCTATTTTTTACCGCTTGTCCCTTTTGGGGTGGCGGGGGGTGCTGGAGCTTATCTCAGCTGCCTCCGATGAGGTAGCGACTTGTCCATGGTGTACCTCGCCTTCCGCCCGAATGCAGCTGAGATAGGCTCCAGCACCCCCCGCGACCCCAAAAGGGACAAGCGGTAGAAAATGGATGGATGGATATTTTTATTTTAACAAAAACATTGAAAAGTTGAAAAAAGTTAAAGTACCACTGATAGTCACACACACACACTAGGTGTGGTGAAATTACCCTCTGCATTTGACCCATCCCCTTGTTCACTCCCTGGTAGGTGAGGGGAGCAGTGAGCAGTACCGGTCCGTGGATCGATTGGTACCGGGCCACACAAAAAATTTAAAAAAAAATAAAAAAGTTTTTTTTATATTAAATCAACATAAAAAACAAAAGATACACTTACAATTAGTGCACCAACCCAAAAAACCTCCCTCCCCCATTTACACTCATTCGCACAAAAGGGTTGTTTCTTTCTGTTATTAATATTTCTGGTTCCTACATAATATTTTAATGTAGATCAATACAGTCTGCAGGGATACAGTCCGTAAGCATGCATGATTGTATTTTTCTATGACAACATCCCCCCGTCCGTCGAATTTTCAAGCGTTGACCGGTCCGCAGTTAGAAAAAGGTTGGGCACCACTGATTTAACCCCCAATTCCAACCCTTGATGCTTAATGCCAAGCAGGGAGGTACAGCTCCCATTTTTGACAGTCTTTAGTATGACTCAGCCGGGGTTTGAACTTATAACCTACCGATCTCAGGGCGGACACTCTAACCACAAAGCCACTGAGCAGGTTTAAAGAGTATGATAATATTGGATAATATTCAAGTGTAAAACTGATTCAATTTAAAGCAGTATATTTATTGTTTTTTGTCAAAATGTAAATAAGTAATACTTTATTGACGTATTTCCTGGTGTTCGCGGGCCATATAAAATGATTTGGCGGGCCAAATCTGGCCCCCAGGCCTCGAGTTTGACACTTGTGATTTTAATAAACAAGCCTTCTGTAAAAGTGCAATTATTTGTGTAATCAAGTAAATGTTCACTTCAGTGTAGTAGTGAAGTCTCACTGCTTCCTCAGTGGCTTTAAGCAGGAAGGCTGAAGGAAGGATGTGAGAATTTCCGATGTTGGACAGTATGACTAATAATGCTTTGCTGTACTGTACTGTACTGTCACGATGCATAAGGTTTCAACTTTTTTATCTTCGTAACCAACAGCCAGGGTGTGTCAGGAGCTGCTCCCTTCTACGGCGAGCGGGATGGGCCAAACTCGCTCAACTCCCTCGCATGGCACCATTACCCCCGGCGGAGCGCTGTGGAAAGCAAGCCAGGCGACCCGCTCGCTCGACAGCCGCAGATTAGGGAGCGGGAGAAAGCGTCGACCCCTCCGGCTGCACGGGAACCTAATGAAAAAACAAGCCTTGTCGTGTTTGGGAAGGAGAAAGCGAGACTCCAGCCCGACGAGAGAGGAGCAGAACTGCGGAAACGCAGCCGAAGAAGCAGCCGAACGCAGAGAGGGAAAGTTACCCAGAGACGAGGCTGTGCCCGCGGCAGAGGAGCAGTGGGTCGCCGCGGGTTGCTTTTTGGAGGCATCGCAGGGCCAAGATGCAAGCAGTCAAGCGGGTGTTGGAAGGACGGTTGATCCGTCCCATGTGTTAGGTATTAATAGGCGGAGTGGCGAAGATAGAGCTGCGGGCTTCCAGGAGACGATAGCCGGGCAGGAGGACCATGCATCGGACGCCATGGAAGAGCAGCAGCTGCGGGGAAGCAGCCAGCATTGCATAGGAGGGCTGAGCGGGACTGGGGGGGACACTTCGCGGACTTGTTCAAGCTTAGATGCGGTTGTGGACAGTGGGGTGTTGAAAGTGAATGATTTGATGACAAGTGCCGAAGACGGAAACACCGTAGCGGATATCGGAATGCAAATCGACACTGATGAGCCTCCTCGTATTCGAACGTTCCCTGGGACCATACCGAAACTAATCATCACGCGGGACCCCAGCCCCAGTCGGACCCAGGAGTCGCCCAACCAGCTCACCTTCCGCAGCGGGTCCTCCTTCGAGCTTCACCCGGACGACGAGTCTCCCTGCTCTGACAGCGGCTGCGGAGGGTCCCCGTTTCTGATGCGGTCGCCGAGGAAACTGTCCAACTCCTCTTCCATCGGCCTGTCTTCGGTCTCATCCTTTGAGGAGTCCGAGGACGACTTCGCCGGCAGCGACATCGAGTCCAGCCTGTCTCCGACCAGGTCTTCGTGTAGCCCGGACGATGGCTCAGCGGTGAGTGCCCTCTTTACCCATACCTACACAGCGAAACCTGGGGTGTTATTTCAACTCAAATCGAGTTAAAATCAACACTTTTGCTGAGTTTATATGTTTTTTAATAAAAAATAACACTTTCAATAGTGTTTTTAAAAAAAAACTCATTAATTGTGTTAATATTTGACACTTTCTGTGTTGTTTTGACACACACGTGTATTTTTAACACTGAATTGTGTTATTCCTTTTCACTATTAAGTGTTACATTTTAACCATTTTTTTTTGTTGATTGACACAAAAGTGTCTTTAGCACTAAATTCTGTCATTTCTTTTTCACTGTGAATGTCACAAATTGACACTACTAGTAGGAAGGAATAGCAGTGTAAAAACACACTTTAATGGTAAATGGGTTGCACTTGTATAGCGCTTTTCTACCTTTTTTAAGGAACTCAAAGCTCTTTGACACTATTTCCACATTCACCCATTCACACACACATTCACACACTGATGGCGGGAGCTGCCATGCAAGGCGCTAACCAGGACCCATCAGGAGCAAGGGTGAAGTGTCTTGCTCAAGGACACAACAGACGTGACTAGGATGGTAGAAGGTGGGGATTGAACCGGGAACCCTCAGGTTGCTGGCACAGCCA
This sequence comes from Entelurus aequoreus, assembly GCF_033978785.1. Taxonomy (NCBI): domain Eukaryota; kingdom Metazoa; phylum Chordata; class Actinopteri; order Syngnathiformes; family Syngnathidae; genus Entelurus; species Entelurus aequoreus. The sequence continues at coordinate 20,437,263 of NC_084740.1, forward strand.
CTCTCCCAACTGCGCCACACCGTCCCCCATACTTTTAATGTATCATAAAACATTAAAAGTGGTATTTCACATTCAAATTAAAGTATAAAAACGATTTTACTAAATGTGAAAATACTTCAAGACACCTGCAAAGCTACAGAAAGTTATGAACACCATTATGCCATACATTTCTTAACTATCTGTGTGTGTATAGATGTTCAAATGTGTTGACACACAAGACTTAGTGATCAAGTATCTTAGAATCTTATTTATTCAGGACAAAAATACTTACAGAGCCATGGAAATTGGGTACAACTGTATTGACACATTTACATTGTAAATAATAGTACAATGCTCATTTCCACCATATGCACTTTGTAAGTCAAAAAGGCTTGTACGTAAAAAGAAGGTCTGCTCTGATGACACTCTGCTCGTCACTTTCAAACACTTGGCAGGCATGAAAATGTTCACTAAAATGATCTACAACAATCTTGTTCACCAGGAAGAGTACAACACTATCGACAACAAGTTATTGTTATTGTTGGGCAGTGGACCACCATTGTTGTCATTTTGCACTTAAAGTTGGTGTAGTTCGCTGAAATGCTCAGCTTTGTTTTCGTAATCACTGTTATACATACTGTATGACAAACATATTCATGTAAAAAAGAAGACTATACTGTGATACTTTAACCCATGAGTTCATTTGTGATTCAAAACATTAATAACTTAAATTGATGCCTGCCATTGAAATACAGTAAAAAAAACTATTTAATTGGTGCTGAAACAGCCTGTTTCTCAAAATACTACAGTAGTAAGTCGGGGTACTCTGGGGTAATTTGAGGTAGACTTGCCACTGTTTTAGATTGTGATGACTAATACTACTAGACACACCTGCACAGGGGCATAAAAGCACATGGTACAACTGCTGCCTGCGGGAATGTTGTTCTGATATCACATTTGTCCCATGTTAACTAAAATTGACCAGGGGAAGAACACACCAGCTGTAAAGTGAATTACTTCCTCAGTTAGCTTTAAGAGTTACTGTAGACTACAGGAGAGGAAGGCATTTAAGCCACATATCACAGCCAGTTAACCCAGATCTATCTAAAGTTTCCACTGCCAACATCATCTGTGGTAATAACCGCAGCATTACTTTGTCATCGACAAGGAATTTAACACAGTACAATGATGACTTTAACTGCAAACAAGAAACACAAAAATCAACACATCCTTTCTTCGTCATAAACCAGTCAGTATGTGTACATGCACTTCAGACTTCTCAAATAGTTTGGTTTTGAATAAGCCCTCTACAGACCATGGGAACACCTTAATCCAATCGTGTTGGGTTTTTGAAAAATCGGACTAACACACCTGGATTATGCGATTGGAAACCAGCTCTCTCGAGGGGCGGTGTGCTGCAGGAGAGGACCCTTAGTATCACACATGCGCCAGTCTCAATGCGCGGTAAACATACTTGCCAACCTTGAGGCCTCCAAATTCGGAAGATTGGGGGGGGGGGGGGGGGGTGTTAAGGGGGGAGGAGTATATTTATAGCTAGAATTCACTGAAATTTAATTATTTCTTATATATATACATATATATAAAATAAAATAAATACTTGACTTTCAGTGAATTCTAGCTATATATATATATATATATATATATATATATATATATATATATATGTATTTTATTATATACTGTATATATATATATATATATCAGTGGCGTGCAGTCACTAGAGGCAGGGGAGACACGGCCTCACCTGCCATCATGGAAAGAAAAAAAAAGGAAAAAGAAAAAAAATTAATTAAATTGTTATATGTATCCAGTGATTATACTAAAGTTATTTTCCATTTAACTTCACCAGTTTTAGATTATTTTTATTTTTATTTTCACATTTTCCGTTCAAATACTGAGAAGAGACGGTGCGGTGATCAGCAGCCAGTTGAGGCACGTCACTGCGTTGTGCCTCAACATGGATTGTGCGCAATGACTCGGCTAACTGCTGGCCTGCTGTGCAGTGAGACCGTATTGCTATATGAATTATATTATACATTTCCATAGTTTAGTTAGCTGAGGTATATAATGTACAGTGTATTTTGTCAACAACTGTATGTGTGTAACGTATTTCTTGTGCTGAGCGATCATAAAACTGGAGGCTCGTCTCATAACCCCGCCTCCTGGTGCCAAGCATCTCCGCCGCAGAAAACACCGCCCGACGGGAGCGCCACACCAACCAAAGCCCACACCCAAACCCTCCACGTGCAAGACCGAATCCACCCAAAAAAAGTCACTTAACAAGAAGCCAAAAAGTGCAAAAACAACAATGCTTGCGCGGCGCTCCGTAGGAGCCGTGAACAGGGACACAACATTAGGTACACCTGCAGACTGCTGCGCGGATTTCATATTTCATTCATTCACAACTCTTCCAACACGAACACCACTGCTCCCGCACTTATAAGTAAAGGTAAGACCATAATAAAGTTTTTTTTATTAAATGTGCTTTTTTGTGTGCTACAGTTTGTAAGTGTAAAGTTAAAGTACCAATGATTGTCACACACACACTAGGTGTGGTGAAATTTTTCCTCTGCATTTGACCCATCCCCTTGTTCACCCCCTGGGAGGTGAGGGGAGCAGTGGGCAGCAGCGGCGCCGTGCCTGGGAATAATTTTTGGTGATTTAACCCCCAATTCCAACCCTTGATGCTGAGTGCCAAGCAGGGAAGAATGCTGGTATGAGCTTTTAAACATAACCCGTTAACTGCTGCCAATCAAATGGTGAATAAGATACTCTTTAGGGTTCATATGTTTGTAAATCTGACTGTGATGAAGTCAGTGCCTCACCAGCCATGAACCTCACCGCACGCCACTGATATATATATATATATATATATATATATATATATATATATATATATATATTATATATATATATATATATATATATATATATATATATATATATATATGTGTATTTTATTTTATATATATATATATATATATATATATATATATATATATATATATATACATATATATGTGTATTTTATTTTATATATATATATATACATATATATATATATATGTGTGTATTTTATTATATATATATATATATATATATATATATATATATATATATATATATATATATATATATATATATATATATATATATATATATATATATAAATAAAATAAATACTTGAATTTCAGTGTTCATTTATTTACACATATACACACATAACACTCCTCTCTACTCATTGTTGTATTTGAAAGTGCAATGCTTTGCAGCCAGTAGCACAGCCTTTGAAGGAGCATAGGTATGGGCAGTGTAATATTCTGGGTTGGAGTCAATAACCAGGCGAGGTGACAAAGTTACGTCTCTTTACTTCATACTTCAGAACCGACTCCCACACTTGCCGTCAGGGTGCGCAATACAACGTAAACAGTTGGCCAACCAAAAAGTAACCACAGAACACTATACGGTATAGTGTTCTGTGGTTACTTTTTGGTTGGCCAAGCGGACGTGACGACAGGCTGTCCTCACTTAGGTCCGCACGGACCTGGAGGGGGCGTGCCTTAAGTCCAGCTGGAAATCGGGAGAAATTCGGGAGAATGGTTGTCCCGGGAGATTTTCAGGAGAGGCACTGAAATTCGGGAGTCTCCCTTAAAATTCGGGAGGGTTGGCAAGTATGACGGTAAACAACCTGGAAGCAGACAATTCAATGAAAACATAGCAACGATTGTAATGAAGAGGAGACTGTTTATTTGCTTCAGAAACTAAAAGAACAAAACATTTTGAAGTGCATCAATGGGAGAAAAAAAGAAACAGAGATTTATTAAAGAAGATGGCTGAGGAAATATAGAAGGCCAGCTTAATTTGGAATCCCGAATGAGATGAAATAGAATGAAGCAGATATATTAAAGGCAAATAATAAAGTGTCCGCAAACCTCTTGATGCTGCGTTTGTGCAAGCAAACAGATTCACTTTATGCACAACTGGCAAGATAGTCCAGAACAATAGCAACCTTCCTCTGGATATCAGTCGAGGCTCAAATGTTTTTTTCCTTTGGATTTAAAACTCCTTACATCAATCCACACAGCCTTTTGGATGAATTTTAAGGCATTCAAAAGTCTTGTTTCCATTATTTTCGTCTGAAAATTCCTTTGAAAAAACTCTTCCGTCGGTCTTTCATTGCATCAGACCGGCATCCGCCCCGATACATTCTTGGTAGTAGCGTCATGTTTATAGCGCATTTCTTGATGCTGTCCGCTATTCAACATCAGCATAGGTGGTGACTTGTCCAGGGTGTACCCCGCCTACCGCCCCAATGCAGCTGAGATAGGCTCCAGCGACCCCCCCGCAACCCCGAAAGGGACAAGCGGTAGGAAATGGATGGATGGATAGCCATTAGAGACGTAATATTTGTAATATGTGCCAATATTACAGTGGACATCAGTTAAAACAAGTTGCAAAGATTTGCAAATGGCTAGGGTGACGTCATAGGTCAACAGGAAAAGGAATTCATTTAACTGCGCTAAAAGGAAATAGCACCCCCAAGTGTACAGTAGGCACATGCCGTACAACCAATAGAGTGCGTGGACACTTGGACTTCACACGTAGGTGGGAAAATACAAAAAAACTAACTCAATGACAAATCAGACTAATTTAGTGCATGGAAACGTAGTGAGTGTTTTCGACAATGCCACCTTTTGTGATCAACCCAATGCTATCAGCTGACTGTAGTTTGGTTTTGCTGTGGAACCTTATAGGTCAAACACAAGCTGTCTCTGGATGCTTTTGAAACGAATATTCATTATTTCTATAAGAATAATGGAAATCAAATCAATCTATTCCAGGGTCAAACTCTTGTCATCATAAAAGGTTGATTAATTGTGTCTTTAATGTTTTAAAGGTCCCCTGTTTAACAGGTCCCCAAATATGAAAAACTATTGAATGGCGCTAAAACAGTAGTACGGCATGGCTCAGATGGTAGAACATCATCCAGAAACTTGAGGGTTCCTGTTACAAATCCAGCTTCTACCATTCAGTCACTGCCGTTGTCCTTGGACAAGACACTTAACCTATACCTTCTCCAAGTGCCGCTTACACTGGTGTATCAATGTGAATGCATGTTTGGTGGTGGTCAAAGAAGCCATAAGCAAATTGGCAGCCATGTACGTTTCTGTCAGCCTATCCCAGGGCAGCTGTGGCTACAAATGTAGATTACCACCGTCAACGTGGAGTGAATGAATGATGGTTTCTCACTTCTTACTGTAAAGCGCTTTGAGTGTCTTGAACAGCGCTGTATCAATCTAATCCATTAATGTTATTAATATTACTTTGTGTCTCCAGATCTTAAGATCAACAAAAAAAATCTACCTAAGTGTTACCTCCACTTTTTAGAGACGGAGCACTCAGACGGTCACTTTTGAAATTCTGGGTTTTCATTAGATATGAGGAAAAGCCTTCCACATGGACATGATAATGCCTGTCAGCAGACGATCTGTACCAGGAGACACGATCTGTCCGTGCATACGCTTGGACGATGTCACTTCCATCACTCGCAATTTGCACGTGCTGCTATTTGAATGTTTGACTTTTTTAAGTAAGAGAAAAGCATACATTAAGGAAACAATGAACAATAATATGAAAATGAAAAGGTGGATATAAAAACAAAATCCTAACGGAATTCCAACAAGTGAAGTGAGATTAAAGCGAGACTAAAGATTTACAGTAAGTGAAGTACCTCATGAACTACATTGACACCCGAGATCTGAACACAAGTTTGACTTGTTTTGTCACCCGCTTCCCAATTCAGCACTGTTGTTTTTTACTCTAGAGGGGCTATCAAGGCAATCTCAAGGCACTGACACGGAGACCTTTTTGAAAAGGAAGGATTTTGCGTGTTAGGAAGCCTTGATACACTATAACATGGGTGGGCAATTAATTTTTACCGGGGGCCGAATAAGCAACCCGAGCACTGCTGGAGGGCCACAACAACAATATTTCAATTAAATTTTGCTGAATATTATTTTTGATATACCGTAAGATAAATAATAATAATACTAATAATAATAATAATTAATAATAATAATAATAATAATACATTAATTTAACCTAACTTAACTTTATACAAAAGCAAATTGCTTTTGATGGTTTTATTTTTAACACTGTCTTACACAACACTTCCTGATGTATAATACAATGCAAAAATTTCCATTTCTGCACTGGTTTAATTTCTGTCACTTTATCCTGCATTATCCAACATTTTTCCCCGTCAGATTTGGACAACCATCTGTTGTTAAAAATCGTTTTTAATCATATTTATTTTATATGTTTTTTTATATTGGTTTTATATGTAATTATTTGTTGTTTTTATTCAGTCATTGGTGGAGCTAAGGATAATATTTGAATATTGTTTTTAATATTGTTGTGCAGTACTTTGGAAACATTTTGTTGTTTAAATGTGCTATATAAATAAAGTGGATTGGATTAGATTGTCACACCTGCCAGCTTGTCCCATTTCAGTCCGAACATGTCCAAACACGAATTTACCTATGTGAACAAGTCATTACCTGTGGTTGTCTCTTTTATTGACTGCATGGCTGCCAGCTCCTTTGTGATTTGAAAGTCTGCAGTTATCCCACGTAAGAAGATGAGCAGCTTGGCGGTGTCACGTACATCGTAGCTCTCATCCAAAGCCAGCGAAAAACAGTCAAAGTCTCCGGGCATTATCAGCGCAACAGAGTCCAATAAGCACTCCTTAATAAACTCTCCGTCAGAAAACGCCTTACTTTTCTGGCAATTTTGTGAGAAATGACGAAACTTGTCCTGACAGCTGCATCTCTGGGGGTGTGAAATATGGCAAAAAGTTCTTGTTGGGTTTGCAGTTTTACCATCAACGCATCAGTCTCCCTTGCACGCGCTTCATCAGACAGATTCCGGTATTTTTCCTTGTGCTTCGTCGTGTAGTGGCGATTCAAATTATATTCTTTAAACACAGCAACCTGTGTACCACAAAGTAAGCACACGGCTTTACCTTTAATTTCTGTAAAGAAATACTTGGCAGTCCATGTCTTGTTGGAAACACGCCATTCGTCATCAACTTTTTTCTTTTTAGCGTCTCATCACTTGTCACTGTGCACCTTCACTCACAGGTTACACCCGGACATATGCACATAAATAACACTTTTCAAAATAAAAGCAGCACAGTTGTATTGCACGCACAACATAGATGTTTTTTAAACTTTATTTTGTCATTTGTGATTGCCGCTGTTCACATTCACTCACAATCACACACGCGCATACGTCCACACGGAAATAATACAAATAACGCTTTTCAAAACAAAAGCAGCACCGTTGTATTGCACACTCGACATAGATACTTTTTAAAATGTATTTTGTAATTTATGATTGGCCTCACGCGGGCCGGACAGGGACGCACAAAGGGCAGGATGTGGCCCGCTGGCCGCAGAATGCTATAACAACAATTATTGGAATGACACCTCCTTGTAAAAACAAGATGCCTCTACTGGAGACTGCCTAGTGTTGCGTTCCCATTTCTGTCGTCACACATGTTGAAGGTTAAATAATTATCCACATGCCAGCAAATGTTACGCCCTGCCCAAACTAATCCACTCCCAATTATTGTTACTGAACAATCCACCCAACCTGACCTTTTAGTCCTTTTAATCGTGCATAATTATGGCATCCTTGAAAGATTACTGTTTGTCTGTATTTTATTGGCATTAGTTTGTTAGACGGATACAGAACATACTATACTAATTGCTGGGGCGTACATATCTAAAAGATAGAAGGAGGGCTTTTTTTTTTTTTTTACATTGTTTTCCTCCATTTGTGTAGATTTGTATTTAAAAAAAAATAAAAAAATAAAAATATATTTTTTTATACATAAATTAATACAATCATGTGTGCTTACGGACTGTATCCCTGCAGACTGTATTGATCTATATTGATATATAATGTATATATTGTGTTTTTTATGTTGATTTCATTTTTTTTTTTTAATTTCTTGTGCGGCCCGGTACCAATCGGTCTACCGGGCCGCGGCCCGGTGGTTGTGGACCACTGCTATAGGAGACTACAATAATCAATTGAGGTTTTCTTGAATCGTTGTTGTATTACATTGAAACATTTAGGGGTAAAGACAAAGACATGGTCTGCAACTAAATAAAAACAATACAGGCTACCTCTAACACAGGGGTGTCAAACGTACGGCCCGAGGGCCGGATCAGGCCCGCGAGATGAGTTTGCTAAGAAACTGCTGTTCTAAATGTGTGCACTAGATGTCGCAATAGCAATTCTTTGTATCTTTGTAGATGATGCTACAGATGTACAAAATAAACCACATGATGTTAGTGCACCAGTCGAGGAAAATGAGCAAACTACATAAATAACATCCTTTAATTTGATTTTGATATAATTTTATCTTGATAGACTGAAAATTAACACCAATGAGTTGACTGACAAACATTATCACATAATTTATTCAGAAAATATAAATAATGACAAATAAAGTATATGTACTATTAACCGCAACAGGTAATTGTAAAAAACAAACCCAACAACATTATGATTTGTACAATTGCAGAATGTCCTTGTTCTATTTTTAAACATAGAAAGCCATCTGAAGTTGTCTTTTTATTTTTTTTTATTTTAAACAACATAAAAAAAGACACAAGATACACTTACCATTAGTGCATCAACCCAAGAAAACCCTCCCTCTCCCATTCACACTCATCCACACTCATTTACACAAAAGGGGCTGTCTCTTTCTGTTATTAAAAAAACTTCTGGTTCCTACATCATAGAATAATACAGTCTGCAAGGGATACAGTCTTTAGAGCACACATGATTGTGTGTGGTGCTGGTCCACTAACATTTTCATTAATTACAATTTTTTAATGTAATTGTTTTTATATTGCTTTACTTTCAAACAAAAACAAACAAAGGACCTTAACTTCACCAGACCGGGTTGTCAATGAAATTAGATTGTTCAAAAGGGTTCTTAAAACCAGGTCCAGTTCAGATTACGTCCAGATCGGGCTCAGCAACACACACCTTCACCCATGTACACCAAAAACCAGGGAACACAACAGGTTGCATACAATCCACAAACAAAAAAACATTTTCAAATTAAACACCCATGTACAGTCCAGATCACATCCAAGTCGAACTCAGCAACACATACCTTCATTTATGTAAATAAATGATAAATGTACACTTAAAATAGGGAATACAACAACAGATTGCATATCATATATAAACAAAATTACATTTTCAAAATAAGCCTTTGAGGACTTCCCATCTTTTTTTATGTTTTTTGGCATCATTATCGTTTTCAACCATATAATTTTCTAAAGTTAAAAAATACCGAATAAATGTTTTAAAGAAAGAAATATTAAGTGAATATCTGTTTTTGGCCTTAAAAATAAACCTTTTACCAAGTACTATAATTAAATTGACTAAATCATGACTATCAATGAACTCTCCTGAAATAACAGAAACCACATCAAGCTTCATAAACAAACCAATCTTTAAACACATTTTTTCAACTTCCACCCAAAACGAAGACACAATATGACAATACCAAAACAAATGTAGGGTGGATTCAGGCTCCTGACAACAAAATCGGCAATCATCTGACTCTGTCATATTCCATATTTTTAACATTTTTCCCGTGGGTAGGAAGTTATAAATAATTTTAATTTGAAAATAAAGATTTTGCACATCGATAGTGGTTTTGTAGATTAATTTGAATATTGCATCCCACGGCAAAGGGCAGTCAAAAAAGTCCTCCCATTTTCCATATGTGTTTTTATGGGGCAGCCTTCAAAGATTTCTTTATTAAATAAAACTTATATATTTTTCTATTTATTTTAGTTCCTGTTTGCCAACTAGAATTTCTTATTAAGGGTTTACAAACTAATCATTTAGAAGTTGTCTTTATTTTTAAATTATCATGCCGTGATTTTACCATTTGGGAGTAGATTTTTCTCCATGTGGCCCCCCATCTAAAATGACTTTGACACCCCTGCTCTAACAGAACCATCAATCCATTCGTTTTTTATGTCCAAATATAAACCTCATGTCATAAAATAAATACTTTAATTTCACAAACTATGTTAAGTTAACAGATATATGTCTGCATTTCTCCACATAGTGTTTGACCTAGAGTGAACACTCAATGTCTCCAGCTGATGAGTGGACACAGTCATTTACTGGCTATTACATCCATAGCAGGAAATGAGCAACCTGAGCACACTTGAGCTGTTGTAACAAACACGATGACGCAGTCTCAATAGTTTCAGATAAGAGCAGGGCTTTAATGGTCACAATTTGTCCTCAAAATTGAGTAAAAAGCCCTTATGTCAGTTTGAGAGAAAGAGAAAGCGTGTTTAAAGGCTGCTGTGGCCGCCTTGTCAGGTCCCGGCCAAACCAGTTACAGTTGGTACACTCTGATGGCTGCAGATACAACACTTGCTCATACATGCAGACACGGGTGCACGCTCTTCTTTCTGATGTTGTCTCGTATTTAGAGTTCAGTGTGTGTGTCATGGAAAATTGGGCTGAAGGCAAAGCGAGTTGCTAGGCGACGTCTTTTCCATATATGGTGCTTTTTTTTCTTCATTTCTTGATCTCAACTTGGCACCAAAACTATCTACGCTGTCCCTGATGCTTGACTGTTACATTTAGGTGTACATGTATGCCTGCTTAACCCCTACAGTAAAAGGTTGATATTTTCCTTCTGCATGTCATGACACACAGTGGAACAGAAAACAAGAGGAAAAATTGTGTAAACCAAGATAAGATTACACACACTGAAACTTAAAATCCAGCGTACACATGCTACTTACCTTATTTTAGTTTTATTTAAATGTAGGCATTTTTATGCTAAAGAGCAGTATGTGGTTTGTTTTTAGTCACAGTCATCACCCCCACTAGCTGCAGGCCATGTAATTGAATCCATTTGAATTAATTGGAAAAGCGAACAGTAAGTGGCAACACTCTTTCTCTGTAGTGGAAAACATGACAATAATCCAATCATTGCTGTAATTCTAAATGTGGTGATTTCTACGATGACACAAAATGTTCCCAACATAGTTTGACAAAACCCTCCTACTTATTTTATATTTGTATACTAAATTTGATGTCTGTTTTTTGGATATAGGGAAACCCCGGCAGATACGTGTCCCACCACTCCTGGCTGTGGCTACGCATCCACATAGCCCTTTTTAAGGTTAACGCTGAAATTGCGGTAACCAACATCTGGAGCACAATCACTTTCCTTTTTGCAATTCTCTTCTTTCTCTTCTTGCAGTCGTTTTCCATCATCGGCCTACCTCTTCTACATGCTGATCTGTGGCGTCCGTGTTTTATCGTGTCGTAGCGACTTCCTTGTTCATTTACGGAATCCGGTCAAATTCTTCTGTTTATCAAACTGCGTATGCAAGTGAGGTTGGGGCCAAATTGGAGCCTGTGCATGTGAAGTGAAGTGAAGTGAATTATATTTATATAGCGCTTTTCTCTAGTGACTCAAAGCGCTTTTACATAGTGAAACCCAATAACTAAGTTACATTTAAAAACCAGTGTGGGTGGCACTGGGAGCAGGTGGGTAAAGTGTCTTGCCCAAGGACACAACGGCAGTGACTAGGATGGCGGAAGCGGGGATCAAACCTGGAACCCTCAAGTTGCTGGCACGGCCACTCTACCAACCGAACTATACCGCACCACGTTTATACAAGTTGCTAACTAACTAATGGTCTGAACACATGCTGTGATCTCACAAGACGTCATGCATGCCAATCATTTGAATTTTGCATACATTTCCCTAAAAGATTGCCAAAGCTTGTATGACTGCTGGGGCTTTTGGTGACCGTGATTGTGCCCGATTTGAAGAATTGCAAACTGCTCAGACAATATGGGGCAAAGGCACGTGATTTTGATATCAAGAAGTTACTATGAAAATGTCTAACAGTCCATGTAAACAACTGTGAGTGCACACCAAGCAGTCATTCCTTTAGCTGGTGATTGTAGTCTAACAGGTTCTGCAGGTACACGCGCACACGCACAACTTTCCATCACTTCAGACTACATTACATTGACTTCCTTTCCTTTCCAAATGTAACCTGCGCTCACCCTGTCATAACCCTTAACCACAACTTGCTGCCTTGCCCTTCTTATCACAGCACGCAACACAACTTGCACCTACTGTGCATGCATTCATTCCTGCAGTAGGTGTACACTAGGGATCGGCGCCGATATTTATCATTTTGCCGTATATTGGTATCGGCTTCTTTTTATCTGAAATCCGTCTTTTTAGTATTGATAATAGATAGTAATATTCACCTCTGTTTTCACTATGTCCATCACTTTAAATGTAACAATCATTAAACAAATGCCTTTTTTAAATCTAACCTGCCCATTTAATTTTTTTTTCTTTGTCCTGTTGAGCTACTCAGGCAAATCATATTGTTGATCTGCTGTACAGATTTACACTTTTTCCTTTCTTTTCTTTCTTTCTTTTAGTTTCTTTCGAACATGAACACACTTACAGCATAATACATCACACAATTTCATATAATTTCTCTTTACATCATGTCCGAAAAGGAGTAGGAAGAAGCTAAGCTTATTTAATCCTACCCCTTTCCCACTTCAGAGCGTTTACAAATATATACATTCATTTACTGACCTTTTTATAGTAAAATGAATTCCGTGAATGAGTAATACAACACTTTTGTAATACGTAATTAATTAAGTCAGTCAGGCAACAAGAGAAGTGTGGGATACTTGTCCATGGTTCGAATTTAACCACGGCAACCGCCCTTGTCACTTGCCGTAATGCCCTAAAAAATAGACCAGCATCGACGGCAAGAACATGCCGTGACCCTTGACTTTTCACTTGTTAATGGACATTGTAACGTCGAATGAATTGATAAAAACACCCCAACATGACTTTTTGTCTTAAATTTTCAATAAGACAACGCACAATTAACGTTAATCGGTATAAACGACATGAGCGCAGCCATTATTGAAGCGTGTGTCAAAGGTTAACCGACAACGAGAACAGCCCAGTTGTTCCGTGTGACGTCACAGGGTCAAGGGAAGTGTTTGGACCCAATTCAAATACCTCTGTTTTCTTCGACAAAATTCCACAGTATTCTGGACATCTGTGTTGGTGAATCTTTTGCAATTTGTTTAATGGACAATGGAGACTGCAAATAAGAAAGTTGTAGGTGCGATCGGTGTATTAGCGGCTGGCTGTAGCAACACCAACACCAGGAGGTTGTGTTGTGTTTTGAGCAGGATAGCAGACGCACTACGGTGAGTACAGCTTTGGCTTCCAAACATTTGATCGCTTGCCCGTACGTGCGTGTCGATATGTGCATGTCACGTACGTAACTTTGGGGACATATATGTTTCTTGCCGACTCTTTTTAATTTAGTTTCTATCTGCATTTAAGACTGATGCTATCACGTTAGCTCCGTAGCTAAGTTAGCTTCTATTTTTTTTTAGCTTCGCCAAGCTGAAAATTATTAATCGTGTATTTACATGTTCATGGTTTAATAGTATTGTTGATCTTCTGTCTATCCTTCCAGTCAGGGTTTTTTATAATTTTGTTTCTATCTGCATTTGAGCCTGCTATCACGTTAGCTCTGTAGCTAACTTAGCTTCTATTTTTTTAGCTTCGCAAAGCTGAAAATTATTAACCGTGTATTTACATGTTCATGGTTTAATAGTATTGTTGATCTTCTGTCTATCCTTCCAGTCAGGGTTTTTTAAATTTAGTTTCTATCTGCATTTGAGACTGATGCTATCACGTTAGCTCCGTAGCTAAGTTAGCTTCTATTTATTTAGCTTTGCCAAGCTGAAAATTATTAATCGTGTATTTACATGTTCATGGTTTAATAGTATTGTTGATCTTCTGTCTATCCTTCCAGTCAGGGTTTTTTTACATTTTGTTTCTATCTGCATTTGAGCCTGCTATCACGTTAGCTCTGTAGCTAAGTTAGCTTCTATTTTTTTAGCTTCGCAAAGCTGAAAATTATTAACCGTGTATTTACATGTTCAGTCACTGTGAATGTCCATTTCGCGTTCTGGACTCTCATTTTCAAGAGGATATAGTATCTGAGGTGGTTTGAAATACAAATCCGTGATCCACAATAGAAAAAGGAGAGAGTGTAGAATCCAATGAGCCAGCTTGTACCTAAGTTACGGTCAGAGCGAAAAAAGATACACCCCGCACTACACTGTAGTCCTTCACTCTAAAGTTCTTCATCCACGAATCTTTCATCTTCGCTCAAATTAATGGGGTAATCGTCGCTTTCTCTGTCCGAATGTCTCTCGCTCCATTGTAAACAAAGCGGAATTGTGAGGAATCCTTTGTCTTGTGACGTCACGCTACTTCCGGTAGGGGCAAGGGTTGTTTTTATCAGATACCAAAAGTTGCGATCTTTATCGTCGTTGTTCTATACTAAATCCTTTCAGCAAAAATATGGCAATATCGCGAAATGATCAAGTATGACACATAGAATGGATCTGCTATTCCCGTTTAAATTAAAAAAAATTCATTTCAGTAGGCCTTTAATTTCATAGTTTAAATGGAGTGCTAGATTAGTCGATCGTTTTCCCTCGAAACTCAGCAGTTCTACACCTGTCACTGTTGTTTATGAGCTGTATCGTGAGTATCTATTTTGATTCGGGGCTGTCAACGTGGCATATTTGGAGCCCCTACCTTGAAATAAAACAATGTTTGCCTTGGTGCCCTTCCAACTTGCCTTGGTGCCCTAAAATATGAGCCTTCCTTTAAGGCAACACTTGCCTTGACCTTAAAAAGTTAAAATTCGAGGCTGCCTTATTTGTATTTGACTTTGTTAAATGTATGTATTTAATATTTGGCGCTGCCGGACTGGAGCAGGAAGGGATATGAAGAAGAAATTAAAGGAAAAGAGAGGGGGGAAATTTTGGGACAAGAAGGGGTAAGACAGATAGACAACAACAGAACAACATCAGCAAATATGAAATGATACAAAAAATGATAGCAAAGAACCAGTTACTTACGTAGATAGTAATAACTCAGAAATGACAATGAACATTATTGCAGTACAAAAAGAACAATACAAATACCAATAGAAATAACAGTATTGATAATGAATAATAGAATAATAAGAGTTACCTTAATTGTCAACAATACAATTGTTTAAAATGCAACAATACATACATGTAATGAAAACTTGAATTACAAAAGAAAGCAAATAAATAGAGGGGAGGAAAGAGAAACGAACCATATTAACCTTGTAGATTGTTATAGTAAAAATAGGTTAAGTCAGTGTGTCGTGTTTCACCCAGTTTTCCCTGGGGGCTACAACGTTAATATATGTTTGATGAAACCTGATTATATGCATGAGTGTATGCATTTATATGTACTTTTGTATGTACAGTGTGTGTATATGTATGTTTGTACAGTGACTCTGCGTGTGGATTTATGTACCGTGTGTGTATGTATATGCAAGCGTATGTACCTATGTGTGCGCGTATTCATAAATGATTGTACGTATGACAAATTGTGTGTATGTGCGTATGTATGTGTGTTTGTTTGTACAATATATTTGTGTCCCAGTATGTGCGGTAGCTAAAGTACGGCCCCAGCCTACCAGAGAGCCCAACCCAAAACAGCAGATGCGGTACCCAGGGAACAACGAACACCGGCCACAATGCAGGCAGGCTGGCCAGCGACAGGACCCCTAGAACCGGGCCCACTGTGCCACCTGGCAGGCCAGCGGGAGGCCGTAGACAGACGCGCCCGGCAGAGGACAAGGCACAGGAGAAGCAGGAGACAACCCTCCCCCAAGCCAGCGAGAGACCAAACCCTACGCGGGCAGAAAGACGGGACACCCCTCCCCAAGGCGCCTTGAGACTCCCCGTAGCCGTACGGGAAAACCACCCTGTCTCACATGCAACCGGGCCCCCACGAGCCCAACCCCAACCCAGGAGAGCAGGACGAGGACTGCCCCAGGCCGCACCATTCAAGTCAACCGCAGCAGGACTGGCCAGCCTGCCAACCTGCCCATTTAAAACTGGTTATTTTGACTCCGATGCAGCCGCGCCTCTCTGCCGTAAGCATTGTCCCGCCCAAGGTGCCATCTGATGGGTTACGCAGACCTAGCACGGACAAGAGGCAAGGCCAATCAGAAGACAAAGTCTTTTGCAAGGTTCTGCAGGATTCTCAAACACATGGCAGAGAGAAAAGCATGGAGAAACTCTAGTGGTTGTACGGATGTGTCAAAAGTACGTAGACATATAAAAATTGTAATAAACATCCCAGTCCTCCACGTCATAACTACTAGTAACGTTGCTATGAGCAGAATACCGTGAAAAAACTCATGAACATAAGTGGCTGCTCTGCTTACTCGTACTATGTTGACGTATCTGTGAATCAAAATATAGGTATGGAAACGGTCCGTTAGAGTAGAATCATGTTTGTGTGATTGAGAGAGATGTTAGAAAAAGTCCAACTCAACTCAGTCTAGTGTTATTGCAGGGACACAAGAAAAGGGTAGAGAATAGTTTGTGCAACACGAGAAGCTGTAGAACAGCAAAGTACAGTCTTGCGAGATTTGTATCCTTCAAATATTTTGTATATGCTGGTAACGGTATGTATAGCAGCATTATAATAACTTTTTCCGTTTTGTAAAAAAGTGTAATATTGCTAGATGAAGTGTGTTCTGAAGTTGTCTTTGACAGTTTCTTTTAAAAAAAGGAGTAGTGTATAGCTGTTCAAGACATAATGGAAGTGCATCATGTAACCTTACATGAACTACATGGTGTTGAATACTATATAATTTTACTGTTATACTTTAGGGAGCTGTTTTATTTATTAAACAATTAATTTAACTTTAGAAGAAATGCAACTGTGCCAAAGAACTTCCTTTACTTTTTTTTTGTTGTTTTTATGTACTTGTTCTTCAAATAAACATACTTCAGGCATTTAAACAAAGTTAAGCGTCGGAGTTTGTAATAATATATTTATTTTTTAACGGCAATATGTTATTTTTACTTAAATTAACATCGGCTCCAAAAATCAGTTATCGGCCTCCTTCCCTATTAATAATCAGTATCAGTATAGGCCCTGAAAAAAAACATATCTGATTTACACGCCACTGTGGAATTCGCCATGCAGGCTCAAGACTAGCAGTGGGAGGGTATGGAGGGATCTAGGTCGCTGTTCCTACCCCCATGCGGCCTGCTGTCGTGTGTCTGCTAAGAGATTGGCTCTGCATGGGGCTCCATTGGGGGTTAGGGTACTCAAGAGGACAAAGAAAGAGAAGACAGAGCAGTAGGAGAGACTGTAAAACAAAAGGCGAAGGAAGGAAGGAAGGGAAATTCACATTTGTAATTATTCAAGAAAGCAAAGCAGGCTAGGTTGCTGTGGATGTGAAGGGATGTTTAAAAGGGACCTATTTCGTTTGGAAATGGACCAAAAGAATCCTGCAGAAAACCTGACAGTGCTCTATGTGAAGATTTGACAGGAAGGATTATGTAGCAGGGCAGTACAAGTCTGCACAAGTTGACTGGGAGGCTATCTCACTGCAGAAGAGATATAGATGTTAGGGAAGGATTCAAGGACATCAGTGAGGTCCACTACTGGAGACCCTTTACTGGCGGTAAGGGGAATAGTTAGTCTTTTTCTACATTTTCAGTGAGATAGAGAAACTGTCATATGAACGTCTGTCCTTACAATATTTGAAGTTCTTTTTTGTAAATGTGGTCGATGTTTAGAAAAGCGGGTGTTTGATTGACCGTTTTAACTCTGCAAATCAGGGCAATAAGACAACAAGTCTTGTAGGGAAATACAAATAGCTTGATTTAAATGCAGCAAGACTAACAGAACAATGACTGACATTTAGCATAGTGAAGTAATGCATTTGTTTTTGCTTTTTAAATAGGGGGCATTCATTGTTCTAAGGCAGGGATGGGAAACATGTAGCCGGATCAGGCCGGCGAACAGGTTCAATACAGCCCGCGAGATGAGTTTGCTAAGTTTTTTTGCATTTTTAAATTAAATAAACTGTTTAGGCAAGCAAGTAGTTTATACCAGGGCGAGCAAGTATATCAAGCAAGAGGTACACGGTAAAGTGGGGCTGCGACTCCTCCCCCTCGACCCAATGTAAGACAAACAGGAGTAAAATAAACAATTGGTAACCCCACTTAAAATGCTGCATTACACAATGCACATTGATATAGTTCTGTGAAAATGATTGTCTTCTGTGCAAATTTAAAGACAGTGAACAGTGTGTGATTTACTGCAATACTGTCAGTCTTTTAATTATTAATTTTTGGTGTGTTGAAATTGTTCAAACATTGCACAGCTTTTATTTTTCTATCAATACACAGTGATTCCAAAAGGCAGGGAGTAACTCAACCCTCTTGAAAAGTTTCTACCTCAGTTTGTATGGTTTGTTGACTTAGCACAGGAAATTAACAGTGAGGTAGTTGGTACCTAGAAGAGTTTTTATATATGCTTTATTTAAATTTTTTAGTTCAATCCAAATGGGCTGTGACTTAAAGGCCTACTGAAAGCCACTACTACCGACCACGCAGTCTGATAGTTTATATATCAATGATGAAATCTTAACATTGCAACACATGCCAATACGGCCGGGTTAACTTATAAAGTGCAATTTTAAATTTCCCGCTAAACTTCCGGTTCGAAACGCCTCTGAGGGTTGACGTATGCGCGTGACGTCAATCATTGAAACGGAAGTATTCGGACACCATTGAAGTCAATACGAAATAGCTCTGTTTTCATCTCATTATTCCACAGTATTCTGGACATCTGTGTTGGTGAATCTGTTGCAATTTGTTCATTGCATTATGGAGAAAGAAGCTGAGCAAGCAAAGAAGAAAGTTGTCGGTGCGAAGTGTCTATTTTGCGAGGGAAGTCAGCAACAACACGTACACAGCCGGCGCTTCTTTGTTTACATTCCCGAAAGATGCAGTCAAGATGGAAGAACTCGGACAACAGAGACTCTTACCAGGAGGACTTTGATTTGGATACACAGTTGCGATAACGTGAGTACACAGCTGCGCTTCCAAACATTTGATCGCTTGCTATAACTAGCTCGAGCTAGGAG